>NW_026912085.1:0-346000 GCF_963662255.1 Cinclus cinclus | reverse complement strand
TTTCGCTTCTGCCGCAACGAGCTCGCTACGCGCACTTTTCTTCTCAACCCTGTGCGCCCTTGCGTTCTGCCTTTCTTGTCTCGTGAATGGAGACAGAAATCTTCTCGGCTACAACTCGCCTAGAACAACTGCGGCTACACATTAAGCTCACCCGGAACGCCCTGCTGAAACTTGCCTTCTGGCACCACATTCACGGGGCAGCCGTCTTTCTTCGGCCACCTGCCAAGTGGCCCCATATCGCCGCGCTCGTTGCACTCCGCTTCTCAGATTCGCTTACCGCGGCGCTGATTTCAGCCTGGACAAATACTAGCGCCGCGGAGAGCTGTCTCGCAGACAAGAATGTTCCAGCATAGAAATTTGTCCTGCAATGTTCCCTCCTCTTTTCCCACATTGTGTTGCTCTGATGAATGCCTTGAGCATGGAACGACTTAAGCCAGCAAGTATTCCTCGCCGGCCACCTCTCGCTGTGCAAGATGTATGCCGTGGACCCTTTGAACGCTGCCAAGCAAAAAGCAGAGCAGTGACCATAACAGCGAGGAGAGAGCATGCACGAAGCACACTAGTTCTGTCTAGTGCTTTCCGTGCAGAGAGGCGGCAAAGCTGAATGCCGTGTCCGAGCTTCACAACTCGCTGGAGCACAGAAAGCCAAGAATGAAGAGGCAGAACACAGCCTTGGTTTCAGCAGCTTCCGGGACTGCAAAAGTTCAGCAACAGCTCTGTCAAAGCAGAACTCGGCTGAGAATGCTCTCGAAGCTTGGGAAAGTTAGGTGCAGCTGTTGACCAGCTCTGCCCGTGGCCACAGGCTGCTTCTTCCACCTTCACTGTGGCAAAGCATTTGCGGAACAGAGACGGCATTCTTCCAGTGCGTGTTCTCCAAGGAGCTGTGAAACAGAGCCTAGCACGGTGTCTCGCTGATACTGGCTTTCGGCAAGCAAGCGTGCCGCACCGCCTACATTCTGCACTCGGGCAGCCTAGTTGCCAGATTTCAGCAGCTGCTGTCCTAGCAAGGAGGCTCAGGAAGTCAAAGCCAGTGCAGGGCGGCACCTTTCTGCTTTGCCCGCCTAAGCGGCGTCACGCTCCCACGGATACGGTGTCTTTTCCCTCTGCACTGCGTCTGCCGAGTTGCTCTCTGCCTCTCGGAGCATAAGGGCAAAGGACAATGTTTTCCACAGCAGGGTAGAAATGGCATTGCTAGCAGGAAAGCTAGATGCCTTGGAACTGTCCCCTTAGCTCTTGCCACTCACTTCAGACTCGTACGCTGAGCAGAACAGCTTGCTGTTCTGAAGCTTCGCTGGTTGTCGTCCGTGCCCAGACGCGATTTCCTTCCCAAGGAGGCGAAGCGCCGTCTACTTCTCGCACCGAGCACGCTGCTCCTGGCTTTCGCTTCTGCCGCAACGAGCTCGCTACGCGCACTTTTCTTCTCAACCCTGTGCGCCCTTGCGTTCTGCCTTTCTTGTCTCGTGAATGGAGACGGAAAGCTTCTCGGCTACAACTCGCCTAGAACAACTGCGGCTACACATTAAGCTCGCCCGGAAAGCCCTGCTGAACTTGCCTTCTGGCACCACATTCACGGGGCAGCCGTCTTTCTTCGGCCACCTGCCATGTGGCCCCATATCGCCGCGCTCGTTGCACTCCGCTTGTCAGATTGACTTACCGCGGCGCTGATTTCAGCCTGGCCAAATACTAGTGCTGCGGAGAGCTGTCTCGCAGACAAGAATGTTCCAGCATAGAAATTTGTCCTGCAATGTTCCCTCCTCTTTTCCCACATTGTGTTGCTCTGATGAATGCCTTGAGCATGGAACGACTTAAGCCAGCACGTATTCCTAGCCGGCCACCTCACGCTGTGCAAGATGTATGCCGTGGACCCTTTGAACGCTGCCAAGCAAAAAGCAGAGCAGTGACCATAACAGCGAGGAGAGAGCATGCACAAAGCACACTAGTTCTGTCTCGTGCTTTCCGTGCAGAGAGGCGGCAAAGCTGAATGCCGTGTCCGAGCTTCACAACTCGCTGGAGCACAGAAAGCCAAGAATGAAGAGGCAGAACACAGCCTTGGTTTCAGCAGCTTCCGGGACTGCAAAAGTTCAGCAATAGCTCTGTCAAAGCAGAACTCGGCTGAGAATGCTCTCGCAGCTTGGGAAAGTTAGGCGCAGCTGTTGACCAGCTCTGCCTGTGGCCACAGGCTGCTTCTTCCACCTTCACTGTGGCAGAGCTTTTGCGGTACAGAGAGGGCATTCTTAAAGTGCGTGTTCTCCAAGGAGCTGTGAAACAGAGCCTAGCACGCTGTCTCGCTGATACTGGCTTTCGGCAAGCAGGCGTGCCGCACCGCCTACATTCTGCACTCTGGCAGCCTAGTTGCCAGCTTTCGGCAGCTGCTGTCCTAGCAAGGAGGCTCAGAAAGTCAAAGCCAGTGCAGGGCGGCACCTTTCTGCTTTGCCCGCCTAAGCGGCGTCACGCTCCCACGGATACGGTGTCCTTTCCCTCTGCACTGCGTCTGCCGTGTTGCTCTCTGCATCTCGGAGCATAAGGGCAAAGGACAATGTTTTCCACAGCAGGGTAGAAATGGCATTGCTAGCAGGAAAGCTAGATGCCTTGGAACTGTCCCCATAGCTCTTGCCACTCACTTCAGGCTTGTAAGCTGAGCAGAACAGCCTGCTGTTCTGAAGCTTCGCTGGCTGCCGTTCGTGCCCAGACGCGATTTCCTTCCCAAGGAGGCGAAGCGCATCTACTTCTCGCACCGAGCACGCTGCTCCTGGCTTTCGCTTCTGCCGCAACGAGCTCGCTACGCGCACTTTTCTTCTCAACCCTGTGCGCCCTTGCGTTCTGCCTTTCTTGTCTCGTGAATGGAGAAAGAAATCCTCTCGGCTACAACTCGCCTAGAACAACTGCGGCTACACATTAAGCTCGCCCGGAACGCCCTGCTGAAACTTGCCTTCTGGCACCACATTCACGGGGCAGCCGTCTTTCTTCGGCCACCTGCCAAGTGGCCCCATATCGCCGCGCTCGTTGCACTCCGCTTGTCAGATTGGCTTACCGCGGCGCTGATTTCAGCCTGGCCAAATACTAGCGCCGCAGAGAGCTGTCTCGCAGACAAGAATGTTCCAGCATAGAAATTTGTCCTGCAATGTTCCCTCCTCTTTTCCCACATTGTGTTGCTCTGATGAATGCCTTGAGCATGGAACGACTTAAGCCGGCAAGTATTCTTCGCCGGCCACCTCTCGCTGTGCAAGATGTATGCCGTGGACCCTTTGAACGCTGCCAAGCAAAAAGCAGAGCAGTGACCATAACAGCGAGGAGAGAGCATGCACGAAGCACACTAGTTCTGTCTAGTGCTTTCCGTGCAGAGAGGCGGCAAAGCTGAATGCCGTGTCCGAGCTTCACAACTCGCTGGAGCACAGAAAGCCAAGAATGAAGAGGCAGAACACAGCCTTGGTTTCAGCAGCTTCCGGGACTGCAAAACTTCAGCAACAGCTCTGTCAAAGCAGAACTCGGCTGAGAATGCTCTCGCAGCTTGGGAAAGTTAGGCGCAGCTGTTGACCAGCTCTGCCCGTGGCCACAGGCTGCTTCTTCCACCTTCACTGTGGCAGAGCTTTTGCGGAAAAGAAAGGGCATCCTTCAAGTGCGTGTTCTCCAAGGAGCTGTGAAACAGAGCCTAGCACGCTGTCTCGCTGATACCGGTTTTCGGCAAGCAGGCGTGCCGCACCGCCTACATTCTGCACTTGGGCAGCCTAGTTGCCAGCTTTCGGCAGCTGCTGTCCTAGCAAGGAGGCTCAGGAAGTCAAAGCCAGTGCCGGGCGGCACCTTTCTGCTTTGCCCGCCTAAGCGGCGTCACGCTCCCACGGATACGGTGTCCTTTCCCTCTGCTCTGCATCTGCCGAGTTGCTCTCTGCCTCTCGGAGCATAAGGGCAAAGGACAATGTTTTCCACAGCAGGGTAGAAATGGCATTGCTAGCAGGAAATCTGGATGCCTTGGAACTGTCCCCTTAGCCCTTGCCACTCACTTCAGGCTCGTAAGCTGAGCAGAACAGCCTGTTGTCTGAAGCTTCACTGGCTGTCGTTCGTGACCAGCTGCACTTTCTTACCCAAGGAGGCGAAGCGTCGTCTATTTCTCGCACCGAGCACGCTGCTCCTGGCTTTCGCTTCTGCCGCAACGAGCTCGCTACGCGCACTTTTCTTCTCAACCCTGTGCGCCCTTGCATTCTGCCTTTCTTGTCTCGTGAATGGAGACGGAAAGCTTCTCGGCTACAACTCGCCTAGAACAACTGCGGCTACACATTAAGCTCGCCCGGAACGCCCTGCTGAAACTTGCCTTCTGGCACCACATTCACGGGGCAGCCGTCTTTCTTCGGCCACCTGCCAAGTGGCCCCATATCGCCGCGCTCATTGCACTCCGCTTGTCAGATTGGCTTACCGCGGCGCTGATTTCAGCCTGGCCAAATACTAGCGCCGCAGAGAGCTGTCTCGCAGACAAGAATGTTCCAGCATAGAAATTTGTCCTGCAATGTTCCCTCCTCTTTTCCCACATTGTGTTGCTCTGATGAATGCCTTGAGCATGGAACGACTTAAGCCAGCAAGTATTCCTCACCGGCCACCTGTCGCTGTGCAAGATGTATGCCGTGGACCCTTTGAACGCTGCCAAGCAAAAAGCAGAGCAGTGACCATAACAGCGAGGAGAGAGCATGCACGAAGCACACTAGTTCTGTCTCGTGCTTTCCGTGCAGAGAGGCGGCAAAGCTGAATGCCGTGTCCGAGCTTCACAACTCGCTGGAGCACAGAAAGCCAAGAATGAAGAGGCAGAACACAGCCTTGGTTTCAGCAGCTTCCGGGACTGCAAAAGTTCAGCAATAGCTCTGTCAAAGCAGAACTCGGCTGAGAATGCTCTCGCAGCTTGGGAAAGTTAGGCGCAGCTGTTGACCAGCTCTGCCTGTGGCCACAGGCTGCTTCTTCCACCTTCACTGTGGCAGAGCTTTTGCGGTACAGAGAGGGCATTCTTAAAGTGCGTGTTCTCCAAGGAGCTGTGAAACAGAGCCTAGCACGCTGTCTCGCTGATACTGGCTTTCGGCAAGCAGGCGTGCCGCACCGCCTACATTCTGCACTTGGGCAGCCTAGTTGCCAGCTTTCGGCAGCTGCTGTCCTAGCAAGGAGGTTCAGGAAGTCAAAGCCAGTGCCGGGCGGCACCTTTCTGCTTTGCCCGCCTAAGCGGCGTCACGCTCCCACGGATACGGTGTCCTTTCCCTCTGCACTGCGTCTGCCGTGTTGCTCTCTGCCTCTCGGAGCATAAGGGCAAAGGACAATGTTTTCCAGAGCAGGGTAGAAATGGCATTGCTAGCAGGAAAGCTAGATGCCTTGGAACTGTCCCCTTAGCCCTTGCCACTCACTTCAGGCTCGTAAGCTGAGCAGAACAGCCTGCTGTTCTGAAGCTTCGCTGGCTGCCGTTCGTGCCCAGACGCGATTTCCTTCCCACGGAGGCGAAGCGCCGTCTACTTCTCGCACCGAGCACGCTGCTCCTGGCTTTCGCTTCTGCCGCAACGAGCTCGCTATGCGCACTTTTCTTCTCAACCCTGTGCGCCCTTGCGTTCTGCCTTTCTTGTCTCGTGAATGGAGACGGAAATCTTCTCGGCTACAACTCGCCTAGAACAACTGCGGCTACACATTAAGCTCGCCCGGAACGCCCTGCTGAAACTTGCCTTCTGGCACCACATTCACGGGGCAGCCGTCTTTCTTCGGCCACCTGCCAAGTGGCCCCATATCGCCGCGCTCATTGCACTCCGCTTGTCAGATTGGCTTACCGCGGCGCTGATTTCAGCCTGGCCAAATACTAGCGCCGCGGATAGCTGTCTCGCAGACAAGAATGTTCCAGCATAGAAATTTGTCCTGCAATGTTCCCTCCTCTTTTCCCACATTGTGTTGCTCTGATGAATGCCTTGAGCATGGAACGACTTAAGCCAGCAAGTATTCCTCGCCGGCCACCTCACGCTGTGCAAGATGTATGCCGTGGACCCTTTGAACGCTGCCAAGCAAAAAGCAGAGCAGTGACCATAACAGCGAGGAGAGAGCATGCACGAAGCACACTAGTTCTGTCTAGTGCTTTCCGTGCAGAGAGGCGGCAAAGCTGAATGCCGTGTCCGAGCTTCACAACTCGCTGGAGCACAGAAAGCCAAGAATGAAGAGGCAGAACACAGCCTTGGTTTCAGCAGCTTCCGGGACTGCAAAAGTTCAGCAATAGCTCTGTCAAAGCAGAACTCGGCTGAGAATGCTCTCGCAGCTTGGGAAAGTTAGGCGCAGCTGTTGACCAGCTCTGCCTGTGGCTACAGGCTGCTTCTTCCACCTTCACTGTGGCAAAGCATTTGCGGAACAGAGACGGCATCCTTCAAGTGCGTGTTCTCCAAGGAGCTGTGAAACAGAGCCTAGCACGCTGTCTCGCTGATACTGGCTTTCGGCAAGCAGGCGTGCCGCACCGCCTACATTCTGCACTCGGGCAGCCTAGTTGCCAGCTTTCGGCAGCTGCTGTCCTAGCAAGGGGGCTCAGGAAGTCAAAGCCAGTGCCGGGCGGCACCTTTCTGCTTTGCCCGCCTAAGCGGCGTCACGCTCCCACGGATACGGTGTCTTTTCCCTCTGCACTGCGCCTGACGAGTTGCTCTCTGCCTCTCGGAGCATAAGGGCAAAGGACAATGTTTTCCACAGCAGGGTAGAAATGGCATTGCTAGCAGGAAAGCTAGATGCCTTGGAACTGTCCCCTTAGCCCTTGCCATTCACTTCAGGCTCGTAAGCTGAGCAGAACAGCCTGTTGTCTGAAGCTTCACTGGCTGTCTTTCGTGACCAGCTGCGCTTTCTTACCCAAGGAGGCGAAGCGCCGTCTATTTCTCGCACCGAGCACGCTGCTCCTGGCTTTCGCTTCTGCCGCAACGAGCTCGCTACGCGCACTTTTCTTCTCAACCCTGTGCGCCCTTGCGTTCTGCCTTTCTTGTCTCGTGAATGGAGACGGAAAGCTTCTCGGCTACAACTCGCCTAGAACAACTGCGGCTACACATTAAGCTCGCCCGGAACGCCCTGCTGAAACTTGCCTTCTGGCACCACATTCACGGGGCAGCCGTCTTTCTTCGGCCACCTGCCAAGTGGCCCCATATCGCCGCGCTCGTTGCACTCCGCTTGTCAGATTGGCTTACCGCGGCGCTGATTTCAGCCTGGCCAAATACTAGCGCCGCGGAGAGCTGTCTCGCAGACAAGAATGTTCCAGCATAGAAATTTGTCCTGCAATGTTCCCTCCTCTTTTCCCACATTGTGTTGCTCTGATGAATGCCTTGAGCATGGAACGACTTAAGCCGGCAAGTATTCTTCGCCGGCCACCTCTCGCTGTGCAAGATGTATGCCGTGGACCCTTTGAACGCTGCCAAGCAAAAAGCAGAGCAGTGACCATAACAGCGAGGAGAGAGCATGCACGAAGCACACTAGTTCTGTCTAGTGCTTTCCGTGCAGAGAGGCGGCAAAGCTGAATGCCGTGTCCGAGCTTCACAACTCGCTGGAGCACAGAAAGCCAAGAATGAAGAGGCAGAACACAGCCTTGGTTTCAGCAGCTTCCGGGACTGCAAAACTTCAGCAACAGCTCTGTCAAAGCAGAACTCGGCTGAGAATGCTCTCGCAGCTTGGGAAAGTTAGGCGCAGCTGTTGACCAGCTCTGCCCGTGGCCACAGGCTGCTTCTTCCACCTTCACTGTGGCAGAGCTTTTGCGGAAAAGAAAGGGCATCCTTCAAGTGCGTGTTCTCCAAGGAGCTGTGAAACAGAGCCTAGCACGCTGTCTCGCTGATACCGGCTTTCGGCAAGCAGGCGTGCCGCACCGCCTACATTCTGCACTTGGGCAGCCTAGTTGCCAGCTTTCGGCAGCTGCTGTCCTAGCAAGGAGGCTCAGGAAGTCAAAGCCAGTGCCGGGCGGCACCTTTCTGCTTTGCCCGCCTAAGCGGCGTCACGGTCCCACGGATACGGTGTCCTTTCCCTCTGCACTGCGTCTACGGACGTGCTCTCTGCATCTCGGAGCATTAGGGCAAAGGACAATGTTTTCCACAGCAGGGTAGAAATGGCATTGCTAGCAGGAAATCTGGATGCCTTGGAACTGTCCCCTTAGCCCTTGCCATTCACTTCAGGCTCGTAAGCTGAGCAGAACAGCCTGTTGTCTGAAGCTTCACTGGCTGTCGTTCGTGACCAGCTGCGCTTTCTTACCCAAGGAGGCGAAGCGTCGTCTATTTCTCGCACCGAGCACGCTGCTCCTGGCTTTCGCTTCTGCCGCAACGAGCTCGCTACGCGCACTTTTCTTCTCAACCCTGTGCGCCCTTGCATTCTGCCTTTCTTGTCTCGTGAATGGAGACGGAAAGCTTCTCGGCTACAACTCGCCTAGAACAACTGCGGCTACACATTAAGCTCGCCCGGAACGCCCTGCTGAAACTTGCCTTCTGGCACCACATTCACGGGGCAGCCGTCTTTCTTCGGCCACCTGCCAAGTGGCCCCATATCGCCGCGCTCATTGCACTCCGCTTGTCAGATTGGCTTACCGCGGCGCTGATTTCAGCCTGGCCAAATACTAGCGCCGCAGAGAGCTGTCTCGCAGACAAGAATGTTCCAGCATAGAAATTTGTCCTGCAATGTTCCCTCCTCTTTTCCCACATTGTGTTGCTCTGATGAATGCCTTGAGCATGGAACGACTTAAGCCAGCAAGTATTCCTCGCCGGCCACCTCTCGCTGTGCAAGATGTATGCCGTGGACCCTTTGAACGCTGCCAAGCAAAAAGCAGAGCAGTGACCATAACAGCGAGGAGAGAGCATGCACGAAGCACACTAGTTCTGTCTCGTGCTTTCCGTGCAGAGAGGCGGCAAAGCTGAATGCCGTGTCCGAGCTTCACAACTCGCTGGAGCACAGAAAGCCAAGAATGAAGAGGCAGAACACAGCCTTGGTTTCAGCAGCTTCCGGGACTGCAAAAGTTCAGCAATAGCTCTGTCAAAGCAGAACTCGGCTGAGAATGCTCTCGCAGCTTGGGAAAGTTAGGCGCAGCTGTTGACCAGCTCTGCCTGTGGCCACAGGCTGCTTCTTCCACCTTCACTGTGGCAGAGCTTTTGCGGTACAGAGAGGGCATTCTTAAAGTGCGTGTTCTCCAAGGAGCTGTGAAACAGAGCCTAGCACGCTGTCTCGCTGATACTGGCTTTCGGCAAGCAGGCGTGCCGCACCGCCTACATTCTGCACTTGGGCAGCCTAGTTGCCAGCTTTCGGCAGCTGCTGTCCTAGCAAGGAGGTTCAGGAAGTCAAAGCCAGTGCCGGGCGGCACCTTTCTGCTTTGCCCGCCTAAGCGGCGTCACGCTCCCACGGATACGGTGTCCTTTCCCTCTGCACTGCGTCTGCCGTGTTGCTCTCTGCCTCTCGGAGCATAAGGGCAAAGGACAATGTTTTCCAGAGCAGGGTAGAAATGGCATTGCTAGCAGGAAAGCTAGATGCCTTGGAACTGTCCCCTTAGCCCTTGCCACTCACTTCAGGCTCGTAAGCTGAGCAGAACAGCCTGCTGTTCTGAAGCTTCGCTGGCTGCCGTTCGTGCCCAGACGCGATTTCCTTCCCACGGAGGCGAAGCGCCGTCTACTTCTCGCACCGAGCACGCTGCTCCTGGCTTTCGCTTCTGCCGCAACGAGCTCGCTACGCGCACTTTTCTTCTCAACCCTGTGCGCCCTTGCGTTCTGCCTTTCTTGTCTCGTGAATGGAGACGGAAAGCTTCTCGGCTACAACTCGCCTAGAACAACTGCGGCTACACATTAAGCTCGCCCGGAACGCCCTGCTGAAACTTGCCTTCTGGCACCACATTCACGGGGCAGCCGTCTTTCTTCGGCCACCTGCCAAGTGGCCCCATATCGCCGCGCTCGTTGCACTCCGCTTGTCAGATTGGCTTACCGCGGCGCTGATTTCAGCCTGGCCAAATACTAGCGCCGCGGAGAGCTGTCTCGCAGACAAGAATGTTCCAGCATAGAAATTTGTCCTGCAATGTTCCCTCCTCTTTTCCCACATTGTGTTGCTCTGATGAATGCCTTGAGCATGGAACGACTTAAGCCGGCAAGTATTCTTCGCCGGCCACCTCTCGCTGTGCAAGATGTATGCCGTGGACCCTTTGAACGCTGCCAAGCAAAAAGCAGAGCAGTGACCATAACAGCGAGGAGAGAGCATGCACGAAGCACACTAGTTCTGTCTAGTGCTTTCCGTGCAGAGAGGCGGCAAAGCTGAATGCCGTGTCCGAGCTTCACAACTCGCTGGAGCACAGAAAGCCAAGAATGAAGAGGCAGAACACAGCCTTGGTTTCAGCAGCTTCCGGGACTGCAAAAGTTCAGCAACAGCTCTGTCAAAGCAGAACTCGGCTGAGAATGCTCTCGCAGCTTGGGAAAGTTAGGCGCAGCTGTTGACCAGCTCTGCCCGTGGCCACAGGCTGCTTCTTCCACCTTCACTGTGGCAGAGCTTTTGCGGTACAGAGAGGGCATTCTTAAAGTGCGTGTTCTCCAAGGAGCTGTGAAACAGAGCCTGGCATGCTGTCTCGCTGATACTGGCTTTCGGCAAGCAGGCGTGCCGCACCGCCTACATTCTGCACTCTGGCAGCCTAGTTGCCAGCTTTCGGCAGCTGCTGTCCTAGCAAGGAGGCTCAGGAAGTCAAAGCCAGTGCAGGGCGGCACCTTTCTGCTTTGCCCGCCTAAGCGGCGTCACGCTCCCACGGATACGGTGTCCTTTCCCTCTGCACTGCTCTGCCGAGTTGCTCTCTGCCTCTCGGAGCATAAGGGCAAAGGACAATGTTTTCCACAGCAGGGTAGAAATGGCATTGCTAGCAGGAAAGCTAGATGCCTTGGAACTGTCCCCTTAGCCCTTGCCACTCACTTCAGGCTCGTACGCTGAGCAGAACAGCCTGCTGTTCTGAAGCTTCGCTGGCTGCCCTTCGTGACCAGCTGCGCTTTCTTACACAAGGAGGCGAAGCGCCGTCTATTTCTCGCACCGAGCACGCTGCTCCTGGCTTTCGCTTCTGCCGCAAAGATCTCGCTACGCGCACTTTTCTTCTCAACCCTGTGCGCCCTTGCGTTCTGCCTTTCTTGTCTCGTGAATGGAGACGGAAAGCTTCTCGGCTACAACTCGCCTAGAACAACTGCGGCTACACATTAAGCTCGCCCGGAACGCCCTGCTGAAACTTGCCTTCTGGCACCACATTCACGGGGCAGCCGTCTTTCTTCGGCCACCTGCCAAGTGGCCCCATATCGCCGCGCTCGTTGCACTCCGCTTCTCAGATTGGCTTACCGCGGCGCTGATTTCAGCCTGGCCAAATACTAGCGCCGCGGATAGCTGTCTCGCAGACAAGAATGTTCCAGCATAGAAATTTGTCCTGCAATGTTCCCTCCTCTTTTCCCACATTGTGTTGCTCTGATGAATGCCTTGAGCATGGAACGACTTAAGCCAGCAAGTATTCCTCGCCGGCCACCTCTCGCTGTGCAAGATGTATGCCGTGGACCCTTTGAACGCTGCCAAGCAAAAAGCAGAGCAGTGACCATAACAGCGAGGAGAGAGCATGCATGAAGCACACTAGTTCTGTCTAGTGCTTTCCGTGCAGAGAGGCGGCAAAGCTGAATGCCGTGTCCGAGCTTCACAACTCGCTGGAGCACAGAAAGCCAAGAATGAAGAGGCAGAACACAGCCTTGGTTTCAGCAGCTTCCGGGAATGCAAAAGTTCAGCAATAGCTCTGTCAAAGCAGAACTCGGCTGAGAATGCTCTCGCAGCTTGGGAAAGTTAGGCGCAGCTGTTGACCAGCTCTGCCCGTGGCCACAGGCTGCTTCTTCCACCTTCACTGTGGCAAATCCTTTGCGGAACAGAGACGGCATTCTTCCAGTGCGTGTTCTCCAAGGAGCTGTGAAACAGAGCCTAGCACGCTGTCTCGCTGATACTGGCTTTCGGCAAGCAGGCGTGCCAGACCGCCTACATTCTGCACTCGGGCAGCCTAATTGCCAGTTTTCGGCAGCTGCTGTCCTAGCAAGGGGGCTCAGGAAGTCAAAGCCAGTGCCGGGCGGCACCTTTCTTCTTTGCCCGCCTAAGCGGCGTCACGCTCCCACGGATACGGTGTCTTTTCCCTCTGCACTGCGTCTGCCGAGTTGCTCTCTGCCTCTCGGAGCATAAGGGCAAAGGACAATGTTTTCCACAGCAGGGTAGAAATGGCATTGCTAGCAGGAAAGCTAGATGCCTTGGAACTGTCCCCTTAGCCCTTGCCACTCACTTCAGGCTCGTAAGCTGAGCAGAACAGCCTGTTGTCTGAAGCTTCGCTGGCTGTCTTTCGTGACCAGCTGCGCTTTCTTACCCAAGGAGGCGAAGCGCCGTCTATTTCTCGCACCGAGCACGCTGCTCCTGGCTTTCGCTTCTGCCGCAACGAGCTCGCTACGCGCACTTTTCTTCTCAACCCTGTGCGCCCTTGCGTTCTGCCTTTCTTGTCTCGTGAATGGAGAAAGAAATCTTCTCGGCTACAACTCGCCTAGAACAACTGCGGCTACACATTAAGCTCGCCCGGAACGCCCTGCTGAAACTTGCCTTCTGGCACCACATTCACGGGGCAGCCGTCTTTCTTCGGCCACCTGCCAAGTGGCCCCATATCGCCGCGCTCGTTGCACTCCGCTTGTCAGATTGGCTTACCGCGGCGCTGATTTCAGCCTGGCCAAATACTAGCGCCGCGGAGAGCTGTCTCGCAGACAAGAATGTTCCAGCATAGAAATTTGTCCTGCAATGTTCCCTCCTCTTTTCCCACATTGTGTTGCTCTGATGAATGCCTTGAGCATGGAACGACTTAAGCCAGCAAGTATTCCTCGCCGGCCACCTCTCGCTGTGCAAGATGTATGCCGTGGACCCTTTGAACGCTGCCAAGCAAAAAGCAGAGCAGTGACCATAACAGCGAGGAGAGAGCATGCACGAAGCACACTAGTTCTGTCTAGTGCTTTCCGTGCAGAGAGGCGGCAAAGCTGAATGCCGTGTCCGAGCTTCACAACTCGCTGGAGCACAGAAAGCCAAGAATGAAGAGGCAGAACACAGCCTTGGTTTCAGCAGCTTCCGGGAATGCAAAAGTTCAGCAATAGCTCTGTCAAAGCAGAACTCGGCTGAGAATGCTCTCGCAGCTTGGGAAAGTTAGGCGCAGCTGTTGACCAGCTCTGCCCGTGGCCACAGGCTGCTTCTTCCACCTTCACTGTGGCAAATCCTTTGCGGAACAGAGACGGCATTCTTCCAGTGCGTGTTCTCCAAGGAGCTGTGAAACAGAGCCTAGCACGCTGTCTCGCTGATACTGGCTTTCGGCAAGCAGGCGTGCCAGACCGCCTACATTCTGCACTCGGGCAGCCTAATTGCCAGTTTTCGGCAGCTGCTGTCCTAGCAAGGGGGCTCAGGAAGTCAAAGCCAGTGCCGGGCGGCACCTTTCTTCTTTGCCCGCCTAAGCGGCGTCACGCTCCCACGGATACGGTGTCTTTTCCCTCTGCACTGCGTCTGCCGAGTTGCTCTCTGCCTCTCGGAGCATAAGGGCAAAGGACAATGTTTTCCACAGCAGGGTAGAAATGGCATTGCTAGCAGGAAAGCTAGATGCCTTGGAACTGTCCCCTTAGCCCTTGCCACTCACTTCAGACTCGTAAGCTGAGCAGAACAGCCTGTTGTCTGAAGCTTCGCTGGCTGTCTTTCGTGACCAGCTGCGCTTTCTTACCCAAGGAGGCGAAGCGCCGTCTATTTCTCGCACCGAGCACGCTGCTCCTGGCTTTCGCTTCTGCCGCAACGAGCTCGCTACGCGCACTTTTCTTCTCAACCCTGTGCGCCCTTGCGTTCTGCCTTTCTTGTCTCGTGAATGGAGACGGAAAGCTTCTCGGCTACAACTCGCCTAGAACAACTGCGGCTACACATTAAGCTCGCCCGGAACGCCCTGCTGAAACTTGCCTTCTGGCACCACATTCACGGGGCAGCCGTCTTTCTTCGGCCACCTGCCAAGTGGCCCCATATCGCCGCGCTCGTTGCACTCCGCTTGTCAGATCGGCTTACCGCGGCGCTGATTTCAGCCTGGCCAAATACTAGCGCCGCAGAGAGCTGTCTCGCAGACAAGAATGTTCCAGCATAGAAATTTGTCCTGCAATGTTCCCTCCTCTTTTCCCACATTGTGTTGCTCTGATGAATGCCTTGAGCATGGAACGACTTAAGCCAGCAAGTATTCCTCGCCGGCCACCTCTCGCTGTGCAAGATGTATGCCGTGGACCCTTTGAACGCTGCCAAGCAAAAAGCAGAGCAGTGACCATAACAGCGAGGAGAGAGCATGCACAAAGCACACTAGTTCTGTCTAGTGCTTTCCGTGCAGAGAGGCGGCAAAGCTGAATGCCGTGTCCGAGCTTTACAACTCGCTGGAGCACAGAAAGCCAAGAATGAAGAGGCAGAACACAGCCTTGGTTTCAGCAGCTTCCGGGACTGCAAAAGTTCAGCAATAGCTCTGTCAAAGCAGAACTCGGCTGAGAATGCTCTCGCAGCTTGGGAAAGTTAGGCGCAGCTGTTGACCAGCTCTGCCCGTGGCCACAGGCTGCTTCTTCCACCTTCACTGTGGCAAAGCATTTGCGGAACAGAGACGGCATTCTTCCAGTGCGTGTACTCCAAGGAGCTGTGAAACAGAGCCTGGCACGCTGTCTCGCTGATACTGGCTTTCGGCAAGCAGGCGTGCCGCACCGCCTACATTCTGCACTCTGGCAGCCTAGTTGCCAGCTTTCGGCAGCTGCTGTCGTAGCAAGGAGGCTCAGGAAGTCAAAGCCAGTGCAGGGCGGCACCTTTCTGCTTTACCCGCCTAAGCGGCGTCACGCTCCCACGGATACGGTGTCCTTTCCCTCTGCACTGCGTCTGCCGAGGTGCTCTCTGCCTCTCGGAGCATAAGGGCAAAGGACAATGTTTTCCACAGCAGGGTAGAAATGGCATTGCTAGCAGGAAAGCTAGATGCCTTGGAACTGTCCCCTTAGCCCTTGCCACTCACTTCAGGCTCGTAAGCTGAGCAGAACAGCCTGTTGTCTGAAGCTTCGCTGGCTGTCTTTCGTTACCAGCTGCGCTTTCCTACCCAAGGAGGCGAAGCGCCGTCTATTTCTCGCACCGAGCACGCTGCTCCTGGCTTTCGCTTCTGCCGCAACGAGCTCGCTACGCGCACTTTTCTTCTCAACCCTGTGCGCCCTTGCGTTCTGCCTTTCTTGTCTCGTGAATGGAGACGGAAAGCTTCTCGGCTACAACTCGCCTAGAACAACTGCGGCTACACATTAAGCTCGCCCGGAACGCCCTGCTGAAACTTGCCTTCTGGCACCACATTCACGGGGCAGCCGTCTTTCTTCGGCCACCTGCCATGTGGCCCCATATCGCCGCGCTCGTTGCACTCCGCTTGTCAGATTGGCTTACCGCGGCGCTGATTTCAGCCTGGCCAAATACTAGCGCCGCGGAGAGCTGTCTCGCAGACAAGAATGTTCCAGCATAGAAATTTGTCCTGCAATGTTCCCTCCTCTTTTCCCACATTGTGTTGCTCTGATGAATGCCTTGAGCATGGAACGACTTAAGCCAGCAAGTATTCCTCGCCGGCCACCTCTCGCTGTGCAAGATGTATGCCGTGGACCCTTTGAACGCTGCCAAGCAAAAAGCAGAGCAGTGACCATAACAGCGAGGAGAGAGCATGCACGAAGCACACTAGTTCTGTCTAGTGCTTTCCGTGCAGAGAGGCGGCAAAGCTGAATGCCGTGTCCGAGCTTCACAACTCGCTGGAGCACAGAAAGCCAAGAATGAAGAGGCAGAACACAGCCTTGGTTTCAGCAGCTTCCGGGAATGCAAAAGTTCAGCAATAGCTCTGTCAAAGCAGAACTCGGCTGAGAATGCTCTCGCAGCTTGGGAAAGTTAGGCGCAGCTGTTGACCAGCTCTGCCTGTGGCCACAGGCTGCTTCTTCCACCTTCACTGTGGCAGAGCTTTTGCGGTACAGAGAGGGCATTCTTCAAGTGCGTGTTCTCCAAGGAGCTGTGAAACAGAGCCTAGCACGCTGTCTCGCTGATACTGGCTTTCGGCAAGCAGGCGTGCCAGACCGCCTACATTCTGCACTCTGGCAGCCTAGTTGCCAGATTTCGGCAGCTGCTGTCCTAGCAAGGAGGCTCAGGAAGTCAAAGCCAGTGCAGGGCGGCACCTTTCTGCTTTGCCCGCCTAAGCCGCGTCACGCTCCCACGGATACGGTGTCTTCTCCCTCTGCACTGCGTCTGCCGAGTTGCTCTCTGCCTCTCGGAGCATAAGGGCAAAGGACAATGTTTTCCACAGCAGGGTAGAAATGGCATTGCTAGCAGGAAAGCTAGATGCCTTGGAACTGTCCCCTTAGCTCTTGCCACTCACTTCAGGCTCGTACGCTGAGCAGAACAGCCTGCTGTTCTGAAGCTTCGCTGGCAGCCGTTCGTGACCAGCTGCGCTTTCCTACCCAAGGAGGCGAAGCGCCGTCTACTTCTGGCACCGAGCACGCTGCTCCTGGCTTTCGCTTCTGCCACAACGAGCTCGCTACGCGCACTTTTCTTCTCAACCCTGTGCGCCCTTGCGTTCTGCCTTTCTTGTCTCGTGAATGGAGACGGAAAGCTTCTCGGCTACAACTCGCCTAGAACAACTGCGGCTACACATTAAGCTCGCCCGGAACGCCCTGCTGAAACTTGCCTTCTGGCACCACATTCACGGGGCAGCCGTCTTTCTTCGGCCACCTGCCAAGTGGCCCCATATTGCCGCGCTCGTTGCACTCCGCTTCTCAGATCGGCTTACCGCGGCGCCGATTTCAGCCTGGCCAAATACTAGCGCCGCGGAGAGCTGTCTCGCAGACAAGAATGTTCCAGCATAGAAATTTGTCCTGCAATGTTCCCTCCTCTTTTCCCACATTGTGTTGCTCTGATGAATGCCTTGAGCATGGAACGACTTAAGCCAGCAAGTATTCCTCGCCGGCCACCTCTCGCTGTGCAAGATGTATGCCGTGGACCCTTTGAACGCTGCCAAGCAAAAAGCAGAGCAGTGACCATAACAGCGAGGAGAGAGCATGCACGAAGCACACTAGTTCTCTCTAGTGCTTTCCGTGCAGAGAGGCGGCAAAGCTGAATGCCGTGTCCGAGCTTTACAACTCGCTGGAGCACAGAAAGCCAAGAATGAAGAGGCAGAACACAGCCTTGGTTTCAGCAGCTTCCGGGACTGCAAAAGTTCAGCAATAGCTCTGTCAAAGCAGAACTCGGCTGAGAATGCTCTCGCAGCTTGGGAAAGTTAGGCGCAGCTGTTGACCAGCTCTGCCTGTGGCCACAGGCTGCTTCTTCCACCTTCACTGTGGCAAAGCATTTGCGGAACAGAGACGGCATTCTTCCAGTGCGTGTACTCCAAGGAGCTGTGAAACAGAGCCTAGCACGCTGTCTCGCTGATACTGGCTTTCGGCAAGCAGGCGTGCCGCACTGCCTACATTCTGCACTCCGGCAGCCTAGTTGCCAGCTTTCGGCAGCTGCTGTCCTAGCAAGGAGGCTCAGGAAGTCAAAGCCAGTGCCGGGCGGCACCTTTCTGCTTTGCCCGCCTAAGCGGCGTCACGCTCCCACGGATACGGTGTCCTTTCCCTCTGCACTGCGTCTGCCGAATTGCTATCTGCATCTCGGAGCATAAGGGCAAAGGACAATGTTTTCCAGAGCAGGGTAGAAATGGCATTGCTAGCAGGAAAGCTAGATGCCTTGGAACTGTCCCCTTAGCCCTTGCCACTCACTTCAGGCTCGTAAGCTGAGCAGAACAGCCTGTTGTCTGAAGCTTCGCTGGCTGTCTTTCGTGACCAGCTGCGCTTTCTTACCCAAGGAGGCGAAGCGCCGTCTATTTCTCGCACCGAGCACGCTGCTCCTGGCTTTCGCTTCTGCCGCAACGAGCTCGCTACGCGCACTTTTCTTCTCAACCCTGTGCGCCCTTGCGTTCTGCCTTTCTTGTCTCGTGAATGGAGACGGAAAGCTTCTCGGCTACAACTCGCCTAGAACAACTGCGGCTACACATTAAGCTCGCCCGGAACGCCCTGCTGAAACTTGCCTTCTGGCACCACATTCACGGGGCAGCCGTCTTTCTTCGGCCACCTGCCAAGTGGCCCCATATCGCCGCGCTCGTTGCACTCCGCTTGTCAGATTGGCTTACCGCGGCGCTGATTTCAGCCTGGCCAAATACTAGCGCCGCGGAGAGCTGTCTCGCAGACAAGAATGTTCCAGCATAGAAATTTGTCCTGCAATGTTCCCTCCTCTTTTCCCACATTGTGTTGCTCTGATGAATGCCTTGAGCATGGAACGACTTAAGCCAGCAAGTATTCCTCGCCGGCCACCTCTCGCTGTGCAAGATGTATGCCGTGGACCCTTTGAACGCTGCCAAGCAAAAAGCAGAGCAGTGACCATAACAGCGAGGAGAGAGCATGCATGAAGCACACTAGTTCTGTCTAGTGCTTTCCGTGCAGAGAGGCGGCAAAGCTGAATGCCGTGTCCGAGCTTCACAACTCGCTGGAGCACAGAAAGCCAAGAATGAAGAGGCAGAACACAGCCTTGGTTTCAGCAGCTTCCGGGACTGCAAACGTTCAGCAATAGCTCTGTCAAAGCAGAACTCGGCTGAGAATGCTCTCGCAGCTTGGGAAAGTTAGGCGCAGCTGTTGACCACTCTGCCCGTAGCCACAGGCTGCTTCTTCCACCTTCACTGTGGCAGAGCTTTTACGGAACAGAGACGGCATTCTTCAAGTGCGTGTTCTCCAAGGAGCTGTGAAACAGAGCCTAGCACGCTGTCTCGCTGATACTGGCTTTCGGCAAGCAGGCGTGCCAGACCGCCTACATTCCGCACTCGGGCAGCCTAGTTGCCAGCTTTGGGCAGCTGCTGTCCTAGCAAGGAGGCTCAGGAAGTCAAAGCCAGTGCAGGGCGGCACCTTTCTGCTTTGCCCGCCTAAGCTGCGTCACGCTCCCAACAATACTGTGTCCTTTCCCTCTGCACTGCGTCTGCCGAGTTGCTCTCTGCCTCTCGGAGCATAAGGGCAAAGGACAATGTTTTCCACAGCAGGGTAGAAATGGCATTGCTAGCAGGAAAGCTAGATGCCTTGGAACTGTCCCCTTAGCCCTTGCCACTCACTTCAGGCTCGTACGCTGAGCAGAACAGCCTGCTGTTCTGAAGCTTCGCTGGCTGCCGTTCGTGACCAGCTGCGCTTTCCTCCCCAAGGAGGCGAAGCGCCGTCTACTTCTCGCACCGAGCACGCTGCTCCTGGCTTTCGCTTCTGCCGCAACGAGCTCGCTACGCGCACTTTTCTTCTCAACCCTGTGCGCCCTTGCGTTCTGCCTTTCTTATCTCGTGAATGGAGACGGAAAGCTTCTCGGCTACAACTTGCCTAGAACGACTGCGGCTGCACATTAAGCTCGCCCAGAACGCCCTGCTGAAACTTGCCTTCTGGCACCACATTCACGGGGCAGCCGTCTTTCTTCGGCCACCTGCCAAGTGGCCCCATATCGCCGCGCTCGTTGCACTCCGCTTCTCAGATTCGCTTACCGTGGCGCTGATTTCAGCCTGGCCAAATACTAGCGCCGCGGAGAGCTGTCTCGCAGACAAGAATGTTCCAGCATAGAAATTTGTCCTGCAATGTTCCCTCCTCTTTTCCCACATTGTGTTGCTCTGATGAATGCCTTGAGCATGGAACGACTTAAGCCAGCAAGTATTCCTCGCCGGCCACCTCTCGCTGTGCAAGATGTATGCCGTGGACCCTTTGAACGCTGCCAAGCAAAAAGCAGAGCAGTGACCATAACAGCGAGGAGAGAGCATGCACGAAGCACACTAGTTCTGTCTAGTGCTTTCCGTGCAGAGAGGCGGCAAAGCTGAATGCCGTGTCCGAGCTTCACAACTCGCTGGAGCACAGAAAGCCAAGAATGAAGAGGCAGAACACAGCCTTGGTTTCAGCAGCTTCCGGGACTGCAAAAGTTCAGCAATAGCTCTGTCAAAGCAGAACTCGGCTGAGAATGCTCTCGCAGCTTGGGAAAGTTAGGCGCAGCTGTTGACCAGCTCTGCCCGTGGCCACAGGCTGCTTCTTCCACCTTCACTGTGGCAGAGCTTTTGAGGAACAGAGAGGGCATTCTTCAAGTGCGTGTTCTCCAAGGAGCTGTGAAACAGAGCCTAGCACGCTGTCTCGCTGATACTGGCTTTCGGCAAGCAGGCGTGCCAGACCGCCTACATTCTGCACTCTGGCAGCCTAGTTGCCAGCTTTGGGCAGCTGCTGTCCTAGCAAGGAGGCTCAGGAAGTCAAAGCCAGTGCAGGGCGGCACCTTTCTTCTTTGCCCGCCTAAGCGGCGTCACACTGCCACGGATAGGGTGTCCTTTCCCTCTGCACTGCGTCTACCGACGTGCTCTCTGCATCTCGGAGCATAAGGGCAAAGGACAATGTTTTCCACCGCTGGGTAGAAATGGCATTGCTAGCAGGAAAGCTAGATGCCTTGGAACTGTCCCCTTAGCCCTTGCCACTCACTTCAGGCTCGTACGCTGAGCAGAACAGCCTGCTGTTCTGAAGCTTCGCTGGCTGCCGTTCGTGACCAGCTGCGCTTTCCTACCCAAGGAGGCGAAGCGCCGTCTACTTCTCGCACCGAGCACGCTGCTCCTGGCTTTCGCTTCTGCCGCAACGAGCTCGCTACGCGCACTTTTCTTCTCAACCCTGTGCGCCCTTGCGTTCTGCATTTCTTGTCTCGTGAATGGAGACGGAAAGCTTCTCGGCTACAACTCGCCTAGAACAACTGCGGCTACACATTAAGCTCGCCCGGAACGCCCTGCTGAAACTTGCCTTCTGGCACCACATTCACGGGGCAGCCGTCTTTCTTCGGCCACCTGCCAAGTGGCCCCATATCGCCGCGCTCGTTGCACTCCGCTTCTCAGATTGGCTTACCGCGGCGCCGATTTCAGCCTGGCCAAATACTAGCGCCGCGGAGAGCTGTCTCGCAGACAAGAATGTTCCAGCATAGAAATTTGTCCTGCGATGTAATCTCCTCTTTTCCCACATTGTGTTGCTCTGATGAATGCCTTGAGCATGGAACGACTTAAGCCAGCAAGTATTCCTCGCCAGCCACCTGTCGCTGTGCAAGATGTATGCCGTGGACCCTTTGAACGCTGCCAAGCAAAAAGCAGAGCAGTGACCATAACAGCGAGGAGAGAGCATGCATGAAGCACACTAGTTCTGTCTAGTGCTTTCCGTGCAGAGAGGCGGCAAAGCTGAATGCCGTGTCCGAGCTTCACAACTCGCTGGAGCACAGAAAGCCAAGAATGAAGAGGCAGAACACAGCCTTGGTTTCAGCAGCTTCCGGGACTGCAAAAGTTCAGCAATAGCTCTGTCAAAGCAGAACTCGGCTGAGAATGCTCTCGCAGCTTGGGAAAGTTAGGCGCAGCTGTTGACCACTCTGCCCGTGGCCACAGGCTGCTTCTTCCACCTTCACTGTGGCAGAGCTTTTACGGAACAGAGACGGCATTCTTCAAGTGCGTGTTCTCCAAGGAGCTGTGAAACAGAGCCTAGCACGCTGTCTCGCTGATACTGGCTTTCGGCAAGCAGGCGTGCCAGACCGCCTACATTCCGCACTCGGGCAGCCTAGTTGCCAGCTTTGGGCAGCTGCTGTCCTAGCAAGGAGGCTCAGGAAGTCAAAGCCAGTGCAGGGCGGCACCTTTCTGCTTTGCCCGCCTAAGCTGCGTCACGCTCCCAACAATACTGTGTCCTTTCCCTCTGCACTGCGTCTGCCGAGTTGCTCTCTGCCTCTCGGAGCATAAGGGCAAAGGACAATGTTTTCCACAGCAGGGTAGAAATGGCATTGCTAGCAGGAAAGCTAGATGCCTTGGAACTGTCCCCTTAGCCCTTGCCACTCACTTCAGGCTCGTAAGCTGAGCAGAACAGCCTGCTGTTCTGAAGCTTCGCTGGCTGCCGTTCGTGACCAGCTGCGCTTTCCTCCCCAAGGAGGCGAAGCGCCGTCTACTTCTCGCACCGAGCACGCTGCTCCTGGCTTTCGCTTCTGCCGCAACGAGCTCGCTACGCGCACTTTTCTTCTCAACCCTGTGCGCCCTTGCGTTCTGCCTTTCTTGTCTCGTGAATGGAGACGGAAAGCTTCTCGGCTACAACTCGCCTAGAACAACTGCGGCTACACATTAAGCTCGCCCGGAACGCCCTGCTGAAACTTGCCTTCTGGCACCACATTCACGGGGCAGCCGTCTTTCTTCGGCCACCTGCCAAGTGGCCCCATATCGCCGCGCTCGTTGCACTCCGCTTGTCAGATTGGCTTACCGCGGCGCCGATTTCAGCCTGGCCAAATACTAGCGCCGCGGAGAGCTGTCTCGCAGACAAGAATGTTCCAGCATAGAAATTTGTCCTGCGATGTAATCTCCTCTTTTCCCACATTGTGTTGCTCTGATGAATGCCTTGAGCATGGAACGACTTAAGCCAGCAAGTATTCCTCGCCGGCCACCTCTCGCTGTGCAAGATGTATGCCGTGGACCCTTTGAACGCTGCCAAGCAAAAAGCAGAGCAGTGACCATAACAGCGAGGAGAGAGCATGCACGAAGCACACTAGTTCTCTCTAGTGCTTTCCGTGCAGAGAGGCGGCAAAGCTGAATGCCGTGTCCGAGCTTTACAACTCGCTGGAGCACAGAAAGCCAAGAATGAAGAGGCAGAACACAGCCTTGGTTTCAGCAGCTTCCAGGACTGCAAAAGTTCAGCAATAGCTCTGTCAAAGCAGAACTCGGCTGAGAATGCTCTCGCAGCTTGGGAAAGTTAGGCGCAGCTGTTGACCAGCTCTGCCCGTGGCCACAGGCTGCTTCTTCCACCTTCACTGTGGCAGAGCTTTTGCGGAACAGAGACGGCATTCTTCAAGTGCGTGTTCTCCAAGGAGCTGTGAAACAGAGCCTAGCACGCTGTCTCGCTGATACTGGCTTTCGGCAAGCAGGCGTGCCAGACCGCCTACATTCTGCACTCTGGCAGCCTAGTTGCCAGCTTTGGGCAGCTGCTGTCCTAGCAAGGAGGCTCAGGAAGTCAAAGCCAGTGCAGGGCGGCACCTTTCTTCTTTGCCCGCCTAAGCGGCGTCACACTGCCACGGATAGGGTGTCCTTTCCCTGTGCACTGCGTCTACCGACGTGCTCTCTGCATCTCGGAGCATAAGGGCAAAGGACAATGTTTTCCACCGCTGGGTAGAAATGGCATTGCTAGCAGGAAAGCTAGATGCCTTGGAACTGTCCCCTTAGCCCTTGCCACTCACTTCAGGCTCGTACGCTGAGCAGAACAGCCTGCTGTTCTGAAGCTTCGCTGGCTGCCGTTCGTGACCAGCTGCGCTTTCCTCCCCAAGGAGGCGAAGCGCCGTCTACTTCTCGCACCGAGCACGCTGCTCCTGGCTTTCGCTTCTGCCGCAACGAGCTCGCTACGCGCACTTTTCTTCTCAACCCTGTGCGCCCTTGCGTTCTGCCTTTCTTATCTCGTGAATGGAGACGGAAAGCTTCTCGGCTACAACTCGCCTAGAACGACTGCGGCTGCACATTAAGCTCGCCCAGAACGCCCTGCTGAAACTTGCCTTCTGGCACCACATTCACGGGGCAGCCGTCTTTCTTCGGCCACCTGCCAAGTGGCCCCATATCGCCGCGCTCGTTGCACTCCGCTTCTCAGATTCGCTTACCGTGGCGCTGATTTCAGCCTGGCCAAATACTAGCGCCGCGGAGAGCTGTCTCGCAGACAAGAATGTTCCAGCATAGAAATTTGTCCTGCAATGTTCCCTCCTCTTTTCCCACATTGTGTTGCTCTGATGAATGCCTTGAGCATGGAACGACTTAAGCCAGCAAGTATTCCTCGCCGGCCACCTCTCGCTGTGCAAGATGTATGCCGTGGACCCTTTGAACGCTGCCAAGCAAAAAGCAGAGCAGTGACCATAACAGCGAGGAGAGAGCATGCACGAAGCACACTAGTTCTCTCTAGTGCTTTCCGTGCAGAGAGGCGGCAAAGCTGAATGCCGTGTCCGAGCTTCACAACTCGCTGGAGCACAGAAAGCCAAGAATGAAGAGGCAGAACACAGCCTTGGTTTCAGCAGCTTCCGGGACTGCAAAAGTTCAGCAATAGCTCTGTCAAAGCAGAACTCGGCTGAGAATGCTCTCGCAGCTTGGGAAAGTTAGGCGCAGCTGTTGACCAGCTCTGCCCGTGGCCACAGGCTGCTTCTTCCACCTTCACTGTGGCAGAGCTTTTGAGGAACAGAGAGGGCATTCTTCAAGTGCGTGTTCTCCAAGGAGCTGTGAAACAGAGCCTAGCACGCTGTCTCGCTGATACTGGATTTCGGCAAGCAGGCGTGCCAGACCGCCTACATTCTGCACTCTGGCAGCCTAGTTGCCAGCTTTCGGCAGCTGCTGTCCTAGCAAGGAGGCTCAGGAAGTCAAAGCCAGTGCAGGGCGGCACCTTTCTTCTTTGCCCGCCTAAGCGGCGTCACACTGCCACGGATAGGGTGTCCTTTCCCTCTGCACTGCGTCTACCGACGTGCTCTCTGCATCTCGGAGCATAAGGGCAAAGGACAATGTTTTCCACCGCTGGGTAGAAATGGCATTGCTAGCAGGAAAGCTAGATGCCTTGGAACTGTCCCCTTAGCCCTTGCCACTCACTTCAGGCTCGTACGCTGAGCAGAACAGCCTGCTGTTCTGAAGCTTCGCTGGCTGCCGTTCGTGACCAGCTGCGCTTTCCTACCCAAGGAGGCGAAGCGCCGTCTACTTCTCGCACCGAGCACGCTGCTCCTGGCTTTCGCTTCTGCCGCAACGAGCTCGCTACGCGCACTTTTCTTCTCAACCCTGTGCGCCCTTGCGTTCTGCATTTCTTGTCTCGTGAATGGAGACGGAAAGCTTCTCGGCTACAACTCGCCTAGAACAACTGCGGCTACACATTAAGCTCGCCCGGAACGCCCTGCTGAAACTTGCCTTCTGGCACCACATTCACGGGGCAGCCGTCTTTCTTCGGCCACCTGCCAAGTGGCCCCATATCGCCGCGCTCGTTGCACTCCGCTTGTCAGATTGGCTTACCGCGGCGCCGATTTCAGCCTGGCCAAATACTAGCGCCGCGGAGAGCTGTCTCGCAGACAAGAATGTTCCAGCATAGAAATTTGTCCTGCGATGTAATCTCCTCTTTTCCCACATTGTGTTGCTCTGATGAATGCCTTGAGCATGGAACGACTTAAGCCAGCAAGTATTCCTCGCCAGCCACCTGTCGCTGTGCAAGATGTATGCCGTGGACCCTTTGAACGCTGCCAAGCAAAAAGCAGAGCAGTGACCATAACAGCGAGGAGAGAGCATGCACGAAGCACACTAGTTCTCTCTAGTGCTTTCCGTGCAGAGAGGCGGCAAAGCTGAATGCCGTGTCCGAGCTTTACAACTCGCTGGAGCACAGAAAGCCAAGAATGAAGAGGCAGAACACAGCCTTGGTTTCAGCAGCTTCCGGGACTGCAAAAGTTCAACAATAGCTCTGTCAAAGCAGAACTCGGCTGAGAATGCTCTCGCAGCTTGGGAAAATTAGGCGCAGCTGTTGACCAGCTCTGCCCGTGGCCACAGGCTGCTTCTTCCACCTTCACTGTGGCAGAGCATTTGCGGAACAGAGAGGGCATTCTTCAAGTGCGTGTTCTCCAAGGAGCTGTGAAACAGAGCCTAGCACGCTGTCTCGCTGATACTGGCTTTCGGCAAGCAGGCGTGCCAGACCGCCTACATTCTGCACTCTGGCAGCCTAGTTGCCAGCTTTGGGCAGCTGCTGTCCTAGCAAGGAGGCTCAGGAAGTCAAAGCCAGTGCAGGGCGGCACCTTTCTTCTTTGCCCGCCTAAGCGGCGTCACGCTCCCAACAATACAGTGTCCTTTCCCTCTGCACTGCCTCTGCCGAGTCGCTCTCTGCATCTCGGAGCATAAGGGCAAAGGACAATGTTTTCCACAGCACGGTGGAAATGGCATTGCTAGCAGGAAAGCTAGATGCCTTGGAACTGTCCCCTTAGCCCTTGCCACTCACTTCAGGCTCGTACGCTGAGCAGAACAGCCTGCTG
Organism: Cinclus cinclus; assembly: GCF_963662255.1. NCBI lineage: Eukaryota > Metazoa > Chordata > Aves > Passeriformes > Cinclidae > Cinclus > Cinclus cinclus. Next base: position 319,930 of record NW_026912085.1, on the reverse strand, counting down.
TCTGAAGCTTCGCTGGCTGCCGTTCGTGACCAGCTGCGCTTTCCTTCCCAAGGAGGCGAAGCGCCGTCTACTTCTCGCACCGAGGACGCTGCTCCTGGCTTTCGCTTCTGCCCCAACGAGCTCGCTACGCGCACTTTTCTTCTCAACACTGTATACAATTGCGTTCTGCCTTTCTTGTCTCGTGAATGGAGACGGAAAGCTTCTCGGCTACAACTCGCCTAGAACAACTGCGGCTACACATTAAGCTCGCCCGGAACGCCCTGCTGAAACTTGCCTTCTGGCACCACATTCACGGGGCAGCCGTCTTTCTTCGGCCACCTGCCAAGTGGCCCCATATCGCCGCGCTCGTTGCACTCCGCTTCTCAGATTGGCTTACCGCGGCGCCGATTTCAGCCTGGCCAAATACTAGCGCCGCGGAGAGCTGTCTCGCAGACAAGAATGTTCCAGCATAGAAATTTGTCCTGCAATGTTCCCTCCTCTTTTCCCACATTGTGTTGCTCTGATGAATGCCTTGAGCATGGAACGACTTAAGCCAGCAAGTATTCCTCGCCGGCCACCTCTCGCTGTGCAAGATGTATGCCGTGGACCCTTTGAACGCTGCCAAGCAAAAAGCAGAGCAGTGACCATAACAGCGAGGAGAGAGCATGCACGAAGCACACTAGTTCTCTCTAGTGCTTTCCGTGCAGAGAGGCGGCAAAGCTGAATGCCGTGTCCGAGCTTCACAACTCGCTGGAGCACAGAAAGCCAAGAATGAAGAGGCAGAACACAGCCTTGGTTTCAGCAGCTTCCGGGACTGCAAAAGTTCAGCAATAGCTCTGTCAAAGCAGAACTCGGCTGAGAATGCTCTCGCAGCTTGGGAAAGTTAGGCGCAGCTGTTGACCAGCTCTGCCCGTGGCCACAGGCTGCTTCTTCCACCTTCACTGTGGCAGAGCTTTTGCGGAACAGAGAGGGCATTCTTCAAGTGCGTGTTCTCCAAGGAGCTGTGAAACAGAGCCTAGCACGCTGTCTCGCTGATACTGGCTTTCGGCAAGCAGGCGTGCCAGACCGCCTACATTCTGCACTCTGGCAGCCTAGTTGCCAGCTTTCGGCAGCTGCTGTCCTAGCAAGGAGGCTCAGGAAGTCAAAGCCAGTGCAGGGCGGCACCTTTCTTCTTTGCCCGCCTAAGCGGCGTCACACTGCCACGGATAGGGTGTCCTTTCCCTCTGCACTGCGTCTACGGACGTGCTCTCTGCATCTCGGAGCATAAGGGCAAAGGACAATGTTTTCCACAGCAGGGTAGAAATGGCATTGCTAGCAGGAAAGCTAGATGCCTTGGAACTGTCCCCTTAGCCCTTGCCACTCACTTCAGGCTCGTACGCTGAGCAGAACAGCCTGCTGTTCTGAAGCTTCGCTGGCTGCCGTTCGTGACCAGCTGCGCTTTCCTACCCAAGGAGGCGAAGCGCCGTCTACTTCTCGCACCGAGCACGCTGCTCCTGGCTTTCGCTTCTGCCGCAACGAGCTCGCTACGCGCACTTTTCTTCTCAACCCTGTGCGCCCTTGCGTTCTGCATTTCTTGTCTCGTGAATGGAGACGGAAAGCTTCTCGGCTACAACTCGCCTAGAACAACTGCGGCTACACATTAAGCTCGCCCGGAACGCCCTGCTGAAACTTGCCTTCTGGCACCACATTCACGGGGCAGCCGTCTTTCTTCGGCCACCTGCCAAGTGGCCCCATATCGCCGCGCTCGTTGCACTCCGCTTGTCAGATTGGCTTACCGCGGCGCCGATTTCAGCCTGGCCAAATACTAGCGCCGCGGAGAGCTGTCTCGCAGACAAGAATGTTCCAGCATAGAAATTTGTCCTGCGATGTAATCTCCTCTTTTCCCACATTGTGTTGCTCTGATGAATGCCTTGAGCATGGAACGACTTAAGCCAGCAAGTATTCCTCGCCAGCCACCTGTCGCTGTGCAAGATGTATGCCGTGGACCCTTTGAACGCTGCCAAGCAAAAAGCAGAGCAGTGACCATAACAGCGAGGAGAGAGCATGCACGAAGCACACTAGTTCTCTCTAGTGCTTTCCGTGCAGAGAGGCGGCAAAGCTGAATGCCGTGTCCGAGCTTTACAACTCGCTGGAGCACAGAAAGCCAAGAATGAAGAGGCAGAACACAGCCTTGGTTTCAGCAGCTTCCGGGACTGCAAAAGTTCAGCAATAGCTCTGTCAAAGCAGAACTCGGCTGAGAATGCTCTCGCAGCTTGGGAAAGTTAGGCGCAGCTGTTGACCAGCTCTGCCCGTGGCCACAGGCTGCTTCTTCCACCTTCTCTGTGGCAGAGCTTTTGCGGAACAGAGAGGGCATCCTTCAAGTGTGTGTTCTCCAAGGAGCTGTGAAACAGAGCCTAGCACGCTGTCTCGCTGATACTGGCTTTCGGCAAGCAGGCGTGCCGCACCGCCTACATTCTGCACTCGGGCAGCCTAGTTGCCAGCTTTCGGCAGCTGCTGTCCTAGCAAGGAGGCTCAGGAAGTCAAAGCCAGTGCAGGGCGGCACCTTTCTGCTTTGCCCGCCTAAGCGGCGTCACACTGCCACGGATAGGGTGTCCTTTCCCTCTGCACTGCGTCTACCGACGTGCTCTCTGCATCTCGGAGCATAAGGGCAAAGGACAATGTTTTCCACAGCAGGGTAGAAATGGCATTGCTAGCAGGAAAGCTAGATGCCTTGGAACTGTCCCCTTAGCCCTTGCCACTCACTTCAGGCTCGTACGCTGAGCAGAACAGCCTGCTGTCCTGAAGCTTCGCTGGCTGCCGTTCGTGACCAGCTGCGCTTTCCATCCCAAGGAGGCGAAGCGCCGTCTACTTCTCCCACCGAGCACGCTGCTCCTGGCTTTCGCTTCTGCCGCAACGAGCTCGCTACGCGCACTTTTCTTCTCAACACTGTATACAATTGCGTTCTGCCTTTCTTGTCTCGTGAATGGAGACGGAAAGCTTCTCGGATTCAACTCGCCTAGAACAACTGCGGCTACACATTAAGCTCGCCCAGAACGCCCTGCTGAAACTTGCCTTCTGGCACCACATTCACGGGGCAGCCGTCTTTCTTCGGCCACCTGCCAAGTGGCCCCATATTGCCGCGCTCGTTGCACTCCGCTTGTCAGATTGGCTTACCGCGGCGCCGATTTCAGCCTGGACAAATACTAGCGCTGCGGAGAGCTGTCTCGCAGACAAGAATGTTCCAGCATAGAAATTTGTCCTGCAATGTTCCCTCCTCTTTTCCCACATTGTGTTGCTCTGATGAATGCCTTGAGCATGGAACGACTTAAGCCAGCAAGTATTCCTCGCCGGCCACCTCTCGCTGTGCAAGATGTATGCCGTGGACCCTTTGAACGCTGCCAAGCAAAAAGCAGAGCAGTGACCATAACAGCGAGGAGAGAGCATGCACGAAGCACACTAGTTGTGCCTAGTGCTTTCCGTGCAGAGAGGCGGCAAAGCTGAATGCCGTGTCCGAGCTTTACAACTCGCTGGAGCACAGAAAGCCAAGAATGAAGAGGCAGAACACAGCCTTGGTTTCAGCAGCTTCCGGGACTGCAAAAGTTCAACAATAGCTCTGTCAAAGCAGAACTCGGCTGAGAATGCTCTCGCAGCTTGGGAAAATTAGGCGCAGCTGTTGACCAGCTCTGCCCGTGGCCACAGGCTGCTTCTTCCACCTTCACTGTGGCAGAGCTTTTGCGGAACAGAGAGGGCATTCTTCAAGTGCGTGTTCTCCAAGGAGCTGTGAAACAGAGCCTAGCACGCTGTCTCGCTGATACTGGCTTTCGGCAAGCAGGCGTGCCGCACCGCCTACATTCTGCACTCTGGCAGCCTAGTTGCCAGCTTTCGGCAGCTGCTGTCCTAGCAAGGAGGCTCAGGAAGTCAAAGCCATTGCAGGGCGGCGCCTTTCTGCTTTGCCCGCCTAAGCGGCGTCACGCTGCCAACAATACTGTGTCCTTTCCCTCTGCACTGCGTCTGCCGAGTTGCTCTCTGCCTCTCGGATCATAAGGGCAAAGGACAATGTTTTCCACAGCAGGGTAGAAATGGCATTGCTAGCAGGAAAGCTAGATGCCTTGGAACTGTCCCCTTAGCCCTTGCCACTCACTTCAGGCTCGTACGCTGAGCAGAACAGCCTGCTGTTCTGAAGCTTCGCTGGCTGCCGTTCGTGACCAGCTGCGCTTTCCTACCCAAGGAGGCGAAGCGCCGTCTACTTCTCGCACCGAGCACGCTGCTCCTGGCTTTCGCTTCTGCCGCAACGAGCTCGCTACGCGCACTTTTCTTCTCAACCCTGTGCGCCCTTGCGTTCTGCCTTTCTTGTCTCGTGAATGGAGACGGAAAGCTTCTCGGCTACAACTCGCCTAGAACAACTGCGGCTACACATTAAGCTCGCCCGGAACGCCCTGCTGAAACTTGCCTTCTGGCACCACATTCACGGGGCAGCCGTCTTTCTTCGGCCACCTGCCAAGTGGCCCCATATCGCCGCGCTCGTTGCACTCCGCTTGTCAGATTGGCTTACCGCGGCGCCGATTTCAGCCTGGCCAAATACTAGTGCCGCGGAGAGCTGTCTCGCAGACAAGAATGTTCCAGCATAGAAATTTGTCCTGCGATGTAATCTCCTCTTTTCCCACATTGTGTTGCTCTGATGAATGCCTTGAGCATGGAACGACTTAAGCCAGCAAGTATTCCTCGCCGGCCACCTCTCGCTGTGCAAGATGTATGCCGTGGACCCTTTGAACGCTGCCAAGCAAAAAGCAGAGCAGTGACCATAACAGCGAGGAGAGAGCATGCACGAAGCACACTAGTTCTGTCTAGTGCTTTCCATGCAGAGAGGGGCCAAATCTCAATGCCGTGTCCGAGCTTTACAACTCGCTGGAGCACAGAAAGCCAAGAATGAAGAGGCAGAACACAGCCTTGGTTTCAGCAGCTTCCGGGACTGCAAAAGTTCAGCAATAGCTCTGTCAAAGCAGAACTCGGCTGAGAATGCTCTCGCAGCTTGGGAAAATTAGGCGCAGCTGTTGACCAGCTCTGCCCGTGGCCACAGGCTGCTTCTTCCACCTTCACTGTGGCAGAGCATTTGCGGAACAGAGAGGGCATTCTTCAAGTGCGTGTTCTCCAAGGAGCTGTGAAACAGAGCCTAGCACGCTGTCTCGCTGATACTGGCTTCCGGCAAACAGGCGTGCCAGACCGCCTACATTCTGCACTCTGGCAGCCTAGTTGCCAGCTTTCGGCAGCTGCTGTCCTAGCAAGGAGGCTCAGGAAGTCAAAGCCAGTGCAGGGCGGCACCTTTCTGCTTTGCCCGCCTAAGCGGCGTCACGCTCCCAACAATACAGTGTCCTTTCCCTCCGCACTGTGTCCGCCGTGTTGCTCTCTGCCTCTCGGAGCATAAGGGCAAAGGACAATGTTTTCCACAGCAGGGTAGAAATGGCATTGCTAGCAGGAAAGCTAGATGCCTTGGAACTGTCCCCTTAGCCCTTGCCACTCACTTCAGGCTCGTAAGCTGAGCAGAACAGCCTGCTGTTCTGAAGCTTCGCTGGCTGCCGTTCGTGACCAGCTGCGCTTTCCTACCCAAGGAGGCGAAGCGCCGTCTACTTCTCGCACCGAGCACGCTGCTCCTGGCTTTCGCTTCTGCCGCAACGAGCTCGCTACGCGCACTTTTCTTCTCAACCCTGTGCGCCCTTGCGTTCTGCCTTTCTTGTCTCGTGAATGGAGACGGAAAGCTTCTCGGCTACAACTCGCCTAGAACAACTGCGGCTACACATTAAGCTCGCCCGGAACGCCCTGCTGAAACTTGCCTTCTGGCACCACATTCACGGGGCAGCCGTCTTTCTTCGGCCACCTGCCAAGTGGCCCCATATCGACGCGCTCGTTGCACTCCGCTTGTCAGATTGGCTTACCGCGGCGCCGATTTCAGCCTGGCCAAATACTAGCGCCGCGGAGAGCTGTCTCGCAGACAAGAATGTTCCAGCATAGAAATTTGTCCTGCGATGTAATCTCCTCTTTTCCCACATTGTGTTGCTCTGATGAATGCCTTGAGCATGGAACGACTTAAGCCAGCAAGTATTCCTCGCCGGCCACCTGTCGCTGTGCAAGATGTATGCCGTGGACCCTTTGAACGCTGCCAAGCAAAAAGCAGATCAGTGACCATAAAAGCGAGGAGAGAGCATGCACGAAGCACACTAGTTCTGTCGAGTGCTTTCCGTGCAGAGAGGCGGCAAAGCTGAATGCCGTGTCCGAGCTTCACAACTCGCTGGAGCACAGAAAGCCAAGAATGAAGAGGCAGAACACAGCCTTGGTTTCAGCAGCTTCCGGGACTGCAAAAGTTCAACAATAGCTCTGTCAAAGCAGAACTCGGCTGAGAATGCTCTCGCAGCTTGGGAAAATTAGGCGCAGCTGTTGACCAGCTCTGCCCGTGGCCACAGGCTGCTTCTTCCACCTTCACTGTGGCAGAGCATTTGCGGAACAGAGAGGGCATTCTTCAAGTGCGTGTTCTCCAAGGAGCTGTGAAACAGAGCCTAGCACGCTGTCTCGCTGATACTGGCTTTCGGCAAGCAGGCGTGCCGCACCGCCTACATTCTGCACTCTGGCAGCCTAGTTGCCAGCTTTCGGCAGCTGCTGTCCTAGCAAGGAGGCTCAGGAAGTCAAAGCCATTGCAGGGCGGCACCTTTCTGCTTTGCCCGCCTAAGCGGCGTCACGCTGCCAACAATACTGTGTCCTTTCCCTCTGCACTGCGTCTACTGACGTGCTCTCTGCATCTCGGAGCATAAGGGCAAAGGACAATGTTTTCCACAGCAGGGTAGAAATGGCATTGCTAGCAGGAAAGCTAGATGCCTTGGAACTGTCCCCTTAGCCCTTGCCACTCACTTCAGGCTCGTACGCTGAGCAGAACAGCCTGCTGTCCTGAAGCTTCGCTGGCTGCCGTTCGTGACCAGCTGCGCTTTCCTACCCAAGGAGGCGAAGCGCCGTCTACTTCTCGCACCGAGCACGCTGCTCCTGGCTTTCGCTTCTGCCGCAACGAGCTCGCTACGCGCACTTTTCTTCTCAACACTGTATACAATTGCGTTCTGCCTTTCTTGTCTCGTGAATGGAGACGGAAAGCTTCTCGGCTTCAACTCGCCTAGAACAACTGCGGCTACACATTAAGCTCATTAAGCTCGCCCAGAACGCCCTGCTGAAACTTGCCTTCTGGCACCACATTCACGGGGCAGCCGTCTTTCTTCGGCCACCTGCCAAGTGGCCCCATATTGCCGCGCTCGTTGCACTCCGCTTGTCAGATTGGCTTACCGCGGCGCCGATTTCAGCCTGGCCAAATACTAGCGCTGCGGAGAGCTGTCTCGCAGACAAGAATGTTCCAGCATAGAAATTTGTCCTGCAATGTTCCCTCCTCTTTTCCCACATTGTGTTGCTCTGATGAATGCCTTGAGCATGGAACGACTTAAGCCAGCAAGTATTCCTCGCCGGCCACCTCTCGCTGTGCAAGATGTATGCCGTGGACCCTTTGAACGCTGCCAAGCAAAAAGCAGAGCAGTGACCATAACAGCGAGGAGAGAGCATGCACGAAGCACACTAGTTCTCTCTAGTGCTTTCCGTGCAGAGAGGCGGCAAAGCTGAATGCCGTGTCCGAGCTTCACAACTCGCTGGAGCACAGAAAGCCAAGAATGAAGAGGCAGAACACAGCCTTGGTTTCAGCAGCTTCCGGGACTGCAAAAGTTCAGCAATAGCTCTGTCAAAGCAGAACTCGGCTGAGAATGCTCTCGCAGCTTGGGAAAGTTAGGCGCAGCTGTTGACGAGCTCTGCCCGTGGCCACAGGCTGCTTCTTCCACCTTCACTGTGGCAGAGCATTTGCGGAACAGAGAGGGCATCCTTCAAGTGCGTGTTCTCCAAGGAGCTGTGAAACAGAGCCTAGCACTCTGTCTCGCTGATACTGGCTTTCGGCAAGCAGGCGTGCCGCACCGCCTACATTCTGCACTCTGGCAGCCTAGTTGCCAGCTTTCGGCAGCTGCTGTCCTAGCAAGGAGGCTCAGGAAGTCAAAGCCATTGCAGGGCGGCACCTTTCTGCTTTGCCCGCCTAAGCGGCGTCACGCTCCCAACAATACTGTGTCCTTTCCCTCTGCACTGCGTCTGCCGAGTTGCTCTCTGCCTCTCGGAGCACAAGGGCAAAGGACAATGTTTTCCACAGCAGGGTAGAAATGGCATTGCTAGCAGGAAAGCTAGATGCCTTGGAACTGTCCCCTTAGCCCTTGCCACTCACTTCAGGCTCGTACGCTGAGCAGAACAGCCTGCTGTTCTGAAGCTTCGCTGGCTGCCGTTCGTGACCAGCTGCGCTTTCCTACCCAAGGAGGCGAAGCGCCGTCTACTTCTCGCACCGAGCACGCTGCTCCTGGCTTTCGCTTCTGCCGCAACGAGCTCGCTACGCGCACTTTTCTTCTCAACCCTGTGCGCCCTTGCGTTCTGCCTTTCTTGTCTCGTGAATGGAGACGGAAAGCTTCTCGGCTACAACTCGCCTAGAACAACTGCGGCTACACATTAAGCTCGCCCGGAACGCCCTGCTGAAACTTGCCTTCTGGCACCACATTCACGGGGCAGCCGTCTTTCTTCGGCCACCTGCCAAGTGGCCCCATATCGCCGCGCTCGTTGCACTCCGCTTGTCAGATTGGCTTACCGCGGCGCCGATTTCAGCCTGGCCAAATACTAGTGCCGCGGAGAGCTGTCTCGCAGACAAGAATGTTCCAGCATAGAAATTTGTCCTGCGATGTAATCTCCTCTTTTCCCACATTGTGTTGCTCTGATGAATGCCTTGAGCATGGAACGACTTAAGCCAGCAAGTATTCCTCGCCGGCCACCTCTCGCTGTGCAAGATGTATGCCGTGGACCCTTTGAACGCTGCCAAGCAAAAAGCAGAGCAGTGACCATAACAGCGAGGAGAGAGCATGCACGAAGCACACTAGTTCTGTCTAGTGCTTTCCATGCAGAGAGGGGCCAAATCTCAATGCCGTGTCCGAGCTTTACAACTCGCTGGAGCACAGAAAGCCAAGAATGAAGAGGCAGAACACAGCCTTGGTTTCAGCAGCTTCCGGGACTGCAAAAGTTCAGCAATAGCTCTGTCAAAGCAGAACTCGGCTGAGAATGCTCTCGCAGCTTGGGAAAATTAGGCGCAGCTGTTGACCAGCTCTGCCCGTGGCCACAGGCTGCTTCTTCCACCTTCACTGTGGCAGAGCATTTGCGGAACAGAGAGGGCATTCTTCAAGTGCGTGTTCTCCAAGGAGCTGTGAAACAGAGCCTAGCACGCTGTCTCGCTGATACTGGCTTCCGGCAAACAGGCGTGCCAGACCGCCTACATTCTGCACTCTGGCAGCCTAGTTGCCAGCTTTCGGCAGCTGCTGTCCTAGCAAGGAGGCTCAGGAAGTCAAAGCCAGTGCAGGGCGGCACCTTTCTTCTTTGCCCGCCTAAGCGGCGTCACGCTCCCAACAATACAGTGTCCTTTCCCTCCGCACTGTGTCCGCCGTGTTGCTCTCTGCCTCTCGGATCATAAGGGCAAAGGACAATGTTTTCCACAGCAGGGTAGAAATGGCATTGCTAGCAGGAAAGCTAGATGCCTTGGAACTGTCCCCTTAGCCCTTGCCACTCACTTCAGGCTCGTAAGCTGAGCAGAACAGCCTGCTGTTCTGAAGCTTCGCTGGCTGCCGTTCGTGACCAGCTGCGCTTTCCTACCCAAGGAGGCGAAGCGCCGTCTACTTCTCGCACCGAGCACGCTGCTCCTGGCTTTCGCTTCTGCCGCAACGAGCTCGCTACGCGCACTTTTCTTCTCAACCCTGTGCGCCCTTGCGTTCTGCCTTTCTTGTCTCGTGAATGGAGACGGAAAGCTTCTCGGCTACAACTCGCCTAGAACAACTGCGGCTACACATTAAGCTCATTAAGCTCGCCCAGAACGCCCTGCTGAAACTTGCCTTCTGGCACCACATTCACGGGGCAGCCGTCTTTCTTCGGCCACCTGCCAAGTGGCCCCATATTGCCGCGCTCGTTGCACTCCGCTTGTCAGATTGGCTTACCGCGGCGCCGATTTCAGCCTGGCCAAATACTAGCGCTGCGGAGAGCTGTCTCGCAGACAAGAATGTTCCAGCATAGAAATTTGTCCTGCAATGTTCCCTCCTCTTTTCCCACATTGTGTTGCTCTGATGAATGCCTTGAGCATGGAACGACTTAAGCCAGCAAGTATTCCTCGCCGGCCACCTCTCGCTGTGCAAGATGTATGCCGTGGACCCTTTGAACGCTGCCAAGCAAAAAGCAGAGCAGTGACCATAACAGCGAGGAGAGAGCATGCACGAAGCACACTAGTTCTCTCTAGTGCTTTCCGTGCAGAGAGGCGGCAAAGCTGAATGCCGTGTCCGAGCTTCACAACTCGCTGGAGCACAGAAAGCCAAGAATGAAGAGGCAGAACACAGCCTTGGTTTCAGCAGCTTCCGGGACTGCAAAAGTTCAGCAATAGCTCTGTCAAAGCAGAACTCGGCTGAGAATGCTCTCGCAGCTTGGGAAAGTTAGGCGCAGCTGTTGACGAGCTCTGCCCGTGGCCACAGGCTGCTTCTTCCACCTTCACTGTGGCAGAGCATTTGCGGAACAGAGAGGGCATCCTTCAAGTGCGTGTTCTCCAAGGAGCTGTGAAACAGAGCCTAGCACGCTGTCTCGCTGATACTGGCTTTCGGCAAGCAGGCGTGCCGCACCGCCTACATTCTGCACTCTGGCAGCCTAGTTGCCAGCTTTCGGCAGCTGCTGTCCTAGCAAGGAGGCTCAGGAAGTCAAAGCCATTGCAGGGCGGCACCTTTCTGCTTTGCCCGCCTAAGCGGCGTCACGCTCCCAACAATACTGTGTCCTTTCCCTCTGCACTGCGTCTGCCGAGTTGCTCTCTGCCTCTCGGAGCATAAGGGCAAAGGACAATGTTTTCCACAGCAGGGTAGAAATGGCATTGCTAGCAGGAAAGCTAGATGCCTTGGAACTGTCCCCTTAGCCCTTGCCACTCACTTCAGGCTCGTACGCTGAGCAGAACAGCCTGCTGTTCTGAAGCTTCGCTGGCTGCCGTTCGTGACCAGCTGCGCTTTCCTACCCAAGGAGGCGAAGCGCCGTCTACTTCTCGCACCGAGCACGCTGCTCCTGGCTTTCGCTTCTGCCGCAACGAGCTCGCTACGCGCACTTTTCTTCTCAACCCTGTGCGCCCTTGCGTTCTGCCTTTCTTGTCTCGTGAATGGAGACGGAAAGCTTCTCGGCTACAACTCGCCTAGAACAACTGCGGCTACACATTAAGCTCGCCCGGAACGCCCTGCTGAAACTTGCCTTCTGGCACCACATTCACGGGGCAGCCGTCTTTCTTCGGCCACCTGCCAAGTGGCCCCATATCGCCGCGCTCGTTGCACTCCGCTTGTCAGATTGGCTTACCGCGGCGCCGATTTCAGCCTGGCCAAATACTAGTGCCGCGGAGAGCTGTCTCGCAGACAAGAATGTTCCAGCATAGAAATTTGTCCTGCGATGTAATCTCCTCTTTTCCCACATTGTGTTGCTCTGATGAATGCCTTGAGCATGGAACGACTTAAGCCAGCAAGTATTCCTCGCCGGCCACCTCTCGCTGTGCAAGATGTATGCCGTGGACCCTTTGAACGCTGCCAAGCAAAAAGCAGATCAGTGACCATAAAAGCGAGGAGAGAGCATGCACGAAGCACACTAGTTCTGTCGAGTGCTTTCCGTGCAGAGAGGCGGCAAAGCTGAATGCCGTGTCCGAGCTTTACAACTCGCTGGAGCACAGAAAGCCAAGAATGAAGAGGCAGAACACAGCCTTGGTTTCAGCAGCTTCCGGGACTGCAAAAGTTCAGCAATAGCTCTGTCAAAGCAGAACTCGGCTGAGAATGCTCTCGCAGCTTGGGAAAGTTAGGCGCAGCTGTTGACCAGCTCTGCCCGTGGCCACAGGCTGCTTCTTCCACCTTCACTGTGGCAGAGCTTTTGCGGAACAGAGAGGGCATCCTTCAAGTGCGTGTTCTCCAAGGAGCTGTGAAACAGAGCCTAGCACGCTGTCTCGCTGATACTGGCTTTCGGCAAGCAGGCGTGCCGCACCGCCTACATTCTGCACTCCGGCAGGCTAGTTGCCAGCTTTGGGCAGCTGCTGTCCTAGCAAGGAGGCTCAGGAAGTCAAAGCCATTGCAGGGCGGAACCTTTCTTCTTTGCCCGCCTAAGCGGCGACACGCTGCCACGGATACGGTGTCCTTTCCCTCTGCACTGCGTCTACGGACGTGCTCTCTGCATCTCGGAGCATAAGGGCAAAGGACAATGTTTTCCACAGCAGGGTAGAAATGGCATTGCTAGCAGGAAAGCTAGATGCCTTGGAACTGTCCCCTTAGCCCTTGCCACTCACTTCAGGCTCGTACGCTGAGCAGAACAGCCTGCTGTTCTGAAGCTTCGCTGGCTGCCGTTCGTGACCAGCTGCGCTTTCCTACCCAAGGAGGCGAAGCGCCGTCTACTTCTCGCACCGAGCACGCTGCTCCTGGCTTTCGCTTCTGCCGCAACGAGCTCGCTACGCGCACTTTTCTTCTCAACCCTGTGCGCCCTTGCGTTCTGCCTTTCTTGTCTCGTGAATGGAGACGGAAAGCTTCTCGGCTACAACTCGCCTAGAACAACTGCGGCTACACATTAAGCTCGCCCGGAACGCCCTGCTGAAACTTGCCTTCTGGCACCACATTCACGGGGCAGCCGTCTTTCTTCGGCCACCTGCCAAGTGGCCCCATATCGCCGCGCTCGTTGCACTCCGCTTGTCAGATTGGCTTACCGCGGCGCCGATTTCAGCCTGGCCAAATACTAGCGCCGCGGAGAGCTGTCTCGCAGACAAGAATGTTCCAGCATAGAAATTTGTCCTGCGATGTAATCTCCTCTTTTCCCACATTGTGTTGCTCTGATGAATGCCTTGAGCATGGAACGACTTAAGCCAGCAAGTATTCCTCGCCGGCCACCTCTCGCTGTGCAAGATGTATGCCGTGGACCCTTTGAACGCTGCCAAGCAAAAAGCAGATCAGTGACCATAAAAGCGAGGAGAGAGCATGCACGAAGCACACTAGTTCTGTCGAGTGCTTTCCGTGCAGAGAGGCGGCAAAGCTGAATGCCGTGTCCGAGCTTTACAACTCGCTGGAGCACAGAAAGCCAAGAATGAAGAGGCAGAACACAGCCTTGGTTTCAGCAGCTTCCGGGACTGCAAAAGTTCAGCAATAGCTCTGTCAAAGCAGAACTCGGCTGAGAATGCTCTCGCAGCTTGGGAAAGTTAGGCGCAGCTGTTGACCAGCTCTGCCCGTGGCCACAGGCTGCTTCTTCCACCTTCTCTGTGGCAGAGCTTTTGCGGAACAGAGAGGGCATCCTTCAAGTGCGTGTTCTCCAAGGAGCTGTGAAACAGAGCCTAGCACGCTGTCTCGCTGATACTGGCTTTCGGCAAGCAGGCGTGCCGCACCGCCTACATTCTGCACTCTGGCAGCCTAGTTGCCAGCTTTGGGCAGCTGCTGTCCTAGCAAGGAGGCTCAGGAAGTCAAAGCCATTGCAGGGCGGCACCTTTCTTCTTTGCCCGCCTAAGCGGCGTCACACTGCCACGGATAGGGTGTCCTTTCCCTGTGCACTGCGTCTACCGACGTGCTCTCTGCATCTCGGAGCATAAGGGCAAAGGACAATGTTTTCCACCGCTGGGTAGAAATGGCATTGCTAGCAGGAAAGCTAGATGCCTTGGAACTGTCCCCTTAGCCCTTGCCACTCACTTCAGGCTCGTACGCTGAGCAGAACAGCCTGCTGTTCTGAAGCTTCGCTGGCTGCCGTTCGTGACCAGCTGCGCTTTCCTCCCCAAGGAGGCGAAGCGCCGTCTACTTCTCGCACCGAGCACGCTGCTCCTGGCTTTCGCTTCTGCCGCAACGAGCTCGCTACGCGCACTTTTCTTCTCAACCCTGTGCGCCCTTGCGTTCTGCCTTTCTTATCTCGTGAATGGAGACGGAAAGCTTCTCGGCTACAACTCGCCTAGAACGACTGCGGCTGCACATTAAGCTCGCCCAGAACGCCCTGCTGAAACTTGCCTTCTGGCACCACATTCACGGGGCAGCCGTCTTTCTTCGGCCACCTGCCAAGTGGCCCCATATCGCCGCGCTCGTTGCACTCCGCTTCTCAGATTCGCTTACCGTGGCGCTGATTTCAGCCTGGCCAAATACTAGCGCCGCGGAGAGCTGTCTCGCAGACAAGAATGTTCCAGCATAGAAATTTGTCCTGCAATGTTCCCTCCTCTTTTCCCACATTGTGTTGCTCTGATGAATGCCTTGAGCATGGAACGACTTAAGCCAGCAAGTATTCCTCGCCGGCCACCTCTCGCTGTGCAAGATGTATGCCGTGGACCCTTTGAACGCTGCCAAGCAAAAAGCAGAGCAGTGACCATAACAGCGAGGAGAGAGCATGCACGAAGCACACTAGTTCTCTCTAGTGCTTTCCGTGCAGAGAGGCGGCAAAGCTGAATGCCGTGTCCGAGCTTCACAACTCGCTGGAGCACAGAAAGCCAAGAATGAAGAGGCAGAACACAGCCTTGGTTTCAGCAGCTTCCGGGACTGCAAAAGTTCAGCAATAGCTCTGTCAAAGCAGAACTCGGCTGAGAATGCTCTCGCAGCTTGGGAAAGTTAGGCGCAGCTGTTGACCAGCTCTGCCCGTGGCCACAGGCTGCTTCTTCCACCTTCACTGTGGCAGAGCTTTTGAGGAACAGAGAGGGCATTCTTCAAGTGCGTGTTCTCCAAGGAGCTGTGAAACAGAGCCTAGCACGCTGTCTCGCTGATACTGGCTTTCGGCAAGCAGGCGTGCCAGACCGCCTACATTCTGCACTCTGGCAGCCTAGTTGCCAGCTTTGGGCAGCTGCTGTCCTAGCAAGGAGGCTCAGGAAGTCAAAGCCAGTGCAGGGCGGCACCTTTCTTCTTTGCCCGCCTAAGCGGCGTCACACTGCCACGGATAGGGTGTCCTTTCCCTCTGCACTGCGTCTACCGACGTGCTCTCTGCATCTCGGAGCATAAGGGCAAAGGACAATGTTTTCCACCGCTGGGTAGAAATGGCATTGCTAGCAGGAAAGCTAGATGCCTTGGAACTGTCCCCTTAGCCCTTGCCACTCACTTCAGGCTCGTACGCTGAGCAGAACAGCCTGCTGTTCTGAAGCTTCGCTGGCTGCCGTTCGTGACCAGCTGCGCTTTCCTACCCAAGGAGGCGAAGCGCCGTCTACTTCTCGCACCGAGCACGCTGCTCCTGGCTTTCGCTTCTGCCGCAACGAGCTCGCTACGCGCACTTTTCTTCTCAACCCTGTGCGCCCTTGCGTTCTGCATTTCTTGTCTCGTGAATGGAGACGGAAAGCTTCTCGGCTACAACTCGCCTAGAACAACTGCGGCTACACATTAAGCTCGCCCGGAACGCCCTGCTGAAACTTGCCTTCTGGCACCACATTCACGGGGCAGCCGTCTTTCTTCGGCCACCTGCCAAGTGGCCCCATATCGCCGCGCTCGTTGCACTCCGCTTGTCAGATTGGCTTACCGCGGCGCCGATTTCAGCCTGGCCAAATACTAGCGCCGCGGAGAGCTGTCTCGCAGACAAGAATGTTCCAGCATAGAAATTTGTCCTGCGATGTAATCTCCTCTTTTCCCACATTGTGTTGCTCTGATGAATGCCTTGAGCATGGAACGACTTAAGCCAGCAAGTATTCCTCGCCAGCCACCTGTCGCTGTGCAAGATGTATGCCGTGGACCCTTTGAACGCTGCCAAGCAAAAAGCAGAGCAGTGACCATAACAGCGAGGAGAGAGCATGCACGAAGCACACTAGTTCTCTCTAGTGCTTTCCGTGCAGAGAGGCGGCAAAGCTGAATGCCGTGTCCGAGCTTTACAACTCGCTGGAGCACAGAAAGCCAAGAATGAAGAGGCAGAACACAGCCTTGGTTTCAGCAGCTTCCGGGACTGCAAAAGTTCAACAATAGCTCTGTCAAAGCAGAACTCGGCTGAGAATGCTCTCGCAGCTTGGGAAAATTAGGCGCAGCTGTTGACCAGCTCTGCCCGTGGCCACAGGCTGCTTCTTCCACCTTCACTGTGGCAGAGCATTTGCGGAACAGAGAGGGCATTCTTCAAGTGCGTGTTCTCCAAGGAGCTGTGAAACAGAGCCTAGCACGCTGTCTCGCTGATACTGGCTTTCGGCAAGCAGGCGTGCCGCACCGCCTACATTCTGCACTCTGGCAGCCTAGTTGCCAGCTTTGGGCAGCTGCTGTCCTAGCAAGGAGGCTCAGGAAGTCAAAGCCAGTGCAGGGCGGCACCTTTCTTCTTTGCCCGCCTAAGCGGCGTCACGCTCCCAACAATACAGTGTCCTTTCCCTCTGCACTGCCTCTGCCGAGTCGCTCTCTGCATCTCGGAGCATAAGGGCAAAGGACAATGTTTTCCACCGCTGGGTAGAAATGGCATTGCTAGCAGGAAAGCTAGATGCCTTGGAACTGTCCCCTTAGCCCTTGCCACTCACTTCAGGCTCGTACGCTGAGCAGAACAGCCTGCTGTTCTGAAGCTTCGCTGGCTGCCGTTCGTGACCAGCTGCGCTTTCCTTCCCAAGGAGGCGAAGCGCCGTCTACTTCTCGCACCGAGCACGCTGCTCCTGGCTTTCGCTTCTGCCGCAACGAGCTCGCTACGCGCACTTTTCTTCTCAACACTGTATACAATTGCGTTCTGCCTTTCTTGTCTCGTGAATGGAGACGGAAAGCTTCTCGGATTCAACTCGCCTAGAACAACTGCGGCTACACATTAAGCTCGCCCAGAACGCCCTGCTGAAACTTGCCTTCTGGCACCACATTCACGGGGCAGCCGTCTTTCTTCGGCCACCTGCCAAGTGGCCCCATATTGCCGCGCTCGTTGCACTCCGCTTGTCAGATTGGCTTACCGCTTCGCTGATTTCAGCCTGGCCAAATACTAGCGCCGCGGAGAGCTGTCTCGCAGACAAGAATGTTCCAGCATAGAAATTTGTCCTGCAATGTTCCCTCCTCTTTTCCCACATTGTGTTGCTCTGATGAATGCCTTGAGCATGGAACGACTTAAGCCAGCAAGTATTCCTCGCCGGCCACCTCTCGCTGTGCAAGATGTATGCCGTGGACCCTTTGAACGCTGCCAAGCAAAAAGCAGAGCAGTGACCATAACAGCGAGGAGAGAGCATGCACGAAGCACACTAGTTCTCTCTAGTGCTTTCCGTGCAGAGAGGCGGCAAAGCTGAATGCCGTGTCCGAGCTTCACAACTCGCTGGAGCACAGAAAGCCAAGAATGAAGAGGCAGAACACAGCCTTGGTTTCAGCAGCTTCCGGGACTGCAAAAGTTCAGCAATAGCTCTGTCAAAGCAGAACTCGGCTGAGAATGCTCTCGCAGCTTGGGAAAGTTAGGCGCAGCTGTTGACCAGCTCTGCCCGTGGCCACAGGCTGCTTCTTCCACCTTCACTGTGGCAGAGCTTTTGCGGAACAGAGAGGGCATTCTTCAAGTGCGTGTTCTCCAAGGAGCTGTGAAACAGAGCCTAGCACGCTGTCTCGCTGATACTGGCTTTCGGCAAGCAGGCGTGCCGCACCGCCTACATTCTGCACTCTGGCAGCCTAGTTGCCAGCTTTGGGCAGCTGCTGTCCTAGCAAGGAGGCTCAGGAAGTCAAAGCCAGTGCAGGGCGGCACCTTTCTTCTTTGCCCGCCTAAGCGGCGTCACACTGCCACGGATAGGGTGTCCTTTCCCTCTGCACTGCGTCTACCGACGTGCTCTCTGCATCTCGGAGCATAAGGGCAAAGGACAATGTTTTCCACAGCAGGGTAGAAATGGCATTGCTAGCAGGAAAGCTAGATGCCTTGGAACTGTCCCCTTAGCCCTTGCCACTCACTTCAGGCTCGTACGCTGAGCAGAACAGCCTGCTGTTCTGAAGCTTCGCTGGCTGCCGTTCGTGACCAGCTGCGCTTTCCTACCCAAGGAGGCGAAGCACCGTCTACTTCTCGCACCGAGCACGCTGCTCCTGGCTTTCGCTTCTGCCGCAACGAGCTCGCTACGCGCACTTTTCTTCTCAACCCTGTGCGCCCTTGCGTTCTGCCTTTCTTGTCTCGTGAATGGAGACGGAAAGCTTCTCGGCTACAACTCGCCTAGAACAACTGCGGCTACACATTAAGCTCGCCCGGAACGCCCTGCTGAAACTTGCCTTCTGGCACCACATTCACGGGGCAGCCGTCTTTCTTCGGCCACCTGCCAAGTGGCCCCATATTGCCGCGCTCGTTGCACTCCGCTTGTCAGATTGGCTTACCGCGGCGCTGATTTCAGCCTGGCCAAATACTAGCGCCGCGGAGAGCTGTCTCGCAGACAAGAATGTTCCAGCATAGAAATTTGTCCTGCGATGTAATCTCCTCTTTTCCCACATTGTGTTGCTCTGATGAATGCCTTGAGCATGGAACGACTTAAGCCAGCAAGTATTCCTCGCCAGCCACCTGTCGCTGTGCAAGATGTATGCCGTGGACCCTTTGAACGCTGCCAAGCAAAAAGCAGAGCAGTGACCATAACAGCGAGGAGAGAGCATGCACGAAGCACACTAGTTCTCTCTAGTGCTTTCCGTGCAGAGAGGCGGCAAAGCTGAATGCCGTGTCCGAGCTTTACAACTCGCTGGAGCACAGAAAGCCAAGAATGAAGAGGCAGAACACAGCCTTGGTTTCAGCAGCTTCCGGGACTGCAAAAGTTCAACAATAGCTCTGTCAAAGCAGAACTCGGCTGAGAATGCTCTCGCAGCTTGGGAAAATTAGGCGCAGCTGTTGACCAGCTCTGCCCGTGGCCACAGGCTGCTTCTTCCACCTTCACTGTGGCAGAGCATTTGCGGAACAGAGACGGCATTCTTCAAGTGCGTGTTCTCCAAGGAGCTGTGAAACAGAGCCTAGCACGCTGTCTCGCTGATACTGGCTTTCGGCAAGCAGGCGTGCCAGACCGCCTACATTCTGCACTCTGGCAGCCTAGTTGCCAGCTTTCGGCAGCTGCTGTCCTAGCAAGGAGGCTCAGGAAGTCAAAGCCATTGCAGGGCGGCACCTTTCTGCTTTGCCCGCCTAAGCGGCGTCACGCTCCCAACAATACTGTGTCCTTTCCCTCTGCACTGCGTCTGCCGAGTTGCTCCCTGCCTCTCGGAGCATAAGGGCAAAGGACAATGTTTTCCACAGCACGGTAGAAATGGCATTGCTAGCAGGAAAGCTAGATGCCTTGGAACTGTCCCCTTAGCCCTTGCCACTCACTTCAGGCTCGTACGCTGAGCAGAACAGCCTGCTGTCTGAAGCTTCGCTGGCTGCCGTTCGTGACCAGCTGCGCTTTCCTTCCCAAGGAGGCGAAGCGCCGTCTACTTCTCGCACCGAGGACGCTGCTCCTGGCTTTCGCTTCTGCCCCAACGAGCTCGCTACGCGCACTTTTCTTCTCAACACTGTATACAATTGCGTTCTGCCTTTCTTGTCTCGTGAATGGAGACGGAAAGCTTCTCGGCTACAACTCGCCTAGAACAACTGCGGCTACACATTAAGCTCGCCCGGAACGCCCTGCTGAAACTTGCCTTCTGGCACCACATTCACGGGGCAGCCGTCTTTCTTCGGCCACCTGCCAAGTGGCCCCATATCGCCGCGCTCGTTGCACTCCGCTTGTCAGATTGGCTTACCGCGGCGCCGATTTCAGCCTGGCCAAATACTAGCGCCGCGGAGAGCTGTCTCGCAGACAAGAATGTTCCAGCATAGAAATTTGTCCTGCAATGTTCCCTCCTCTTTTCCCACATTGTGTTGCTCTGATGAATGCCTTGAGCATGGAACGACTTAAGCCAGCAAGTATTCCTCGCCGGCCACCTCTCGCTGTGCAAGATGTATGCCGTGGACCCTTTGAACGCTGCCAAGCAAAAAGCAGAGCAGTGACCATAACAGCGAGGAGAGAGCATGCACGAAGCACACTAGTTCTCTCTAGTGCTTTCCGTGCAGAGAGGCGGCAAAGCTGAATGCCGTGTCCGAGCTTCACAACTCGCTGGAGCACAGAAAGCCAAGAATGAAGAGGCAGAACACAGCCTTGGTTTCAGCAGCTTCCGGGACTGCAAAAGTTCAGCAATAGCTCTGTCAAAGCAGAACTCGGCTGAGAATGCTCTCGCAGCTTGGGAAAGTTAGGCGCAGCTGTTGACCAGCTCTGCCCGTGGCCACAGGCTGCTTCTTCCACCTTCACTGTGGCAGAGCATTTGCGGAACAGAGAGGGCATCCTTCAAGTGCGTGTTCTCCAAGGAGCTGTGAAACAGAGCCTAGCACGCTGTCTCGCTGATACTGGCTTTCGGCAAGCAGGCGTGCCAGACCGCCTACATTCTGCACTCTGGCAGCCTAGTTGCCAGCTTTCGGCAGCTGCTGTCCTAGCAAGGAGGCTCAGGAAGTCAAAGCCAGTGCAGGGCGGCACCTTTCTTCTTTGCCCGCCTAAGCGGCGTCACACTGCCACGGATAGGGTGTCCTTTCCCTCTGCACTGCGTCTACCGACGTGCTCTCTGCATCTCGGAGCATAAGGGCAAAGGACAATGTTTTCCACAGCAGGGTAGAAATGGCATTGCTAGCAGGAAAGCTAGATGCCTTGGAACTGTCCCCTTAGCCCTTGCCACTCACTTCAGGCTCGTACGCTGAGCAGAACAGCCTGCTGTTCTGAAGCTTCGCTGGCTGCCGTTCGTGACCAGCTGCGCTTTCCTACCCAAGGAGGCGAAGCGCCGTCTACTTCTCGCACCGAGCACGCTGCTCCTGGCTTTCGCTTCTGCCGCAACGAGCTCGCTACGCGCACTTTTCTTCTCAACCCTGTGCGCCCTTGCGTTCTGCATTTCTTGTCTCGTGAATGGAGACGGAAAGCTTCTCGGCTACAACTCGCCTAGAACAACTGCGGCTACACATTAAGCTCGCCCGGAACGCCCTGCTGAAACTTGCCTTCTGGCACCACATTCACGGGGCAGCCGTCTTTCTTCGGCCACCTGCCAAGTGGCCCCATATCGCCGCGCTCGTTGCACTCCGCTTGTCAGATTGGCTTACCGCGGCGCCGATTTCAGCCTGGCCAAATACTAGCGCCGCGGAGAGCTGTCTCGCAGACAAGAATGTTCCAGCATAGAAATTTGTCCTGCGATGTAATCTCCTCTTTTCCCACATTGTGTTGCTCTGATGAATGCCTTGAGCATGGAACGACTTAAGCCAGCAAGTATTCCTCGCCAGCCACCTGTCGCTGTGCAAGATGTATGCCGTGGACCCTTTGAACGCTGCCAAGCAAAAAGCAGAGCAGTGACCATAACAGCGAGGAGAGAGCATGCACGAAGCACACTAGTTCTCTCTAGTGCTTTCCGTGCAGAGAGGCGGCAAAGCTGAATGCCGTGTCCGAGCTTTACAACTCGCTGGAGCACAGAAAGCCAAGAATGAAGAGGCAGAACACAGCCTTGGTTTCAGCAGCTTCCGGGACTGCAAAAGTTCAGCAATAGCTCTGTCAAAGCAGAACTCGGCTGAGAATGCTCTCGCAGCTTGGGAAAGTTAGGCGCAGCTGTTGACCAGCTCTGCCCGTGGCCACAGGCTGCTTCTTCCACCTTCTCTGTGGCAGAGCTTTTGCGGAACAGAGAGGGCATCCTTCAAGTGCGTGTTCTCCAAGGAGCTGTGAAACAGAGCCTAGCACGCTGTCTCGCTGATACTGGCTTTCGGCAAGCAGGCGTGCCGCACCGCCTACATTCTGCACTCGGGCAGCCTAGTTGCCAGCTTTCGGCAGCTGCTGTCCTAGCAAGGAGGCTCAGGAAGTCAAAGCCAGTGCAGGGCGGCACCTTTCTTCTTTGCCCGCCTAAGCGGCGTCACACTGCCACGGATAGGGTGTCCTTTCCCTCTGCACTGCGTCTACCGACGTGCTCTCTGCATCTCGGAGCATAAGGGCAAAGGACAATGTTTTCCACAGCAGGGTAGAAATGGCATTGCTAGCAGGAAAGCTAGATGCCTTGGAACTGTCCCCTTAGCCCTTGCCACTCACTTCAGGCTCGTACGCTGAGCAGAACAGCCTGCTGTCCTGAAGCTTCGCTGGCTGCCGTTCGTGACCAGCTGCGCTTTCCATCCCAAGGAGGCGAAGCGCCGTCTACTTCTCCCACCGAGCACGCTGCTCCTGGCTTTCGCTTCTGCCGCAACGAGCTCGCTACGCGCACTTTTCTTCTCAACACTGTATACAATTGCGTTCTGCCTTTCTTGTCTCGTGAATGGAGACGGAAAGCTTCTCGGATTCAACTCGCCTAGAACAACTGCGGCTACACATTAAGCTCGCCCAGAACGCCCTGCTGAAACTTGCCTTCTGGCACCACATTCACGGGGCAGCCGTCTTTCTTCGGCCACCTGCCAAGTGGCCCCATATTGCCGCGCTCGTTGCACTCCGCTTGTCAGATTGGCTTACCGCGGCGCCGATTTCAGCCTGGACAAATACTAGCGCTGCGGAGAGCTGTCTCGCAGACAAGAATGTTCCAGCATAGAAATTTGTCCTGCAATGTTCCCTCCTCTTTTCCCACATTGTGTTGCTCTGATGAATGCCTTGAGCATGGAACGACTTAAGCCAGCAAGTATTCCTCGCCGGCCACCTCTCGCTGTGCAAGATGTATGCCGTGGACCCTTTGAACGCTGCCAAGCAAAAAGCAGAGCAGTGACCATAACAGCGAGGAGAGAGCATGCACGAAGCACACTAGTTGTGCCTAGTGCTTTCCGTGCAGAGAGGCGGCAAAGCTGAATGCCGTGTCCGAGCTTCACAACTCGCTGGAGCACAGAAAGCCAAGAATGAAGAGGCAGAACACAGCCTTGGTTTCAGCAGCTTCCGGGACTGCAAAAGTTCAACAATAGCTCTGTCAAAGCAGAACTCGGCTGAGAATGCTCTTGCAGCTTGGGAAAATTAGGCGCAGCTGTTGACCAGCTCTGCCCGTGGCCACAGGCTGCTTCTTCCACCTTCACTGTGGCAGAGCTTTTGCGGAACAGAGAGGGCATTCTTCAAGTGCGTGTTCTCCAAGGAGCTGTGAAACAGAGCCTAGCACGCTGTCTCGCTGATACTGGCTTTCGGCAAGCAGGCGTGCCGCACCGCCTACATTCTGCACTCTGGCAGCCTAGTTGCCAGCTTTCGGCAGCTGCTGTCCTAGCAAGGAGGCTCAGGAAGTCAAAGCCATTGCAGGGCGGCGCCTTTCTGCTTTGCCCGCCTAAGCGGCGTCACGCTGCCAACAATACTGTGTCCTTTCCCTCTGCACTGCGTCTGCCGAGTTGCTCTCTGCCTCTCGGATCATAAGGGCAAAGGACAATGTTTTCCACAGCAGGGTAGAAATGGCATTGCTAGCAGGAAAGCTAGATGCCTTGGAACTGTCCCCTTAGCCCTTGCCACTCACTTCAGGCTCGTACGCTGAGCAGAACAGCCTGCTGTTCTGAAGCTTCGCTGGCTGCCGTTCGTGACCAGCTGCGCTTTCCTACCCAAGGAGGCGAAGCGCCGTCTACTTCTCGCACCGAGCACGCTGCTCCTGGCTTTCGCTTCTGCCGCAACGAGCTCGCTACGCGCACTTTTCTTCTCAACCCTGTGCGCCCTTGCGTTCTGCCTTTCTTGTCTCGTGAATGGAGACGGAAAGCTTCTCGGCTACAACTCGCCTAGAACAACTGCGGCTACACATTAAGCTCGCCCGGAACGCCCTGCTGAAACTTGCCTTCTGGCACCACATTCACGGGGCAGCCGTCTTTCTTCGGCCACCTGCCAAGTGGCCCCATATCGCCGCGCTCGTTGCACTCCGCTTGTCAGATTGGCTTACCGCGGCGCCGATTTCAGCCTGGCCAAATACTAGTGCCGCGGAGAGCTGTCTCGCAGACAAGAATGTTCCAGCATAGAAATTTGTCCTGCGATGTAATCTCCTCTTTTCCCACATTGTGTTGCTCTGATGAATGCCTTGAGCATGGAACGACTTAAGCCAGCAAGTATTCCTCGCCGGCCACCTCTCGCTGTGCAAGATGTATGCCGTGGACCCTTTGAACGCTGCCAAGCAAAAAGCAGAGCAGTGACCATAACAGCGAGGAGAGAGCATGCACGAAGCACACTAGTTCTCTCTAGTGCTTTCCATGCAGAGAGGGGCCAAATCTCAATGCCGTGTCCGAGCTTTACAACTCGCTGGAGCACAGAAAGCCAAGAATGAAGAGGCAGAACACAGCCTTGGTTTCAGCAGCTTCCGGGACTGCAAAAGTTCAGCAATAGCTCTGTCAAAGCAGAACTCGGCTGAGAATGCTCTCGCAGCTTGGGAAAATTAGGCGCAGCTGTTGACCAGCTCTGCCCGTGGCCACAGGCTGCTTCTTCCACCTTCACTGTGGCAGAGCATTTGCGGAACAGAGAGGGCATTCTTCAAGTGCGTGTTCTCCAAGGAGCTGTGAAACAGAGCCTAGCACGCTGTCTCGCTGATACTGGCTTCCGGCAAACAGGCGTGCCAGACCGCCTACATTCTGCACTCTGGCAGCCTAGTTGCCAGCTTTCGGCAGCTGCTGTCCTAGCAAGGAGGCTCAGGAAGTCAAAGCCAGTGCAGGGCGGCACCTTTCTGCTTTGCCCGCCTAAGCGGCGTCACGCTCCCAACAATACAGTGTCCTTTCCCTCCGCACTGTGTCCGCCGTGTTGCTCTCTGCCTCTCGGAGCATAAGGGCAAAGGACAATGTTTTCCACAGCAGGGTAGAAATGGCATTGCTAGCAGGAAAGCTAGATGCCTTGGAACTGTCCCCTTAGCCCTTGCCACTCACTTCAGGCTCGTAAGCTGAGCAGAACAGCCTGCTGTTCTGAAGCTTCGCTGGCTGCCGTTCGTGACCAGCTGCGCTTTCCTACCCAAGGAGGCGAAGCGCCGTCTACTTCTCGCACCGAGCACGCTGCTCCTGGCTTTCGCTTCTGCCGCAACGAGCTCGCTACGCGCACTTTTCTTCTCAACCCTGTGCGCCCTTGCGTTCTGCCTTTCTTGTCTCGTGAATGGAGACGGAAAGCTTCTCGGCTACAACTCGCCTAGAACAACTGCGGCTACACATTAAGCTCGCCCGGAACGCCCTGCTGAAACTTGCCTTCTGGCACCACATTCACGGGGCAGCCGTCTTTCTTCGGCCACCTGCCAAGTGGCCCCATATCGACGCGCTCGTTGCACTCCGCTTGTCAGATTGGCTTACCGCGGCGCCGATTTCAGCCTGGCCAAATACTAGCGCCGCGGAGAGCTGTCTCGCAGACAAGAATGTTCCAGCATAGAAATTTGTCCTGCGATGTAATCTCCTCTTTTCCCACATTGTGTTGCTCTGATGAATGCCTTGAGCATGGAACGACTTAAGCCAGCAAGTATTCCTCGCCGGCCACCTCTCGCTGTGCAAGATGTATGCCGTGGACCCTTTGAACGCTGCCAAGCAAAAAGCAGAGCAGTGACCATAACAGCGAGGAGAGAGCATGCACGAAGCACACTAGTTCTCTCTAGTGCTTTCCGTGCAGAGAGGCGGCAAAGCTGAATGCCGTGTCCGAGCTTCACAACTCGCTGGAGCACAGAAAGCCAAGAATGAAGAGGCAGAACACAGCCTTGGTTTCAGCAGCGACCGGGACTGCAAAAGTTCAGCAATAGCTCTGTCAAAGCAGAACTCGGCTGAGAATGCTCTCGCAGCTTGGGAAAGTTAGGCGCAGCTGTTGACGAGCTCTGCCCGTGGCCACAGGCTGCTTCTTCCACCTTCACTGTGGCAGAGCATTTGCGGAACAGAGAGGGCATCCTTCAAGTGCGTGTTCTCCAAGGAGCTGTGAAACAGAGCCTAGCACTCTGTCTCGCTGATACTGGCTTTCGGCAAGCAGGCGTGCCGCACCGCCTACATTCTGCACTCTGGCAGCCTAGTTGCCAGCTTTCGGCAGCTGCTGTCCTAGCAAGGAGGCTCAGGAAGTCAAAGCCATTGCAGGGCGGCGCCTTTCTGCTTTGCCCGCCTAAGCGGCGTCACGCTCCCAACAATACTGTGTCCTTTCCCTCTGCACTGCGTCTGCCGAGTTGCTCTCTGCCTCTCGGAGCATAAGGGCAAAGGACAATGTTTTCCACAGCAGGGTAGAAATGGCATTGCTAGCAGGAAAGCTAGATGCCTTGGAACTGTCCCCTTAGCCCTTGCCACTCACTTCAGGCTCGTACGCTGAGCAGAACAGCCTGCTGTTCTGAAGCTTCGCTGGCTGCCGTTCGTGACCAGCTGCGCTTTCCTACCCAAGGAGGCGAAGCGCCGTCTACTTCTCGCACCGAGCACGCTGCTCCTGGCTTTCGCTTCTGCCGCAACGAGCTCGCTACGCGCACTTTTCTTCTCAACCCTGTGCGCCCTTGCGTTCTGCCTTTCTTGTCTCGTGAATGGAGACGGAAAGCTTCTCGGCTACAACTCGCCTAGAACAACTGCGGCTACACATTAAGCTCGCCCGGAACGCCCTGCTGAAACTTGCCTTCTGGCACCACATTCACGGGGCAGCCGTCTTTCTTCGGCCACCTGCCAAGTGGCCCCATATCGCCGCGCTCGTTGCACTCCGCTTGTCAGATTGGCTTACCGCGGCGCCGATTTCAGCCTGGCCAAATACTAGTGCCGCGGAGAGCTGTCTCGCAGACAAGAATGTTCCAGCATAGAAATTTGTCCTGCGATGTAATCTCCTCTTTTCCCACATTGTGTTGCTCTGATGAATGCCTTGAGCATGGAACGACTTAAGCCAGCAAGTATTCCTCGCCGGCCACCTCTCGCTGTGCAAGATGTATGCCGTGGACCCTTTGAACGCTGCCAAGCAAAAAGCAGATCAGTGACCATAAAAGCGAGGAGAGAGCATGCACGAAGCACACTAGTTCTGTCGAGTGCTTTCCGTGCAGAGAGGCGGCAAAGCTGAATGCCGTGTCCGAGCTTTACAACTCGCTGGAGCACAGAAAGCCAAGAATGAAGAGGCAGAACACAGCCTTGGTTTCAGCAGCTTCCGGGACTGCAAAAGTTCAGCAATAGCTCTGTCAAAGCAGAACTCGGCTGAGAATGCTCTCGCAGCTTGGGAAAGTTAGGCGCAGCTGTTGACCAGCTCTGCCCGTGGCCACAGGCTGCTTCTTCCACCTTCTCTGTGGCAGAGCTTTTGCGGAACAGAGAGGGCATCCTTCAAGTGCGTGTTCTCCAAGGAGCTGTGAAACAGAGCCTAGCACGCTGTCTCGCTGATACTGGCTTTCGGCAAGCAGGCGTGCCGCACCGCCTACATTCTGCACTCTGGCAGCCTAGTTGCCAGCTTTCGGCAGCTGCTGTCCTAGCAAGGAGGCTCAGGAAGTCAAAGCCATTGCAGGGCGGCACCTTTCTGCTTTGCCCGCCTAAGCGGCGTCACGCTCCCAACAATACTGTGTCCTTTCCCTCTGCACTGCGTCTGCCGAGTTGCTCTCTGCCTCTCGGATCATAAGGGCAAAGGACAATGTTTTCCACAGCACGGTAGAAATGGCATTGCTAGCAGGAAAGCTGGATGCCTTGGAACGCTCCCCTTAGCCCTTGCCACTCACTTCAAGCTCGTACGCTGAGCAGAACAGCCTGCTGTTCTGAAGCTTCGCTGGCTGCCGTTCGTGACCAGCTGCGCTTTCCTTCCCAAGGAGGCGAAGCGCCGTCTACTTCTCCCACCGAGCACGCTGCTCCTGGCTTTCGCTTCTGCCGCAACGAGCTCGCTACGCGCACTTTTCTTCTCAACACTGTATACAATTGCGTTCTGCCTTTCTTGTCTCGTGAATGGAGACGGAAAGCTTCTCGGCTACAACTCGCCTAGAACAACTGCGGCTACACATTAAGCTCGCCCAGAACGCCCTGCTGAAACTTGCCTTCTGGCACCACATTCACGGGGCAGCCGTCTTTCTTCGGCCACCTGCCAAGTGGCCCCATATTGCCGCGCTCGTTGCACTCCGCTTGTCAGATTGGCTTACCGCGGCGCTGATTTCAGCCTGGCCAAATACTAGCGCCGCGGAGAGCTGTCTCGCAGACAAGAATGTTCCAGCATAGAAATTTGTCCTGCAATGTTCCCTCCTCTTTTCCCACATTGTGTTGCTCTGATGAATGCCTTGAGCATGGAACGACTTAAGCCAGCAAGTATTCCTCGCCGGCCACCTCTCGCTGTGCAAGATGTATGCCGTGGACCCTTTGAATGCTGCCAAGCAAAAAGCAGAGCAGTGACCATAAAAGCGAGGAGAGAGCATGCACGAAGCACACTAGTTCTGTCTAGTGCTTTCCGTGCAGAGAGGCGGCAAAGCTGAATGCCGTGTCCGAGCTTCACAACTCGCTGGAGCACAGAAAGCCAAGAATGAAGAGGCAGAACACAGCCTTGGTTTCAGCAGCTTCCGGGACTGCAAAAGTTCAGCAATAGCTCTGTCAAAGCAGAACTCGGCTGAGAATGCTCTCGCAGCTTGGGAAAGTTAGGCGCAGCTGTTGACCAGCTCTGCCCGTGGCCACAGGCTGCTTCTTCCACCTTCTCTGTGGCAGAGCTTTTGCGGAACAGAGAGGGCATCCTTCAAGTGCGTGTTCTCCAAGGAGCTGTGAAACAGAGCCTAGCACGCTGTCTCGCTGATACTGGCTTTCGGCAAGCAGGCGTGCCAGACCGCCTACATTCTGCACTCTGGCAGCCTAGTTGCCAGCTTTCAGCAGCTGCTGTCCTAGCAAGGAGGCTCAGGAAGTCAAAGCCAGTGCAGGGCGGCACCTTTCTTCTTTGCCCGCCTAAGCGGCGTCACACTGCCACGGATAGGGTGTCCTTACCCTCTGCACTGCGTCTACCGACGTGCTCTCTGCATCTCGGAGCATAAGGGCAAAGGATAATGTTTTCCACAGCAGGGTAGAAATGGCATTGCTAGCAGGAAAGCTAGATGCCTTGGAACTGTCCCCTTAGCCCTTGCCACTCACTTCAGGCTCGTACGCTGAGCAGAACAGCCTGCTGTCCTGAAGCTTCGCTGGCTGCCGTTCGTGACCAGCTGCGCTTTCCTACCCAAGGAGGCGAAGCGCCGTCTACTTCTCGCACCGAGGACGCTGCTCCTGGCTTTCGCTTCTGCCGCAACGAGCTCGCTACGCGCACTTTTCTTCTCAACCCTGTGCGCCCTTGCGTTCTGCCTTTCTTGTCTCGTGAATGGAGACGGAAAGCTTC
Organism: Cinclus cinclus; assembly: GCF_963662255.1. Taxonomy (NCBI): domain Eukaryota; kingdom Metazoa; phylum Chordata; class Aves; order Passeriformes; family Cinclidae; genus Cinclus; species Cinclus cinclus. The sequence goes on along the minus strand of NW_026912085.1, from coordinate 290,772 downwards.
TCGGCTACAACTCGCCTAGAACAACTGCGGCTACACATTAAGCTCGCCCAGAACGCCCTGCTGAAACTTGCCTTCTGGCACCACATTCACGGGGCAGCCGTCTTTCTTCGGCCACCTGCTAAGTGGCCCCATATTGCCGTGCTCGTTGCACTCCGCTTCTCAGATTGGCTTACCGCGGCGCCGATTTCAGCCTGGCCAAATACTAGCGCTGCGGAGAGCTGTCTCGCAGACAAGAATGTTCCAGCATAGAAATTTGTCCTGCAATGTTCCCTCCTCTTTTCCCACATTGTGTTGCTCTGATGAATGCCTTGAGCATGGAACGACTTAAGCCAGCAAGTATTCCTCGCCGGCCACCTGTCGCTGTGCAAGATGTATGCCGTGGACCCTTTGAACGCTGCCAAGCAAAAAGCAGATCAGTGACCATAAAAGCGAGGAGAGAGCATGCACGAAGCACACTAGTTCTGTCTAGTGCTTTCCGTGCAGAGAGGCGGCAAAGCTGAATGCCGTGTCCGAGCTTTACAACTCGCTGGAGCACAGAAAGCCAAGAATGAAGAGGCAGAACACAGCCTTGGTTTCAGCAGCTTCCGGGACTGCAAAAGTTCAGCAATAGCTCTGTCAAAGCAGAACTCGGCTGAGAATGCTCTCGCAGCTTGGGAAAGTTAGGCGCAGCTGTTGACCAGCTCTGCCCGTGGCCACAGGCTGCTTCTTCCACCTTCTCTGCGGCAGAGCTTTTGCGGAACAGAGAGGGCATCCTTCAAGTGCGTGTTCTCCAAGGAGCTGTGAAACAGAGCCTAGCACGCTGTCTCGCTGATACTGGCTTTCGGCAAGCAGGCGTGCCGCACCGCCTACATTCTGCACTCGGGCAGCCTAGTTGCCAGCTTTCGGCAGCTGCTGTCCTAGCAAGGAGGCTCAGGAAGTCAAAGCCATTGCAGGGCGGCACCTTTCTGCTTTGCCCGCCTAAGCGGCGTCACGGTCCCAACAATACTGTGTCCTTTCCCTCTGCACTGCGTCTGCCGAGTTGCTCTCTGCCTCTCGGATCATAAGGGCAAAGGACAATGTTTTCCACAGCAGGGTAGAAATGGCATTGCTAGCAGGAAAGCTGGATGCCTTGGAACGCTCCCCTTAGCCCTTGCCACTCACTTCAGGCTCATACGCTGAGCAGAACAGCCTGCTGTTCTGAAGCTTCGCTGGCTGCCGTTCGTGACCAGCTGCGCTTTCCTTCCCAAGGAGGCGAAGCGCCGTCTACTTCTCCCACCGAGCACGCTGCTCCTGGCTTTCGCTTCTGCCGCAACGAGCTCGCTACGCGCACTTTTCTTCTCAACACTGTATACAATTGCGTTCTGCCTTTCTTGTCTCGTGAATGGAGACGGAAAGCTTCTCGGCTACAACTCGCCTAGAACAACTGCGGCTACACATTAAGCTCGCCCAGAACGCCCTGCTGAAACTTGCCTTCTGGCACCACATTCACGGGGCAGCCGTCTTTCTTCGGCCACCTGCCAAGTGGCCCCATATTGCCGCGCTCGTTGCACTCCGCTTGTCAGATTGGCTTACCGCGGCGCTGATTTCAGCCTGGCCAAATACTAGCGCTGCGGAGAGCTGTCTCGCAGACAAGAATGTTCCAGCATAGAAATTTGTCCTGCAATGTTCCCTCCTCTTTTCCCACATTGTGTTGCTCTGATGAATGCCTTGAGCATGGAACGACTTAAGCCAGCAAGTATTCCTCGCCGGCCACCTCTCGCTGTGCAAGATGTATGCCGTGGACCATTTGAACGCTGCCAAGCAAAAAGCAGAGCAGTGACCATAACAGCGAGGAGAGAGCATGCACGAAGCACATTAGTTCTGTCTAGTGCTTTCCGTGCAGAGAGGTGGCAAAGCTGAATGCCGTGTCCGAGCTTCACAACTCGCTGGAGCACAGAAAGCCAAGAATGAAGAGGCAGAACACAGCCTTGGTTTCAGCAGCTTCCGGGACTGCAAAAGTTCAGCAATAGCTCTGTCAAAGCAGAACTCGGCTGAGAATGCTCTCGCAGCTTGGGAAAATTAGGCGCAGCTGTTGACCAGCTCTGCCCGTGGCCACAGGCTGCTTCTTCCACCTTCACTGTGGCAGAGCATTTGCGGAACAGAGAGGGCATTCTTCAAGTGCGTGTTCTCCAAGGAGCTGTGAAACAGAGCCTAGCACGCTGTCTCGCTGATACTGGCTTCCGGCAAGCAGGCGTGCCAGACCGCCTACATTCTGCACTCGGGCAGCCTAGTTGCCAGCTTTCGGCAGCTGCTGTCCTAGCAAGGCGGCTCAGGAAGTCAAAGCCATTGCAGGGCGGCGCCTTTCTGCTTTGCCCGCCTAAGCGGCGTCACGCTCCCAACAATACTGTGTCCTTTCCCTCTGCACTGCGTCTGCCGAGTTGCTCACTGCCTCTCGGAGCATAAGGGAAAAGGACAATGTTTTCCACAGCAGGGTAGAAATGGCATTGCTAGCAGGAAAGCTAGATGCCTTGGAACTGTCCCCTTAGCCCTTGCCACTCACTTCAGGCTCGTACGCTGAGCAGAACAGCCTGCTGTCCTGAAGCTTCGCTGGCTGCCGTTCGTGACCAGCTGCGCTTTCCTACCCAAGGAGGCGAAGCGCCGTCTACTTCTCGCACCGAGCACGCTGCTCCTGGCTTTCGCTTCTGCCGCAACGAGCTCGCTACGCGCACTTTTCTTCTCAACCCTGTGCGCCCTTGCGTTCTGCCTTTCTTGTCTCGTGAATGGAGACGGAAAGCTTCTCGGCTACAACTCGCCTAGAACAACTGCGGCTACACATTAAGCTCGCCCAGAACGCCCTGCTGAAACTTGCCTTCTGGCACCACATTCACGGGGCAGCCGTCTTTCTTCGGCCACCTGCTAAGTGGCCCCATATTGCCGCGCTCGTTGCACTCCGCTTCTCAGATTGGCTTACCGCGGCGCCGATTTCAGCCTGGCCAAATACTAGCGCTGCGGAGAGCTGTCTCGCAGACAAGAATGTTCCAGCATAGAAATTTGTCCTGCAATGTTCCCTCCTCTTTTCCCACATTGTGTTGCTCTGATGAATGCCTTGAGCATGGAACGACTTAAGCCAGCAAGTATTCCTCGCCGGCCACCTCTCGCTGTGCAAGATGTATGCCGTGGACCCTTTGAACGCTGCCAAGCAAAAAGCAGAGCAGTGACCATAACAGCGAGGAGAGAGCATGCACGAAGCACACTAGTTCTGTCTAGTGCTTTCCATGCAGAGAGGGGACAAAGCTGAATGCCGTGTCCGAGCTTTACAACTCGCTGGAGCACAGAAAGCCAAGAATGAAGAGGCAGAACACAGCCTTGGTTTCAGCAGCTTCCGGGACTACAAAAGTTCAGCAATAGCTCTGTCAAAGCAGAACTCGGCTGAGAATGCTCTCGCAGCTTGGGAAAATTAGGCGCAGCTGTTGACCAGCTCTGCCCGTGGCCACAGGCTGCTTCTTCCACCTTCACTGTGGCAGAGCATTTGCGGAACAGAGAGGGCATTCTTCAAGTGCGTGTTCTCCAAGGAGCTGTGAAACAGAGCCTAGCACGCTGTCTCGCTGATACTGGCTTTCGGCAAGCAGGCGTGCCAGACCGCCTACATTCTGCACTCGGGCAGCCTAGTTGCCAGCTTTGGGCAGCTGCTGTCCTAGCAAGGAGGCTCAGGAAGTCAAAGCCAGTGCAGGGCGGCACCTTTCTTCTTTGCCCGCCTAAGCGGCGTCACACTGCCACGGATAGGGTGTCCTTTCCCTCTGCACTGCGTCTGCCGACGTGCTCTCTGCATCTCGGAGCATAAGGGCAAAGGACAATGTTTTCCACAGCAGGGTAGAAATGGCATTGCTAGCAGGAAAGCTAGATGCCTTGGAACTGTCCCCTTAGCCCTTGCCACTCACTTCAGGCTCGTACGCTGAGCAGAACAGCCTGCTGTTCTGAAGCTTCGCTGGCTGCCGTTCGTGACCAGCTGCGCTTTCCTACCCAAGGAGGCGAAGCGCCGTCTACTTCTCGCACCGAGCACGCTGCTCCTGGCTTTCGCTTCTGCCGCAACGAGCTCGCTACGCGCACTTTTCTTCTCAACCCTGTGCGCCCTTGCGTTCTGCCTTTCTTGTCTCGTGAATGGAGACGGAAAGCTTCTCGGCTACAACTCGCCTAGAACAACTGCGGCTACACATTATGCTCGCCCGGAACGCCCTGCTGAAACTTGCCTTCTGGCACCACATTCACGGGGCAGCCGTCTTTCTTCGGCCACCTGCCAAGTGGCCCCATATTGCCGCGCTCGTTGCACTCCGCTTGTCAGATTGGCTTACCGCGGCGCTGATTTCAGCCTGGCCAAATACTAGCGCCGCGGAGAGCTGTCTCGCAGACAAGAATGTTCCAGCATAGAAATTTGTCCTGCAATGTTCCCTCCTCTTTTCCCACATTGTGTTGCTCTGATGAATGCCTTGAGCATGGAACGACTTAAGCCAGCAAGTATTCCTCGCCGGCCACCTCTCGCTGTGCAAGATGTATGCCGTGGACCCTTTGAACGCTGCCAAGCAAAAAGCAGAGCAGTGACCATAACAGCGAGGAGAGAGCATGCACGAAGCACACTAGTTCTGTCGAGTGCTTTCCGTGCAGAGAGGCGGCAAAGCTGAATGCCGTGTCCGAGCTTTACAACTCGCTGGAGCACAGAAAGCCAAGAATGAAGAGGCAGAACACAGCCTTGGTTTCAGCAGCTTCCGGGACTGCAAAACTTCAGCAATAGCTCTGTCAAAGCAGAACTCGGCTGAGAATGCTCTCGCAGCTTGGGAAAGTTAGGCGCAGCTGTTGACCAGCTCTGCCCGTGGCCACAGGCTGCTTCTTCCACCTTCACTGTGGCAGAGCTTTTGCGGAACATAGAGGGCATTCTTCAAGTGCGTGTTCTCCAAGGAGCTGTGAAACAGAGCCTAGCACGCTGTCTCGCTGATACTGGCTTTCGGCAAGCAGGCGTGCCGCACTGCCTACATTCTGCACTCTGGCAGCCTAGTTGCCAGCTTTCGGCAGCTGCTGTCCTAGCAAGGAGGCTCAGGAAGTCAAAGCCAGTGCAGGGCGGCACCTTTCTTCTTTGCCCGCCTAAGCGGCGACACGCTGCCACGGATACGGTGTCCTTTCCCTCTGCACTGCGTCTACCGACGTGCTCTCTGCCTCTCGGATCATAAGGGCAAAGGACAATGTTTTCCACAGCAGGGTAGAAATGGCATTGCTAGCAGGAAAGCTGGATGCCTTGGAACTGTCCCCTTAGCCCTTGCCACTCACTTCAGGCTCGTACGCTGAGCAGAACAGCCTGCTGTCCTGAAGCTTCGCTGGCTGCCGTTCGTGACCAGCTGCGCTTTCCTACCCAAGGAGGCGAAGCGCCGTCTACTTCTCGCACCGAGCACGCTGCTCCTGGCTTTCGCTTCTGCCGCAACGAGCTCGCTACGCGCACTTTTCTTCTCAACCCTGTGCGCCCTTGCGTTCTGCCTTTCTTGTCTCGTGAATGGAGACGGAAAGCTTCTCGGCTACAACTCGCCTAGAACAACTGTGGCTACACATTAAGCTCGCCCGGAACGCCCTGCTGAAACTTGCCTTCTGGCACCACATTCACGGGGCAGCCGTCTTTCTTCGGCCACCTGCCAAGTGGCCCCATATTGCCGCGCTCGTTGCACTCCGCTTGTCAGATTGGCTTACCGCGGCGCCGATTTCAGCCTGGCCAAATACTAGCGCCGCGGAGAGCTGTCTCGCAGACAAGAATGTTCCAGCATAGAAATTTGTCCTGCAATGTTCCCTCCTCTTTTCCCACATTGTGTTGCTCTGATGAATGCCTTGAGCATGGAACGACTTAAGCCAGCAAGTATTCCTCGCCGGCCACCTCTCGCTGTGCAAGATGTATGCCGTGGACCCTTTGAACGCTGCCAAGCAAAAAGCAGATCAGTGACCATAACAGCGAGGAGAGAGCATGCACGAAGCACACTAGTTCTCTCTAGTGCTTTCCGTGCAGAGAGGCGGCAAAGCTGAATGCCATGTCCGAGCTTTACAACTCGCTGGAGCACAGAAAGCCAAGAATGAAGAGGCAGAACACTGCCTTGGTTTCAGCAGCTTCCGGGACTGCAAAAGTTCAGCAATAGCTCTGTCAAAGCAGAACTCGGCTGAGAATGCTCTCGCAGCTTGGGAAAGTTAGGCGCAGCTGTTGACCAGCTCTGCCCGTGGCCACAGGCTGCTTCTTCCACCTTCTCTGTGGCAGAGCTTTTGCGGAACAGAGAGGGCATCCTTCAAGTGCGTGTTCTCCAAGGAGCTGTGAAACAGAGCCTAGCACGCTGTCTCGCTGATACTGGCTTTCGGCAAGCAGGCGTGCCGCACCGCCTACATTCTGCACTCGGGCAGCCTAGTTGCCAGCTTTCGGCAGCTGCTGTCCTAGCAAGGAGGCTCAGGAAGTCAAAGCCAGTGCAGGGCGGCACCTTTCTTCTTTGCCCGCCTAAGCGGCGTCACGCTGCCACGGATACGGTGTCCTTTCCCTCTGCACTGCGTCTACTGACGTGCTCTCTGCCTCTCGGAGCATAAGGGCAAAGGACAATGTTTTCCACAGCAGGGTAGAAATGGCATTGCTAGCAGGAAAGCTGGATGCCTTGGAACTGTCCCCTTAGCCCTTGCCACTCACTTCAGGCTCGTACGCTGAGCAGAACAGCCTGCTGTTCTGAAGCTTCGCTGGCTGCCGTTCGTGACCAGCTGCGCTTTCCTACCCAAGGAGGCGAAGCGCCGTCTACTTCTCGCACCGAGCACGCTGCTCCTGGCTTTCGCTTCTGCCGCAACGAGCTCGCTACGCGCACTTTTCTTCTCAACACTGTATACAATTGCGTTCTGCCTTTCTTGTCTCGTGAATGGAGACGGAAAGCTTCTCGGCTACAACTCGCCTAGAACAACTGCGGCTACACATTAAGCTCGCCCAGAACGCCCTGCTGAAACTTGCCTTCTGGCACCACATTCACGGGGCAGCCGTCTTTCTTCGGCCACCTGCCAAGTGGCCCCATATTGCCGCGCTCGTTGCACTCCGCTTGTCAGATTGGCTTACCGCGGCGCTGATTTCAGCCTGGCCAAATACTAGCGCCGCGGATAGCTGTCTCGCAGACAACAATGTTCCAGCATAGAAATTTGTCCTGCAATGTTCCCTCCTCTTTTCCCACATTGTGTTGCTCTGATGAATGCCTTGAGCATGGAACGACTTAAGCCAGCAAGTATTCCTCGCCGGCCACCTCTCGCTGTGCAAGATGTATGCCGTGGACCCTTTGAACGCTGCCAAGCAAAAAGCAGAGCAGTGACCATAACAGCGAGGAGAGAGCATGCACGAAGCACACTAGTTCTGTCTAGTGCTTTCCGTGCAGAGAGGCGGCAAAGCTGAATGCCGTGTCCGAGCTTCACAACTCGCTGGAGCACAGAAAGCCAAGAATGAAGAGGCAGAACACAGCCTTGGTTTCAGCAGCTTCCGGGACTGCAAAAGTTCAGCAATAGCTCTGTCAAAGCAGAACTCGGCTGAGAATGCTCTCGCAGCTTGGGAAAGTTAGGCGCAGCTGTTGACCAGCTCTGCCCGTGGCCACAGGCTGCTTCTTCCACCTTCACTGTGGCAGAGCTTTTGCGGAACAGAGAGGGCATTCTTCAAGTGCGTGTTCTCCAAGGAGCTGTGAAACAGAGCCTAGCACGCTGTCTCGCTGATACTGGCTTTCGGCAAGCAGGCGTGCCGCACTGCCTACGTTCTGCACTCTGGCAGCCTAGTTGCCAGCTTTCGGCAGCTGCTGTCCTAGCAAGGAGGCTCAGGAAGTCAAAGCCAGTGCAGGGCGGCACCTTTCTTCTTTGCCCGCCTAAGCGGCGTCACGCTCCCACGGATACGGTGTCCTTTCCCTCTGCACTGCGTCTACTGACGTGCTCTCTGCATCTCGGAGCATAAGGGCAAAGGACAATGTTTTCCACAGCAGGGTAGAAATGGCATTGCTAGCAGGAAAGCTAGATGCCTTGGAACTGTCCCCTTAGCCCTTGCCACTCACTTCAGGCTCGTACGCTGAGCAGAACAGCCTGCTGTTCTGAAGCTTCGCTGGCTGCCGTTCGTGACCAGCTGCGCTTTCCTACCCAAGGAGGCGAAGCGCCGTCTACTTCTCGCACCGAGCACGCTGCTCCTGGCTTTCGCTTCTGCCGCAACGAGCTCGCTACGCGCACTTTTCTTCTCAACCCTGTGCGCCCTTGCGTTCTGCCTTTCTTGTCTCGTGAATGGAGACGGAAAGCTTCTCGGCTACAACTCGCCTAGAACAACTGCGGCTACACATTATGCTCGCCCGGAACGCCCTGCTGAAACTTGCCTTCTGGCACCACATTCACGGGGCAGCCGTCTTTCTTCGGCCACCTGCCAAGTGGCCCCATATTGCCGCGCTCGTTGCACTCCGCTTGTCAGACTCGCTTACCGCGGCGCCGATTTCAGCCTGGCCAAATACTAGCGCTGCGGAGAGCTGTCTCGCAGACAAGAATGTTCCAGCATAGAAATTTGTCCTGCAATGTTCCCTCCTCTTTTCCCACATTGTGTTGCTCTGATGAATGCCTTGAGCATGGAACGACTTAAGCCAGCAAGTATTCCTCGCCGGCCACCTCTCGCTGTGCAAGATGTATGCCGTGGACCCTTTGAACGCTGCCAAGCAAAAAGCAGAGCAGTGACCATAACAGCGAGGAGAGAGCATGCACGAAGCACACTAGTTCTGTCTAGTGCTTTCCGTGCAGAGAGGCGGCAAAGCTGAATGCCGTGTCCGAGCTTCACAACTCGCTGGAGCACAGAAAGCCAAGAATGAAGAGGCAGAACACAGCCTTGGTTTCAGCAGCTTCCGGGACTGCAAAAGTTCAGCAATAGCTCTGTCAAAGCAGAACTCGGCTGAGAATGCTCTCGCAGCTTGGGAAAGTTAGGCGCAGCTGTTGACCAGCTCTGCCCGTGGCCACAGGCTGCTTCTTCCACCTTCACTGTGGCAGAGCTTTTGCGCAACAGAGAGGGCATTCTTCAAGTGCGTGTTCTCCAAGGAGCTGTGAAACAGAGCCTAGCACGCTGTCTCGCTGATACTGGCTTTCGGCAAGCAGGCGTGCCGCACTGCCTACATTCTGCACTCTGCCAGCCTAGTTGCCAGCCTTCGGCAGCTGCTGTCCTAGCAAGGAGGCTCAGGAAGTCAAAGCCAGTGCAGGGCGGCACCTTTCTTCTTTGCCCGCCTAAGCGGCGTCACGCTCCCACGGATACGGTGTCCTTTCCCTCTGCACTGCGTCTACTGACGTGCTCTCTGCATCTCGGAGCATAAGGGCAAAGGACAATGTTTTCCACAGCAGGGTAGAAATGGCATTGCTAGCAGGAAAGCTAGATGCCTTGGAACTGTCCCCTTAGCCCTTGCCACTCACTTCAGGCTCGTACGCTGAGCAGAACAGCCTGCTGTTCTGAAGCTTCGCTGGCTGCCGTTCGTGACCAGCTGCGCTTTCCTACCCAAGGAGGCGAAGCGCCGTCTACTTCTCGCACCGAGCACGCTGCTCCTGGCTTTCGCTTCTGCCGCAACGAGCTCGCTACGCGCACTTTTCTTCTCAACCCTGTGCGCCCTTGCGTTCTGCCTTTCTTGTCTCGTGAATGGAGACGGAAAGCTTCTCGGCTACAACTCGCCTAGAACAACTGCGGCTACACATTATGCTCGCCCGGAACGCCCTGCTGAAACTTGCCTTCTGGCACCACATTCACGGGGCAGCCGTCTTTCTTCGGCCACCTGCCAAGTGGCCCCATATTGCCGCGCTCGTTGCACTCCGCTTGTCAGACTCGCTTACCGCGGCGCCGATTTCAGCCTGGCCAAATACTAGCGCTGCGGAGAGCTGTCTCGCAGACAAGAATGTTCCAGCATAGAAATTTGTCCTGCAATGTTCCCTCCTCTTTTCCCACATTGTGTTGCTCTGATGAATGCCTTGAGCATGGAACGACTTAAGCCAGCAAGTATTCCTCGCCGGCCACCTCTCGCTGTGCAAGATGTATGCCGTGGACCCTTTGAACGCTGCCAAGCAAAAAGCAGAGCAGTGACCATAACAGCGAGGAGAGAGCATGCACGAAGCACACTAGTTCTGTCTAGTGCTTTCCGTGCAGAGAGGCGGCAAAGCTGAATGCCGTGTCCGAGCTTCACAACTCGCTGGAGCACAGAAAGCCAAGAATGAAGAGGCAGAACACAGCCTTGGTTTCAGCAGCTTCCGGGACTGCAAAAGTTCAGCAATAGCTCTGTCAAAGCAGAACTCGGCTGAGAATGCTCTCGCAGCTTGGGAAAGTTAGGCGCAGCTGTTGACCAGCTCTGCCCGTGGCCACAGGCTGCTTCTTCCACCTTCACTGTGGCAGAGCTTTTGCGGAACAGAGAGGGCATCCTTCAAGTGCGTGTTCTCCAAGGAGCTGTGAAACAGAGCCTAGCACGCTGTCTCGCTGATACTGGCTTTCGGCAAGCAGGCGTGCCGCACCGCCTACATTCTGCACTCTGGCAGCCTAGTTGCCAGCTTTCGGCAGCTGCTGTCCTAGCAAGGAGGCTCAGGAAGTCAAAGCCAGTGCCGGGCGGCACCTTTCTTCTTTGCCCGCCTAAGCGGCGACACGCTCCCACGGATACGGTGTCCTTTCCCTCTGCACTGCGTCTACCGACGTGCTCTCTGCCTCTCGGAGCATAAGGGCAAAGGACAATGTTTTCCACAGCAGGGTAGAAATGGCATTGCTAGCAGGAAAGCTAGATGCCTTGGAACTGTCCCCTTAGCCCTTGCCACTCACTTCAGGCTCGTACGCTGAGCAGAACAGCCTGCTGTTCTGAAGCTTCGCTGGCTGCCGTTCGTGACCAGCTGTGCTTTCCTTCCCAAGGAGGTGAAGCGCCGTCTATTTCCCGCACTGAGCACGCTGCTCCTGGCTTTCGCTTCTGCCGCAACGAGCTCGCTACGCGCACTTTTCTTCTCAACACTGTATACAATTGCGTTCTGCCTTTCATGTCTCGTGAATGGAGACGGAAAGCTTCTCGGCTTCAACTCGCCTAGAACAACTGCGGCTACACATTAAGCTCGCCCAGAACGCCCTGCTGAAACTTGCCTTCTGGCACCAACTTGCATCCATTGGGTCCCAATGGTTCCGTGCTTCGCTTAACCCCTGTGGTGTCACAATGCTTCCCATGCCCTTTTAGACCGCTTGGTGTCACAATAAATCGTTTGATTCTTGGCCTCCATGGTGTCGTAATACTTTCTTGTTTCTATTGGGCCCCATGATGTCACAATTCATCCCTGGCCCTTTTATACCCCTTGGTGTCAAAAGAGATCATTAGATTGTTAGCTCCCATTGGGTCACAATGGTTCCTAGCTTCGCTTAACCCCTGTGGTGCCACAATGCAACTCATGCCATTTTAGATAAGTTGGTGTCACAATGAATCATTTGATTCTTGGCCTCCATGGTGTCATAATACTTCCTTGATTCTATTGGGCCCCATGTTGTCTCAATTCATACCTGGCCCATTTACGCCCATTGGTGTCACAAAGGATCATTAGATTTTTAGCCTCCATTGGGTCACAATGGTTCCTAGCTTTGCTTAACCCCTGTGGTGCCACAATGCATCTCATGCCCTTTTAGACAACTTCCTGTCGCGATGAATCATTTGATTCTTGTCCTCTATGGTGTCATAATACTTTCTTGTTTCTATTGGGCCCCATGTTGTCACAATTCATCGCTGGCCCTTTTTCGCCCCCTTGTGTCAAAAGGGATCATTAGATTGTTAGCCCCCATTGGGTCACATGGGTTCCTTAAATCTCTTAAACCCTGTGGCGTCACCATTCATCCCATGCCCTTTTAGGCCCCTTGGTGACAGAATGGATCATTAGATTGTTAGCCTGCAGTGGGTCACAATGGTTCCTTGCTTCTTTTAACGCTAATGGTGTGACAATGCATCCCCTGCCCTTTTAGACCACTTGATGTCACAATGAACAATTTGATTCTTGGCCTCCATGGTGTCATAAGAGTTCCTTGCTTCTATTGGGCCCCATGCTGTCTCAATCCATCCCTGGCCCTTTTAGGCCCATTGGTGTCAAAGTGGATCATTCGATTGTTAGCCTCCACAGGGTCACAATGGTTCCTTGCTTCTCCTAACCCCAATGGTGTGACCATGCATCCCATGCCCATTTAGGCCACTTGATGTCACAATGAATCTTTTGATTCCTGGCTTCCATGGTGTCCTAATATTTCCATGTTTTTATTGGGAACCATGCTTTCACAATTCATCCCTGGCCCTTTTACGCCCCGTGGCGACACAAAGGATCAGTAGAATATTAGCTCCCATTGGGTCACAATGGTTCCTTGATTCTCTTAACCCCTATTGTGTAACAATGCATCCCATGCACTTTTAGGCCACTTCATGTCACAATGAATCATTTGATTCTTGGCCTCCATGGTGTCATAATAGTTCCTAGATTCTATTGGGCCCCATGCTGTCACGATTCTTCCCTGGCCCTTTTAGGCCCTTTGGTGTAACAATGGATCAGTAGATTGTTAGCCTCCACTGGGTCACAATGGTTCCTTGCTTCTCTTAAACCCTGTGGTGTCACAATGCATCCCATGCCCTTTTAGGCCACTTCATGTCACAATGAATCATTTGATTCTTGGCCTCCATTGTGTCATAATAGTTCCTGGTTTATATTGGTCCCCTTGTTTTCACAATCCATCCCTGGCCCTTTTAGGCCCATTTGTGTCACAATGGATCATTAGATTGTTAGCCTCCACCGGCTCACAATGGTTCCTTGGTTCTCTTAACCCCTGTGGTGCCACAATGCATCCCCTGCCCATTTAGACAACATTGTGTCGCAATGAATCATTTGATTCTTGTCCTCCATGGTGTCATAATAGTACCTTGCTTCTATTGGCCCCGAAGTTGTCGCAAATCATCCCTGGCCCTTTTAGGCCCATTGGTGTCGCAATGGATCATTAGACTGTTATACCCCATTGGGTCACAATGGTTCCTTAATTCTTTTAACCCCTGTGGCGTCACAATTCATCCCTGCCCCTTTTAGGACCATTGGTGTCACAATGCATCATTAGATTGTTAGCCTCCACTGGGTCACAATGGTTCCTTGCTTCTCTTACCCCCTGTGGTGTCACAATGCATCCCATGCCCTTTTAGGCCACTTCATGTCACAATGAATCATTTGATTCTTGGCCTCCATGGTGTCATAATATTTCCATGCGTTTATTGGTCCCCATGATTTCACAATTCATCCCTGGCCCTTTTACGCCCCGTGGCGTCACAAAGCATCAGTAGAATATTAGCCTCCTTTGGGTCACAATGGTTCCTTACTTCTCTTTACCCCTGCGGTGCCACAATGCATCCCATGCCCTTTTAGACCACTTGGTGTCACATAAATCGTTTGATTCTTGGCCTCCATGGTGTCGTAATACTTTCTTGTTTCTATTGGGCCCCATGTTGTTACAATTCATCCCTGGCCCTTTTATGCCCCGTGGCGTCAAAAGAGATCATTAGATTGTTAGCTCCCATTGGGTCACAATGGTTCCTTGCTTCGCTTAACCCCTGTGGTGCCACAATGCAACTCATGCCATTTTTGATAACTTGGTGTCACAATAAATCGTTTGATTCTTGGCCTCCATGGGGTCATAATAGTTCCTTGTTTATATTTGGCCCATGGTGTCACAATTCATCCCATGACCTTTTATGCCCCTTGGTATCACAGTGGATCATTAGATTGTTAGCTCCCATTGGGTCACAATGGTTCCTAGCTTCGCTTAACTCCTGTGCTGTCACAATGCATCCCAGGCACTTTTAGGCCACTTCATGGCACAATGAATCATTTGATTCTTGGCCTCAATGGCGTCATAATAGTTAGTGGTTTACAATGGGTCCAATGGTGTCACAATTCATCCCTGCCCCTTTTAGGCCCATTGGTGTCACTGGATCATTAGATTGTTAGCCTCCACTGGGTCACAATGGTTCCATGCTTCTCTTAACCCCTGTGTTGTCACAATGCGTCCTATGCCATTTTAGGCCACTTCATGTCAGCATGAATCATTTCATTCTTGGCCTCCATGGTGTCCTAATATTTCCATGTGTTTATTGGAAACCATGCTTCCACAATTCATCCCTGGACCTTTTACGCCCCGTGGCGTCACAAAGGATCAGTAGAATATTCGCCTCCATTGGATCACAATGGTTCCTAGCTTTGCTTAAGCCCAGTGGTTCCACAATGCACCTCATGCCATTTTAGATAACTGGGTGTCACAATGAATGATTTGCGTCTTGGCCTCCATGGTGTCATAATAGTTCCTGGTTTATATTGGGCCGCATGGTGCCACAATTCATCCCTCGCCCTTTTAGGCCCATTGGTGTCACAATGGATCATTAGATTATTAACCTCCACTGGGTCACAATGGTTCCTTGCTTCTCTTAACCTCTGTGGTGTCACAATGCATCCCATCCACATTTAGGTCACTTCATGACACAATGAATCATTTGATTCCTGGCCTCCATGGTGTCATAATAGTTCCTTCCTTCTATTGGGCCCCATGTTGTCACAATTCATACCTGGCCCTTTTACGCTGCCTGGTGTCACAATGGATCATTAGATTATTATCCTCCTTTGGGTCACAATGGTTCCTAGCTTTGCTTAACCCCTGTGGTGCCACAATGCATCCCATGCCCTTTTAGACAACTTGCTGTCGCAATGAATCATTGGATTCTTGTCCTCCATGGTGTCATAATACTTTCTTTTTTCTATTCGGTCCCATGTTGTCACAATTGAGAGCTGGCCCTTTTACGCCCCCTGGTGTCAAAAGGGATCATTATATTGTTAGCCCCCATTGGGTCACAATGATTTCTTAATTCTCTTAACCCCTGTGTTTTCACACTTCATCCCATGCCCTTTTAGGCCCATTGGTGTCACAATGGTTCATTAGATTGTTAGCCTGCAGTGGGTCACAATGGTTCCTTGCTTCTCTTAACCCCTGTGGTGTCACAATGCATCCCATGCCCTTTTAGGCCACTTCATGTCACAATGAATCATTTGATTCTTGGCCTCCATGGTGTCATAATAGTTCCTTGCTTCTATTGGGCCCCTTGTTGTCAGAATTGATCCCTGGCCCTTTTGCGACCCCTGGTGTCAAAAGAGATCATGAGATTGTTAGCATCCATTGGGTCACAATGGTTCCTAGCTTCGCTTAACCCCTGTGCTGCCCCAATGCGACCCATGCCCATTTAGACAACTTATTGTCACAATGAATCATTTGATTCTTGGCCACCATGGTGTCATAATAGTTCTTTGCTTGTATTGGGCCCATGGAATCACGATGCATCCCATGACCTTTTACGCCCCTTGGTGTCACAAGGGAACATTAGAATATTAGCCTCCATTCGGTCACAATGGTTCCTTGCTTCTCTTAACCCCTGTGGTTTCACAATTCATCCCATGTCCTTTTAGGCCCATTGGTGTCACAAGGGATCATTAGAATGTTATCTTCCATTTGGTCACAATGGTCCCTTGCTTCTCTTAACCCCTACTGTGTAACAATGCATCCCATGCCCTTTTAGACCGCTTGATGTCACAATGAATCATTTGACTCTTGGCCTCCATGGTGTCATAATAGTCCCTTGCTTCTATTGGGCCCCAAGTTGTCACAAATCATCCCTGGCCCTTTTAGGCCCATTGGTGTCGCAATGGATCATTAGATTGTTATACCCCATTGGGTCACAATGGTTCCTTAATTCTTTTAACCCCTGGGGCTTCACAATTCATCCCTGCCCCTTTTAGGACCATTGGTGTCACAATGCATCATTAGATTGTTAGCCTCCACTGGGTCACAATGGTTCCTTGCTTCTATTAACCCCTGTGGTGTCACAATGCATCCCATGCCCTTTTCGGCCACTTGATGTCACAATGAATCATTTGATTCTTGGACTCCATGGTGTCATAATATTTCCATGTGTTTATAGGGAACCATGCTTTCACAATTCATCCCTGGACCTTTTACGTCCCGTGGCGTCACAAAGGATCAGGAGAATATTAGCCTCCATTGGGTCACAATGGTTCCTTAATTCTCTTCACCCCTGTGGCGCCACAATGCATCCCATGCCCTTTTAGACCACTTGGTGTCACAATAAATCGTTTGATTCTTGGCCTCCATGGTGTCGTAATACTTTCTTGTTTCTATTTGGCCCCATGTTGTTACAATTCATCCCTGGTCCTTTTGCGCCCCCTGGTGTCAAAAGAGATCATTAGATTGTTAGCTCCCATTGGGTCACAATGGTTCCTAGCTTCGCTTAACCCCTGTGGTGCCACAATGCAACTCATGCCATTTTAGATAAGTTGGTGTCACAATGAATCATTTGATTCTTGGCCTCCATGGTGTCATAATAGTTCCTGGTTTTTATTGGTCCCCATGGTGTCACAATCCATCCCTGGCCCTTTTAGGCCCATTTGTGTCACAATGGATCATTAGATTTTTAGCCTCCACTGGGTCACAATGGTTCCTTGCTTCTCTTAACACTTGTGGTGTCACAATGCATCCCATGCACATTTAGGCCACTTAATGTCACAGTGAATCATTTGATTCGTGGCCTCCATGGTGTCATAATAGTTTCTTGTTTCTATTGGTCCCCATGTTGTCACAATTGATCTATGGCCCTTTTTCGTCCCCTGGCGTCAAAAGGGATCATTAGATTGTTAGCCCCCATTGGGTGACAAGGATTTCTTAATTCTCTTAACCCCTGTGGTGTCACAATGCATCCCATGCCCTTTTAGACCGCTTGATGTCACAATGAATCATTTGACTCTTGGCCTCCATGGTGTCATAATAGTCCCTTGCTTCTATTGGGCCCCAAGTTGTCACAAATCATCCCTGGCCCTTTTAGGCCCATTGGTGTCGCAATGGATCATTAGATTGTTAGCCTCCACTGGGTCACAATGGTTCCTTGCTTCTCTTAACCCCTGTGGTGTCACAATGCATCCCATGCCCTTTTAGGCCACTTCATGTCACAATGAATCATTTGATTCTTGGCCTCTATGGTGTCCTAATATTTCCATGCGTTTATTGGGAACCATGCTTTCACAATTCATCCCTGGCCCTTTTACGCCCCGTGGCGTCACAAAGCATCAGTAGAATATTAGCCTCCATTGGGTCACAATGGTTCCTTGCTTCTCTTTACCCCTGTGGTGCCACAATGCATCCCATGCCCTTTTAGACCACTTGGTGTACCAATAAATCGTTTGATTCTTGGCCTCCATGGTGTCGTAATACTTTCTTGTTTCTATTGGGCCCATGGGGTCACAATGCATCCCATGCACTTTTATGCCCCTTGATGTCACAGTGGATCAT
The DNA here is from genome assembly GCF_963662255.1 of Cinclus cinclus. Lineage (NCBI taxonomy): Eukaryota > Metazoa > Chordata > Aves > Passeriformes > Cinclidae > Cinclus > Cinclus cinclus. The sequence continues at coordinate 273,407 of NW_026912085.1, read as the reverse complement.
TAGATTGTTAGCTCCCATTGGGTCACAATGGTTCCTAGCTTCGCTTAACTCCTGTGCTGTCACAATGCATCCCAGGCACTTTTAGGCCACTTCATGGCACAATGAATCATTTGATTCTTGGCCTCAATGGCGTCATAATAGTTAGTGGTTTACAATGGGTCCCATGGTGTCACAATTCATCCCATGTCCTTTTAGGCCCATTGGTGTCACTGGATCATTAGATTGTTAGCCTCCACTGGGTCACAATGGTTCCATGCTTCTCTTAACCCCTGTGGTGTCACAATGCGTCCAGTGCCATTTTAGGCCTCTTCATGTCACCATGAATCGTTTCATTCTTGGCCTCCATGGTGTCCTAATATTTCCATGTGTTTATTGGAAACCATGCTTTCACAATTCATCCCTGGCCCTTTTACGCCCCGTGTCGCCACAAAGGATCAGTAGAATATTAGCCTCCATTGGGTCACAATGGTTCCTAGCTTTGCTTAAGCCCTGTGGTTCCACAATGCAACTCATGCCATTTTAGATAACTTGGTGTCACAATGAATCGTTTGATTCTTGGCCTCCATGGTGTCATAATAGTTCCTCGTTTATATTGGGCCCCATGGAGTCACAATTCATCCGTGGCCACTTTAGGCCCATTGGTGTCACGATGGATCATTAGATTCTTAGCCTCCACTGGGTCACAATGATTTCTTAATTCTCTTAACCCCTGTGTTTTCACAATTCATCCCATGACCTTTTAGGCCCATTGGTGTCACAATGGTTCATTAGATTGTTAGCCTCCACTGGGTCACAATGGTTCCTTGCTTCTCTTAACCCCTGTGGTGTCACAATGCATCCCATGCCCTTTTAGGCCACTTCATGTCACAATGAATCATTTAATTCTTGGCCTCCATGGTGTCATTATATTTCCTTGCTTCTATTGGGCCCCATGCTGTCACGATTCTTCCCTGGACCTTATGCGCCCATTGCTGTCACAATGGATCTTTAGACTGTTAGCCTCCAGTGGTTCACATTGGTTCTTTGCTTCTCTTCACCTCTGTGGTGTCACAATGCATCCCATGCCCTTTTAGGCCACTTGATGTCACAATGAATCATTTGATTCTTGGCCTCCATGGTGTCCTAATATTTCCATGTGTTTATTGGGCCACATGTTGTCACAATTCATCCCTGGCCCTTTTAGGACCATTGGTGTCACAATGGACAATTAGATTGTTAACCTCCAATGGGTCACAATGGTTCCTTACTTCGTTAACCCCTGTGGTGTGACAATGAATCCCATGCACTTTTAGGCCACTTCATGTCACAATGAATCATTGATTCTTGGCCTCCATGGTATCATAATTGTTCCTTGCTTCTATTGGGCCCCATGCTGACACAATTCATCTCTGGCCCTTTTACGCCCATTGCTGTCACAATGGATCATTAGATTGTTAGCCGCCACTGGGTCACAATTGTTCTTTGCTTCTCTTAACCCCTCTGGTGTCCCAGTGAATCCCATGACATTTTAGGCCACTTGATGTCACAATGAATGATTTGATTCTTGGCCTCCATGAGGTCATAATATTTCCATGTGTTTATTGGGCACCATGTTTTCACAATTCATCCCTGGACCTTTTACGCTCCCTGGAGTCACAAGGCACCAGTAGAATATTAGCCTCCTTTGCGACACAATTGTTCCTTACTTCGCTAACCCCTGTGGCGTCACAATTCATCCCATGTACTTTTAGGCCCATTGGTGTCACAAGGGATCATTAGATTGTTAGCCTCCATAGATCACAATGGTTCCTAGGTTTGCTTAACCCCTGTGGTGCCACAAGGCATCCCATGCCCTTTTAGACCACTTGATGTCACAATGAATCATTTGATTCTTGGCCTCCATGGTGTCATAATATTTCCATATGTTTATTGGGCACCATGCTTTCACAATTCATCCCTGGCCCTTTTACGCCCCGTGGTGTCACAAAGGATCAGTAGAATATTAGCCTCCATTGGGTCACAATGGTTCCTTGCTTCTCTTAACCCCTGTGGTTTCACAATGCGTCCCATGTCCTTTTAGGACCATTGGTGTCACAATGGGTCATTAGAATGATATTTTCCATTGGGTCACAAGGGTTCCTTGTTTTTCCTGACCCCTATTGTGTCACAATGCATCCCATGCCCTTTTAGGCCACTTGATGTCACAATGAATCATTTGATTCTTGGCCTCCATGGTGCTATTACAGTTCCTTGTTTCTATTGGGCCCCATGCTGCCACAATTCATCCCTGGCCCTTTTAGGCCCATTGGTGTCACAACGGATCATTACATTGTTAGCCTCCATTGGGTCGCAATGGTTCCTTGCTTCTCTTAACCCCTGTGGTGTCACAATGCAATCCATGCCCTTTAAGACAACATGGTGTCACAATGAATCATTTGATTCTTGGCCTCCATGGTGTCATTATGGTTCCTTGCATCTACTGGGCCCCATGCTGTCACGATTCTTCCCTGGCCCTTTTAGGCCCTTTGGTGTAACAATGGATCAGTAGATTGTTAGCCTCCAATGGGTCACAATGGTTCCTTGCTTCTCTTAACCCCTATGGTGTGATAATGCATCCCATGCCCTTTTAGGCCTCTTGATGCCAAAATGAATCATTTGATTCTTGGCCTCTATGGTGTCATAATATTTCCAGGTTTTTATTGGGCACCATGCTTTCACAATTCAACCCTGACCCTTTTAGGCCCATTGGTGTCTCAATGGATCATTAGATTGTTAGCCTCTTTGGTTCACAATATTTCCTTGCTTCTCTTAACACCTGAGGTGCCACAATGCAACCCATGCCCTTTTAGACAACATGGTGTCAAAATGAATCATTTGATTCTTGGCCTCCATGGTGTCATAATAGTTCCTGGTTTATGCAGGGCCCCATAGTGTCACAATTCATCCCTGGCCCTTTTAGGCCCATTGGTGTCACAAGGGATCATTAGATTGTTAGCCTCCATTGGGTCACAATGGTTCCTTGATTCGCTTAACCCCTGTGGTGTGACAATGCATCCCATGCCCTTTTATGCCACTTGATGTCACAATGAATCATTTGATTCTTGGCCTCCATGGTGTCATAATATTTCCATATGTTTATTGGGCACCATGCTTTCACAATTCATCCCTGGCCCTTTTACGCCCCGTGGTGTCACAAAGGATCAGTAGAATATTAGCCTCCATTGGGTCACAATGGTTCCTTGCTTCTCTTAACCCCTGTGGTTTCACAATGCGTCCCATGTCCTTTTAGGACCATTGGTGTCACAATGGGTCATTAGAATGATATTTTCCATTGGGTCACAAGGGTTCCTTGTTTTTCCTGACCCCTATTGTGTCACAATGCATCCCATGCCCTTTTAGGCCACTTGATGTCACAATGAATCATTTGATTCTTGGCCTCCATGGTGCTATTACAGTTCCTTGTTTCTATTGGGCCCCATGCTGCCACAATTCATCCCTGGCCCTTTTAGGCCCATTGGTGTCACAACGGATCATTACATTGTTAGCCTCCATTGGGTCGCAATGGTTCCTTGCTTCTCTTAACCCCTGTGGTGTCACAATGCAATCCATGCCCTTTAAGACAACATGGTGTCACAATGAATCATTTGATTCTTGGCCTCCATGGTGTCATTATGGTTCCTTGCATCTACTGGGCCCCATGCTGTCACGATTCTTCCCTGGCCCTTTTAGGCCCTTTGGTGTAACAATGGATCAGTAGATTGTTAGCCTCCAATGGGTCACAATGGTTCCTTGATTCTCTTAACCCCTATGGTGTGATAATGCATCCCATGCCCTTTTAGGCCTCTTGATGTCACAATGAATCATTTGATTCTTGGCCTCTATGGTGTCATAATATTTCCAGGTTTTTATTGGGCACCATGCTTTCACAATTCAACCCTGACCCTTTTAGGCCCATTGGTGTCTCAATGGATCATTAGATTGTTAGCCTCTTTGGGTCACAATATTTCCTTGCTTCTCTTAACACCTGAGGTGCCACAATGCAACCCATGCCCTTTTAGACAACATGGTGTCAAAATGAATCATTTGATTATTGGCCTCCATGGTGTCATAATAGTTCCTGGTTTATGCAGGGCCCCATAGTGTCACAATTCATCCCTGGCCCTTTTAGGCCCATTGGTGTCACAAGGGATCATTAGATTGTTAGCCTCCATTGGGTCACAATGGTTCCTTGATTCGCTTAACCCCTGTGGTGTGACAATGCATCCCATGCCCTTTTATGCCACTTGATGTCACAATGAATCATTTGATTCTTGGCCTCCATGGGGTCATGATATTTCCATGTGTTTTTTGGGCACCATATTTTCACAATTCATCCCTGGACCTTTTACGCTCCCTGGAGTCACAAGGCACCAGTAGAATATTAGCCTCCTTTGCCTCACAATTGTTCCTTAATTCGCTAAACCCTGTGGTGTCACAATTCATCCCATGTCCTTTTAGGACCCCTGGTGTCCCAAGGGTTCATTAGATTGTTAGCCTCCACTGGGTCACAATGGTTCTTTGCTTCTCTTAACCCTTGTGTTGTCACTATGCATCCCATGCCCTTTTAGGCCACTTGATGTCAAAATGAATCATATGATTCTTGGCCTCCATGCGGTCATAATATTTCCATGTGTTTATTGGGCACCATGTTTTCACAATTCATCCCTTGCACTTTTAGGACCATTGGTGTCACAATGGACAATTAGATTGTTAACCTCCAATGGGTCACAATGGTTCCTTACTTCGTTAACCCCTGTGGTGTGACAATGAATCCCATGCCCTTTTAGGCCACTTCATGTCACAATGAATCATTGATTCTTGGCCTCCATGGTATCATAATTGTTCCTTGCTTCTATTGGGCCCCATGCTGACACAATTCATCTCTGGCCCTTTTACGCCCATTGCTGTCACAATGGATCATTAGATTGTTAGCCGCCAGTGGGTCACAATTGTTCTTTGCTTCTCTTAACCCCTGTGGTGTCCCAGTGAATCCCATGACATTTTAGGCCACTTGATGTCACAATGAATCATTTGATTCTTGGCCTCCATGGGGTCATAATATTTCCATGTGTTTATTGGGCACCATGTTTTCACAATTCATCCCTGGACCTTTTACGCTCCCTGGAGTCACAAGGCATCAGTAGAATATTAGCCTCCTTTGAGTCACAATTGTTCCTTAATTCGCTAACCCCTGTGGTGTCACAATTCATCCCATGTACTTTTAGGCCCATTGGTGTCACAAGGGATCATTAGATTGTTAGCCTCCACTGGGTCACAATGGTTCCTAGGTTCGCTTAACCCCTGTGGTGCCACAATGCATCCCATGCCCTTTTAGACCACTTGATGTCACAATGAATCATTTGATTCGTGGCCTCCATGGTGTCAAAATATTTCCATGTTTTTATTGGGCACCATGCTTTCACAATTCATCCCTGGCCCTTTTACACCCCGTGGTGTCACAAAGGATCAGTAGAATATTAGCCTTCATTGGGTCACAATGGTTCCTTGCTTCTCTTAAGCCCTGTGGTTTCACAATGCGTCCCATGTCCTTTTAGGACCATTGGTGTCACAATGGATCATTAGAATGATATCTTCCATTGGGTCACAATGGTTCCTTGTTTCTCTTGACCACTATGGTGTCACAATGCATCCCATGCCCTTTTAGGCCACTTGATGTCACAATGAATCATTTAATTCTTGGCCTCTATGATGCCATTAGAGTTCATTGCTTCTATTGGGCCCCATGCTGTCACACTTCATCCCTGGACCTTTTACGTCCATTGGTGTTACAATGGATCATTAGATTGTTAGCCTCCACTGGGTCACAATGATTCCTTGCTTCTCCTAACCCCTATGGTGGTGACAATGCATCCCATGCCCTTTTAGGCCACTTCATGTCACAATGAATCATTTGATTCTTGGCCTCCATGGTATCATAATTCTTCCTTCATTCTATTGGGCCCCATGCTGTCACAATTCATCTCTGGTCCTTTTACGCCCATTGGTGTCACAGTGGATCATTAGATTCATAGCCTCCACTGGGTCAAAATGGTTCCTTGCTTTGCTTAACCCCCGGGGTGTCACAATTCATCCCATGTCCTTTTAGGCCCCCTGGTGTCACAAGGGATCATTAGAATATTATCCTCCATTGGGTCAGAATGTTTCCTTGCTTCTCTTGACCCCTATGGTGCCACAATGCATCCCATGCCCTTTTAGACCACTTGATGACACAATGAATCATTGGATTCTTGGCCTCCATGGTGTCATTATATTTCCGTGCTTCTATTCGGCCCCATGCTGTCACAATTCTTCCCTGGCCCTTATGCGCACATTGCTGTCACAATGGATCATTCGATTGTAAGCCTCCACTTGGTCACAATGGTGCCTGGCTTCTCCTAACCCCTATGGTGTGACAATGCATGCCATGCCCTTTAAGGCCACTTGATGTCACAATGAATCATTTGATTCTTGGCCTCTATGGTGTCATAATATTTCCATGTGTTTATTGGGCACCATGCTTTCACAATTCATCCCTGGCCCTTTTAGGCCCTTTGGTGTCACAATGAATCATTAGATTGTTAGTCTCCTTTGGGTCAGAATGTTTCCTTGCTTCTCTTAACACCTGAGGTGCCACAATGCAACCCATGCCCTTTTAGACAACATGGTGTCACAATGAATCATTTGATTCTGGGCCTCCATGGTGTCATAATAGTTCCTGGTTTATGCAGGGCCCCATGGTGTCACAATTCATTCCATGCCCTTTTAGGCCCTTTGGTATCACAATGGAACATTAGATTGTTAGCCTCCTTTGGGTCACAATGGTTCCTTGCTTCGCTTAACCCCTGTGGTGCCACACTGCATCCCATGCCCTTTTACACCACTTGACGTCACGATGAATCATTGGATTCTTGCCATCCATGGTGTCATTATAGTTCCTTCATTCTATTGTGCCCAATGCTGTCCCAATTCATGCCTGGCCCTTTTAGGACCATTGGTGTCACAATGGATCATTAGACTGTTAGCCTCCACTGGGTCACAATGGTTCCTTGCTTCTCTTAACCCCTGTGGTGCCACACTGCATCCCATGCCCTTTTAGACCACTTGATGTCACGATGAATCATTTGATTCTTGGCCTCCATGGTGTCATTATGGTTCCTTGCTTCTTTTGGGCCCCATGCTTTCACAATTCATCCCTGGCCCTTTTTCACCCATTGGTGTCACAATGGATCATTAGATGGTTAGCCTCCATTGGGTCAAAATGGTTCCTTGATTCTCCTTACCCCTACGGTGTCACAATGAATCCCATGCCCTTTTAGGCCACTTCATGTCACAATGAATCATTTGATTCTTGGCCTCCATGGTGTCATAAGCGTTCCTTGCTTCTATTGGGCCCCATGCTTTCACAATTCATCCCTGGCCCTTTTAGGCCCATTGGTGTCACAAGGGATCATTAGATTGTTAGCCTCCACTGATCACAATGGTTCCTATGTTCGCTTAACCCCTGTGGTGCCACAATGCATCCCATGCCCTTTTAGACCACTTGATGCCACAATGAATCATTTGATTCTTGGCCTCTATGGTGTCATAATATTTCCATGTTTTTATTGGGGACCATGCTTTCACAATTCATCCCTGGCCCTTTTACGCCCCGTGGTGTGACAAGAGATCAGTAGAATATTCGCCTCCATTGGGTCACAATGGTTCCTTGCTTCTCTTAACCCCTGTGGTGTCACAATGCAATCCATGCCCTTTAAGACAACATGGTGTCACAATGGATCATTAGAATGTTATCTTCCATTGGGTCACAATGGTTCCTTGCTTCTCTTGACCCCTATGGTGTCACAGTGCATACCATGCCCTTTTAGGCCACTCCATGTCACAATGAATCATTTGATTCTTGGCCTCCATGGTATCATAATAGTTCCTCGGTTCTATTTGGCCCCATGCTGTCACAATTCATCCCTGGCACTTTTAGGATCATTGGTGTCACAATGGATCATTAGATTGTTAGCCCCCACTGGGTGACAATGGTTCCGTGCTTCTCTTAACCCTTGTGGTGTCACAATGCATACCATGCCCTTTTAGGCCACTTCATGTCACAATGAATCATTTGATTGTTGGCCTCCTTGGTGTCATAATATTTCCATATGTTTATTGGGCACCATGCATTCACAATTCATCCCTGGACCTTTTACGCCCCGTGGTGTCACAAGGGATCAGTAGAATATTAGCCTTCATTGGGTCACAATGGTTCCTTGCTTCTCTTAACTCCTGTGGTGTCACAATGCATCCCATGCCCTTTTAGGCCACTTGATGTCACAATGAATGATTTGATTCTTGGACTCCATGGTGTCATAATAGTTCCTAGGTTCTATTTGGCCCCATGCGGTCACAATTCATCCCTGGCCTTTTAGGCCCATTGCTGTCACAATGGATCATTAGATTGTTAGCCTCCACTTGGTCACATGGGTTCCTTGCTTCTCTTAACCCTTGTGGTGTCACAGGGCATCCTATGCCCTTTTGGCCACTTCATGTCACAATGAATCATTAGATTCTTGGCCTCCATGGTGTCATAATAGTTCCTTGCTTCTACTGGGCCCCATGCTGTCTCAATCCATCCCTGGCCCTTTTACACCCGCTGGAGTCAAAATGGATCACTAAATTGTTAGCCGCCATTGGGTCACAATGGTTCCAAGGTTATCTTAACCCCTGTGGTGCCACAATGCATCCCATGCCCTTTTAGGCCACTTGATGTCACAATGAATCATTTGATTCTTGCCCTTCATGGTGTCATAATAGTTCCTGATATATACAGGGCCCCATGGTATCACAATTCATCCCTGGCCCTTTTACGAGCCCTGGTGTCTAATGGGATCCTGGGATTATTAGCCTTCATTGGGTCACAATGGATCCTTGATTCTCTTAACCTCTGTGGTGTCACAATGCATTCCAAGCCCTTTTAGGCCACTTGGTCTTACAATGAACCATTTGATTCTTGGCCTTCATGGTGTCATAATGGTTCCTTGCTTCTATAGGTCCCCATGCTGTCACAGTTCCTCCGTGGTCCTTTTGCGCCCCCTGGTGTCACAAGGGATCATTAGAATATTATCCTCCATTGGGTCAGAATGTTTCCTTGCTTCTCTTGACCCCTATGGTGCCACAATGCATCCCATGCCCTTTTAGACCACTTGATGACACAATGAATCATTGGATTCTTGGCCTCCATGGTGTCATTATATTTCCGTGCTTCTATTCGGCCCCATGCTGTCACAATTCTTCCCTGGCCCTTATGCGCACATTGCTGTCACAATGGATCATTCGATTGTAAGCCTCCACTTGGTCACAATGGTGCCTGGCTTCTCCTAACCCCTATGGTGTGACAATGCATGCCATGCCCTTTAAGGCCACTTGATGTCACAATGAATCATTTGATTCTTGGCCTCTATGGTGTCATAATATTTCCATGTGTTTATTGGGCACCATGCTTTCACAATTCATCCCTGGCCCTTTAAGGCCCTTTGGTGTCACAATGAATCATTAGATTGTTAGTCTCCTTTGGGTCAGAATGTTTCCTTGCTTCTCTTAACACCTGAGGTGCCACAATGCAACCCATGCCCTTTTAGACAACATGGTGTCACAATGAATCATTTGATTCTGGGCCTCCATGGTGTCATAATAGTTCCTGGTTTATGCAGGGCCCCATGGTGTCACAATTCATTCCATGCCCTTTTAGGCCCTTTGGTATCACAATGGAACATTAGATTGTTAGCCTCCTTTGGGTCACAATGGTTCCTTGCTTCGCTTAACCCCTGTGGTGCCACACTGCATCCCATGCCCTTTTAGACCACTTGATGTCACGATGAATCATTTGATTCTTGGCCTCCATGGTGTCATTATGGTTCCTTGCTTCTTTTGGGCCCCATGCTTTCACAATTCATCCCTGGCCCTTTTTCACCCATTGGTGTCACAATGGATCATTAGATGGTTAGCCTCCATTGGGTCAAAATGGTTCCTTGATTCTCCTTACCCCTACGGTGTCACAATGAATCCCATGCCCTTTTAGGCCACTTCATGTCACAATGAATCATTTGATTCTTGGCCTCCATGGTGTCATAAGCGTTCCTTGCTTCTATTGGGCCCCATGCTTTCACAATTCATCCCTGGCCCTTTTAGGCCCATTGGTGTCACAAGGGATCATTAGATTGTTAGCCTCCACTGATCACAATGGTTCCTATGTTCGCTTAACCCCTGTGGTGCCACAATGCATCCCATGCCCTTTTAGGCCACTTCATGTCACAATGAATCATTTGATTGTTGGCCTCCTTGGTGTCATAATATTTCCATATGTTTATTGGGCACCATGCATTCACAATTCATCCCTGGACCTTTTACGCCCCGTGGTGTCACAAGGGATCAGTAGAATATTAGCCTTCATTGGGTCACAATGGTTCCTTGCTTCTCTTAACTCCTGTGGTGTCACAATGCATCCCATGCCCTTTTAGGCCACTTGATGTCACAATGAATGATTTGATTCTTGGACTCCATGGTGTCATAATAGTTCCTAGGTTCTATTTGGCCCCATGCGGTCACAATTCATCCCTGGCCTTTTAGGCCCATTGCTGTCACAATGGATCATTAGATTGCTAGCCTCCACTTGGTCACATGGGTTCCTTGCTTCTCTTAACCCTTGTGGTGTCAGAGTGCATCCTATGCCCTTTTGGCCACTTCATGTCACAATGAATCATTAGATTCTTGGCCTCCATGGTGTCATAATAATTCCTTGCTTCTATTGGGCCCCATGCTGTCTCAATCCATCCCTGGCCCTTTTACACCCGCTGGAGTCACAATGGATCACTAAATTGTTAGCCGCCATTGGGTCACAATGGTTCCAAGGTTATCTTAACCGCCGAGGTGTCACAATGCATCCCATGACTTTTTAGGCCACTTGATGTCACAATGAATTATTTGATTCTTTGCCTCCATGGTGGCATAATAAAACCTTGCTTCTATTGGTCCCCGTGCTGTAACAATTCATCCCTGGCCCTTTTTATACCCCCTGGTGCCACAAGGGATCATTAGATTGTTAGCCTGCCTTGGGTCCCAATGGTTCCTTGCTTCTCTTAATCTCTGTTGTGTCACAATGCATTCCAAGCCCTTTTAGGCCACTTGGTCTTACAATGAACCATTTGATTCTTGGCCTTCATGGTGTCATAATGGTTCCTTGATTCTATAGGTCCCCTTGCTGTCACAGTTCATCCGTGGTCCTTTTGCGCCCCCTGGTGTCAAAAGGGATTCTTAGATTGTTAGCCTGCATTGGGTCACAATGGGTCCTTGCTTCTATTAACCCCTGTGGTGTCACAATTCATCCCATGCCCTTTTAGGCCACTTGATGCCAAAATGAATCATTTGATTCTTGGCCTCCATGGTGGCATAATTGTACCAGGTTTTAATTGGGCCCCATGCTTTCACAATTCATCCCAGGCACTTTTAGGCCCATTGGTGTCACAAGGGATCATGAGATTGTTAGCCTCCATTGGGTCACAATGGATCCTTGCTTCCCTTAACCCCTGTGCTGTCACAATGCATCCCATGCCCTTTTAGGCCACATGATGTCACAATGAATTATTTGATTCTTGGCCTCCACGGTGGCATAATAGATCCTCGATTCTATTGGTCCCCGTGCAGTAACAATTCATCCCTTGCCCTTTTAGGCCCATTGGTGTCACAAGGGATCATTAGATTGTTAGCCTGCATTGGGTCACAATGGTTCCTTGCTTCTCTTAACCCCTGTGGTGTCACAATGCATGCCATGCCCTTTTAGGCCACTTGATGTCACAATGAATCATTTGATTCTTGGCCTCCATGGTGTCATAATCGTTCCTTGTTTCTATTGGGCCCCACGCTGTCACAATTCATCCCTGGCCCTTTTACGCCGCCTGGTGTCAAAAGGGATCCTGGGATTATTTGCCTCCATTGGGTCACAATGGATCCTTGCTTCTCTTAACCTCTGTGGTTTCACAATGCATTCCAAGCCCTTTTAGGCCACTTGGTCTTACAATGAACCATTTGATTCTTGGCCTTCATGGTGTCATAATGGTTCCTTGCTTCTATAGGACCCCATGCTGTCACAGTTCATCCGTGGTCCTTTTGCGCCCCCTGGTGTCAAAAGGGATTCTTAGATTGTTAGCCTGCGTTGGGTCACAATGGTTCCTCGCTTCTCTTAACCTCTGTGGTGTCACTATGCATCCCATGCCCTTTTAGGCCACTTGATGTCACAATGAATCATTTGATTCTTGGCCTCCATGGTGTCATAATGGTTCCTTGTTTCTTTTGGGCCCCATGCTGTCACAATTCATCCCTGTCCCTTTTACGCCCCCTGGTGTCAAATGGGATCCTGGGATTATTAGCCTCCATTGGGTAACAATGGATCCTTGCTTCTCTTAACCCCTGTGGTGTCACAATGCATGCCATGCCCTTTTAGGCCATTTGATGTCACAATGAATCATTTGATTCTTGGCCTCCATGGTGGCATAATAGATCCGTGTTTCTATTGGTCCCTGTGCTGTAACAATCCATCCCTGGCCCTTTTTATACCCCCTGGTGCCAAAAGGGATCATTAGATTGTTAGCCTGCATTGGGTCACAATGGTTCCTTGCTTCTCTTAATCTCTGTGGTGTCAGAATGCATTCCATGCCCTTTTAGGCCACTTGGTCTTACAATGAACCATTTGATTCTTGGCCTTCATGGGGTCATAATGGTTCCTTGCTTCTATAGGTCCCCATGCTGTCAGAGTTCATCCATGGTCCTTTTGCGCCGCCTGGTGTCACAAGGGATCATTAGATTGTTAGCCTGCATTGGGTCACAATGGATCCTTGCTTCTCTTAACCCCTGTGCTGTAACATTGCATCCCATGCCCTTTTAGGCCACATGATGTCACAATGAATTATTTTATTTTGGCCTCCATGGTGGCATAATAGATCCTTGCTTCTATTGGTCCCTGTGCTGTAACAATCCATCCCTGGCCCTTTTAGGCCCATTGGTGTCACAAGGGATCATTAGATTGTTAGTCTGCATTGGGTCACAATGGTTCCTTGCTTCTATTAACCTCTGTGGTGTCACAATGCATCCCACGCCCTTTTAGGCCACTTGATGTTACAGTGAATCATTTGATTCTTGGCCTCTATGGTGTCATAATATTTCCATGTTTTTATTCAGCCCCATGATTTCACAATTCTTCCCTGGCCCTTTTGGGCACCCTGGTGTCACAAGGGATCATTAGATTGTTAGCCTCCCTTGGGTCACAATGGATCCTTGCTTCTCTTAACCCCTGTGGTGTCACAATGCATGCCATGCCCTTTTAGGCCACTTGATGTGACAATGAATCATTTGATTCTTGGCCTCTATGGTGTCATAATAGTTCCATGATTTTATTGTGCCCCATGCATTCACAATTCATCCATGGCCCTATTACAACCCCTGGTGTCACAATGGGTCATTAGATTGTTAGTCTCCCTTGGGTGACAATGGTTCCTTGCTTCTCTTAACCTCTGTGGTGTCAGAATGCATTCGAAGCCCTTTTAGGCCACTTGGTCTTACAATGAACCATTTGATTCATTGGCCTGCATGGTGTCATAATGGTTCCTTGATTCTATAGGTCCCCATGCTGTCACAGTTCATCCGTGGTCCTTTTGCGCCCCCTGGTGTCAAAAGGGATTCTTAGATTGTTAGCCTGCATTGGGTCACAATGGTTCCTTGCTTCTCTTAACCCCTGTGCTGTCACAATGCATCCCATGCCCTTTTAGGCCACTTCATGTCACAATGAATCATTTGATTCTTGGCCTCCATGGTGGCATAATAGATCCTTGCTTCTATTGGTCCCCGTGCTGTAACAATCCTTCCCTGGCCATTTTAGGCACCCTGCTGTCACAAGGGATCATGAGATTGTTAGCCTGCATTGGGTTTACAATGGATCCTTGCTTCTCTTAACCCCTGTGGTGTCGCAATGCATCCCATGTCCTTTTAGGCCACTTGATGTCACAATGAATCATTTGATTCTTGGCCTCCATGGTGGCATAATAGATCTTTGCTTCTATTGGTCCCCATGCTGTAACAATCCATCCCTGGCCCTTTTAGGTCCTTTGGTGTCACAAGGGATCATTAGATTGTTAGCCTGCGTTGGGTCACAATGGTTCCTCGCTTCTCTTAACCTCTGTGGTGTCACTATGCATCCCATGCCCTTTTAGGCCACTTGATGTCACAATGAATCATTTGATTCTTGGCCTCCATGGTGTCATAATGGTTCCTTGTTTCTTTTGGGCCCCATGCTGTCACAATTCATCCCTGTCCCTTTTACGCCCCCTGGTGTCAAATGGGATCCTGGGATTATTAGACTCCATTGGGTAACAATGGATCCTTGCTTCTCTTAACCCTTGTGCTCTAACAATGCATCCCATGCCCTTTTAGACCACTTGATGTCACGATGAATCATTTGATTCTTGGCCTCCATGGTGTCATTATGGTTCCTTGCTTCTTTTGGGCCCCATGCTTTCACAATTCATCCCTGGCCCTTTTTCGCCCATTGGTGTCACAATGGATCATTGGATGGTTAGTCTCCATTGGGTCAAAATTGTTCCTTGATTCTCCTTACCCCTATGATGTGACAATGCATCCCATGCCCTTTTAGGCCACTTCATGTCACAATGAATCATTTGATTCTTGACCTCAATGGTGTCAAAATATTTCCATGTTTTTATTGGGCCCCATGCTTTCGCAATTCATCCCTGGCACTTTTGCGCTCCCTGCAGTCACAAGGGATCAGTAGAATATTAGCCTCCATTGGGTCACAATAGTTCCTGGCTTCTCTTAACACCTGTGGTTTCACACTACATTCCATGTCCTTTTAGGCCCATTGGTGTCACAAGGGATCAGTAGAATGTTATCTTCCATTGGGTCACAATGGTTCCTTGCTTCTCTTGACCCCTATGGTGTCACAATGAATCCCTTGCCCTTTTAGGCCACTTGATGTCACAATGAATCATTTGATTCTTGGCCTCCATGGTGTCGCAAGCGTTCCTTGCTTCTATTGGGCCCCATGCTGTCACAATGCATCCCTGGCCCTTTTAGGCCCATTGGTGTCACAAGGGATCATTAGATTGTTAGCCTCCACTGATCACAATGGTTCCTAGGTTCGCTTAACCCCTGTGGTGCCACAATGCATCCCATGCCCTTTTAGGCCACTTGATGTCTCAATGAATCATTTGATTCTTGGCCTCCATGGTGTCATTATAGTTCCTTGTTTCCATGGGGCCCCATGCTTTTGGAATGCATCCCTTGCCCTTTTAGGACCATTGGTGTCAAAAGGGATCGTTAGATTGTTAGCCTCCATTGATCACAATGGTTCATAGGTTCGCTAAACCCCTGTGGTGCCAGAATGAATCCCATGCCCTTTTAGGCCACTTCATGTCACAATGAATCATTTGATTCTTGGCCTCCATGGTGTCATAATATTTCAATATGTTTATTGGGCACCATGCATTCACAATCCATCCCTGGACCTTTTACGCCCCGTGGTGTCACAAGGGATCAGTAGAATATTAGCCTTCATTGGGTCACAATGGTTCCTTGCTTCTCTTAACTCCTGTGGTTTCACAATGCATCCCATGCCCTTTTAGGCCACTTGATGTCACAATGAATAATTTGATTCTTGGACTCCATGGTGTCATAATAGTTCCTAGGTTCTATTTGGCCCCATGCATTCACAATTCATCCCTGGCCCTTTTAGGCCCATTGCTGTCACAATGGATCATTAGATTGTTAGCCTCCACTTGGTCACAAGGGTTCCATGCTTCTCTTAACCCTTGTGGTGTCACAATGCATCCTATGCCCTTTTGGCCACTTCATGTCACAATGAATCATTAGATTCCTGGCCTCCATGGTGTCATAATAGTTCCTTGCTTCTACTGGGCCCCATGCTGTCTCAATCCATCCCTGGCCCTTTTACACCCGCTGGAGTCAAAATGGATCACTAAATCGTTAGACGCAATTGGGTCACAATAGTTCCGAGGTTATCTTAACCCCTGTGGTGCCACAATGCATCCCATGCCCTTTTAGGCCACTTGATGTCACAATGAATCATTTGATTCTTGCCCTTCATGGTGTCATAATAGTTCCTGATTTATACAGGGCCCCATGGTATCACAATTCATCCCTGGCCCTTTTAGGCCCATTGGTGTCACAACGGATCATTACATTGTTAGCCTCCATTGGGACACAATGGATCCTTGCTTCTCTTAACCCCTGTGCGGTCTCAATGCATCCCATGCCCTTTTAGGCCACATGGTGTTACAATGAATCATTTGATTCTTGGCCTCTATGGTGTCATAATATTTCCATGTTTTTATTGTGCCCCATGCATTCACAATTCATCCCTGGCCCTATTACAACCCCTGGCGTCAAAAGGGATCATTAGATTGTTAGCCTGCATTAGGTCACAATGGTTCCTTGCTTCTCTTAACCTCTGTGGTGTCACAATGCATTCCAAGCCCTTTTAGGCCACTTGGTCTTACAATGAACAATTTGATTCTTGGCCTTCATGGTGTCATAATGGTTCCTTGATTCTATAGGTCCCCATGCTGTCACAGTTCATCCGTGGTCCTTTTGCGCCCCCTCGTGTCAAAAGGGATTCTTAGATTATTAGCCTGCAGTGGGTCACAATGGTTCCTTGGGTCTCTTAACCCCTGTGGTGTCACACTGCATCCCATGCCCTTTTTAGGCCACTTGATGTCACAATGAATCATTTGATTCTTGGCCTCCATGGTGGCATAATAGATCCTTGCTTCTATTGGTCCCCGTGCTGTAACAATTCATCCCTGGCCCTTTTTATACCCCCTGGTGCCACAATGGTTCATTAGATTGTTAGCCTCCCTTGGGTCACAATGGTTCCTTGCTTCTCTTAACCTCTGTGGTGTCACAATGCATTCCAAGCCCTTTTAGGCCACTTGGTCTTACAATGAACCATTTGATTCTTGGCCTTCATGGGGTCATAATGGTTCCTTGCTTCTATAGGTCCCCATGCTGTCAGAATTCATCCGTGGTCCTTTTGCGCCCCCTGGTGTCACAAGGGATCATTAGATGGTTAGCCAGCATTGGGTCACAATGGTTCCTTGCTTCTCTTAACCCCTGTGGTGTCACAATGCATGCCATGCCCTTTTAGGCCACTTGATGTCACAATGAATCATTTGATTCTTGGCCTCCATGGTGGCATAATAGATCCTTGCTTCTATTGGTCCCCGTGCTGTAACAATCCTTCCCTGGCCATTTTAGGCCCCCTGGTGTCACAAGGGATCATTAGATTGTTATCCTGCATTTGGTCACAACGGTTCCTTGCTTCTCTTAACCCCTGTGGTGTCACAATGCATCCCATGCCCTTTTAGGCCACTTGATGTTACAATGAATCATTTGATTCTTGGCCTCTATGGTGTCATAATATTTCCATGTTTTTATTGTGCCCCATGCTTTCACAATTCATCCCTGGCCCTATTACAACCCCTGGTGTCACAATGGATCATTAGATTGTTAGCCTGCATTGGGTCACAATGGTTTATTGCTTCTCTTAACCTCTGTGGTGTCAGAACGCATTCCAAGCCCTTTTAGGCCACTTGGTCTTACAATGAACCATTTGATTCTTGGCCTTCATGGTGTCATAATGGTTCCTTGCTTCTATAGGTCCCCTTGCTGTCAGAGTTCATCCGTGGTCCTTTTGCGCCCCCTGGTGTCAAAAGGGATTCTTAGATTGTTAGCCTGCATTGGGTCAAAATGGTTCCTTGCTTCTCTTAACCCCTGTGGTGTCACAATGCATCCCATGCCTTTTTAGGCCACTTGATGTCACAATGAATCATTTGATTCTTGGCCTCCATGGTGGCGTAATTGTACCAGTTTTTAATTGTGCCCCATGCTGTCACAATTCATCCCTGGCCCTTTTACGCCCCCTGGTGTCAAATGGGATCCTGGGATTTTTAGCCTCCATTAGGTCACAATGGTTCCTTGCTTCTCTTAACCCCTGTGGTGTCACAATGCATCCCATGCCCTTTTAGGCCACTTGATGTCACAATGAATCATTTGATTCTTGGCCTCCATGGTGTCATAATGGTTCCTTGTTTCTATTCGGCCCCACGCTGTCACAATTCATCCCTGGCCCTTTTACGCTGCCTGGTGTCAAATGGGATCCTGGGATTATTTGACTCCATTGGGTCACAATGGATCCTTGCTTCTCTTAACCTCTGTGGTGTCACTATGCATCCCATGCCCTTTTAGGCCACTTGATGTCACAAGGATTCATTTGATTCTTGGCCTCCATGGTGTCATAATGGTTCCTTGTTTCTATTGGGCCCCATGCTGTCACAATCCATCCCTGGCCCTTTTAGGCCCATTGGTGTCACAAGGGATCATGAGATTGTTAGACTGCATTGGGTCACAATGGTTCCTTGCTTCTCATAACCTCTGTGGTGTCACAATGCATCCCATGCCCTTTTAGGCCACATGGTGTCACAATGAATCATTTGATTCTTGGCCTCTATGGTGGCATAATATTTCCAAGTTTTTATTATGCCCCATGCATTCACAATTCATCCCTGGCCCTATTACAACCCCTGGTGTCACAATGGATCATTAGATTGTTAGCCTGCATTGGGTCACAATGGTTCCTTGCTTCTCTTAACCTCTGTGGTGTCACAATGCATCCCATGCCCTTTTAGGCCACTTGATGTCACAATGAATCATTTCATTCTTGGCCTCCATGGTGGCGTAATTGTACCAGGTTTTAATTGGGCCCCATGCTCTCACAATTCATCCCTGGCCCTTTTGGGCACCCTGGTGTCACAAGGGCTCATTAGATTGTTTAGCCTCCATTGGGTAACAATGGATCCTTGCTTCTCTTAACCCCTGTGGTGTCACAATGCATCCCATGCCCTTTTAGGCAACTTTGTGTTACAATGAATCATTTGATTCTTGGCCTCTAGGGTGACATAATGTTTCCATGTTTTTATTGGGCCCCATGCTGTCACAATTCATCCCTGGCCCTTTTACAACACCTTGTAAACACCTTTCCTTGTGCCAGCTGGGTCCCTTTTTGGGGGCATGGACCCGTGGGAAGGGTTCCCATCAAGGGCCGTGCTGCCGTCCAGGGCAGCTGGAGCGGTTCTGTGCCTTCATTTTGGTGGTGATGAAAGAAGGCTGAGGGGGGGACGGGGTGGAGAGTCGGGGGGCTCCGATGTATTTCGGGGCAGCCCGAGGTCCCCGGCAGAGGGAGCCACGGGCTCGGAATCGCAGCTGCTGCTGGTTCCGTTGCCTTAGGTCTGCTCCGTCTGTGTCTGTGCCAAGTGGGATTTGTGCTGGGGAGAGAGGTGCTGTGGGGAGCCAGAGGTGGAGTAAATCCTCTGTGGGGATGGGCAGCGAAGGACTGAGTAGCAGGGAAAGGAGAGGATTTCTAAAGGATACGACTGTTTCTGCCAAGAGCGGGGTGGAGCAGCGATGGGGGTGGTTGGGTTTGGCCTGGGCTCTGTTATTCTTGGTGCAATTTTAAAATTCTGTCGTGTGATTTACTGTCCGGGAGCTTTCGAACGAGAGCTGAGCGAAATGTAGGTTAAGCCTTGGAAGTTGGGTCCATTGCCTGCAGCAGCTCGCCGAGGCTGGAGGACTGGGGGGATGGCTGCTCCCAGGAAAGGTTACTTATTTATTGATACTGTGTCACATTTCCCTCAGCGACTGCCAGCCCGGAATGGCTGTGAGTTTGTGCTCTTCTCAGTGGGGGATTGGAGAAGGTTTTGGCTGTAATTAGAAGTGGGAGAAAAATCCTGCTAAATAAAAGCCTCACCTCTGTCCCCCCTAAGTTATCCCCGTTTGTCCCAGCTTGGAGCTGCGCAGAAGTCCGGCAGGGGAAATGACATCAGGGATACAGCTGTCAGTTCCAAGGCAGAGAGAGAAGATGTAGCAGCCAAGGGCAGGGCAGGGGGAAAGGTTTCAGAAAGCATTTCTGTGGTGTAATGAATGCCAATTTCTGCTTGCCCAGGGAGAAGAGGACGAACTCCCAGCCATTCAGGCCTGACAGTCCCCTGCAGCGAGAGCATCCACTGGAAGAGTTCAGGGTCGAAGACAAGGCTGAGGGAAAATCCAGGCTATTTATAAGGGATGATGAGAGGTGGGTCCAGGGTGAGAATCCAGTGGGTAAAGGGAAAAGTGGTGTAAGGGAGGAGTAATACAGGGCAGGGGCCGATAAGGTAGGATGGGTGGAACAGTGCAGTGAACATAAACCAATGGGGGGGGGGGCGGGGTACAAGGATACAAGAACTTTCCAGAGCTGGGAGGAGACAAGGGATGACATAACTGGGAATAGAGGCAACCAATGGGAAATGAGGGTTATAAAGCTTTACCTTAAAGCTTTACCATAAAGAATTTTTAAAACCTTTGACAACCTTCTTAGGAGCTATTCTAAACTTAAACAAATGCCCTCCAAGGTCTGGGGCCATGGGCCGACTCCTCACCCAAAACACTGGTCTGGCTTGGGACGTCAGTCAGTCCGATTCCTACACTGGGCCTCTGCATGATATTCACCCAGAAGCTGCCTTTCAAGGACTGAAGTGGAACAAAAGGTATAAAAGAAATGTCATTCCCAGATGGAAAACAGTTTCATTTCTCTTGTGTCTGCTTTTTTTTTTTTTTTTTTTTTTTTTTTTTTTTACAGTTACCTCAAAATTCCCGGATCCAGAACAGCTGCTCTGAGTTTTGGAAGAGATTCCAAAGCAGGATACAGTAGGTTTCAAAGTACACCTTGGAAAATCAATCGTTTGTCTGCAGCATGCAGCATGTAGGTGTGATGTCTGTAACTGGTCTTAGTTGATGCAGAGGTACTTGGAAACAAATGTTTAATCTTTCATCTCTCCCCACCTGCATTCTTCCTCAGTGTACTTTTTATTCAGCAGGACTCGGATGAGAGAGATGGAGAGAGAGAGAGAGAGAGGAACTCTCTTCACATCAGCGTCAAAGGAAAAAGTGTTCAGCGACTTACAGTCCTAGTGACTGTTCTGTGTAAAAGCAGGATTGTTTTGCCATCAGACCTTGCGTGCCGTACCAGTCTGTGCGTTAGCAGGTGTCTAAGAAAGGTCAAAAGGGAATAACTCCATGTCGTTCACTGGTGTGAATCTTGGTGGGGAGCAGAGCCGAGAGTGAACTGCAGTGAGGGGGAGGTTACTGAAGCCCCAGTTTGTTTCCAGTGAGCGTGGTGTTGTGGTGTTCAAAGTTACAGGTGCCTGCTGGCCTGGAGCTGGATACTTCTGCCTCTGCTTTCTTTGGGGGTTGATGATTCCTTATGTTTATGTTGGCGTGCCAGACAAATTGTTAAAGGTATTTCCATCAGACCTGCTTTGAATGTGTTACCCCTTCATTGAATTAAAAGAAAAAAAGCCCCGCTCCATCACTGCTGCTGTGATGTGTGACAAAAGCCCATCTTCCCTCCCCTGGGAACAGGTGAGAGATGGAACTAAACCCCAAAGGATTTTCTGCTCACTGATGGCACGTGAGTTTTCTTGGGAATTCTCTGCCAAATGTGGTCAGTTGTTTTTGAATGTGGCCATGCGGGGAGTCGAACGTGCCCGTCCAGATCTGCAAACATGCAGTGACAGAAGGAGAACCTTTGAAATGTCACCTGGGATGTGTTCCACTGACTCACAAGTGGGTGCTGTGCCCAGGTCCCCTGTCCAAATCCTGGGCGGGCAGAAGCCAGGACTGCACATTGCTCGTGATATGAATTCAGTTTTGGGGAGGTGAAATACAAATGAGATGCCAGGGAGGGAATGTCTTCTAACTGTATATATTTTTGTCCTAGAGGAGCCCTGCCCAGTGTGACTGCTGCCCAGTGCTGCTCCCTGACTGCACGCTCTCTTGGTGAGCCTCTGTCCTGCTGGCCGTGCCTTTTCTGTCCCCGTCCCCGTGCCGCTCCTTGCCCGTCTTTACCCTCCCGAGCACGTGGCGTGGTCGATTCCTGTCTCCCGGTCCTGGTTTCCCTTTTTGTCTCTGTGTCCCGGCGTCCTTGCAGTGTGTTTGGGACTCCGTCTTTTTGTCTGTCCTTCTCCGTGCCTCACTCGTGTTCCCGTTCTGTTCCCTGTGGCTCTGTGGTGCTCCCCGGGCCATTGTTTCCCCCGGGATCCTTGTGTCCCGTTCGCTGCCCCTGTTCTTTTTTAATCCCTCTCTCGTGCTGCCCATCTAGCATCCCTTTTTTGTGGTTTTGGTTTTTTTTTGTTTTTTTTTTCTCCATTTCAGCCTGCACCCCGATCTTCATTTTCTTTCTTGTGCCCTCTCTGCTGCCACTCTCTGCCTCGTGTTCTCTGTGTGTGCGGGGCTGGGGAGGAATTTTAGCCCTCCTGGGGGCTGCCCCTCCCCCCCCCCCCCCTTTCCTTGTGCCAGCTGGGTCCCTTTTTGGGGGCATGGACCCGTGGGAAGGGTTCCCATCAAGGGCCGTGCTGCCGTCCAGGGCAGCTGGAGCGGTTCTGTGCCTTCATGTTGGGGGTGAGGAAAGAAGGCTGAGGGGGGGACGGGGTGGAGAGTCGGGGGGCTCCGATGTATTTCGGGGCAGCCCGAGGTCCCCGGCAGAGGGAGCCACGGGGCGGCGCAGGAGCAGAGGAGTGGGGAATGGTGGAGGGGGGGGCCGTGCTGGGTACCCTCCCCCAGAGGGACCCACGGGTGCCAGGACATTCCCCGGGAGGGGTGGCCGTAGAATACATGAAAAATTTTTTTGTTTGTTTTCATTTCGTTAGAGGAAGGCTTTCTTTACTTTTGGCTGGGGTTTATTTTGGTGCATTCATTCAGGGGGATTTCCTGAAGGGATGGATCTTGTTGTTTCATCCCCCCCCCTCCCCCCATCCCTTGTCTGTCTGTCTGTCTGTCTGTCTGTCTGTCTGTCTGTCCGTCCCCAAATCGCCGCAGCCCCGGGCTGAGCTCGGCGGCAGTGCTGCCGCCTTGTGGGCACAGCGCGGTACTGCAGCCGTCGCCTGTCTCGGATCCAGCCCCACAGCGAGCAGTCCGGAGCAGAAGTGTGAAAGCTGGGATCCTTTGACTTCTGCAGGGGACTTCATTTTCTTTTCCTCTTCTTCTCTTCCAGGACCGGAGAAATGGTTCCACTCCTCCCATCTTTGCCAACAGCTGTGCTGTTGGAGGAGCCAGAGCCAAGGTGCCTTCAGCACCAGGGCTCTGCACTGGAGGGCTCCCGGTCCTGACCGCGCAGGGTTCCCCTTTTCCTCCCCGCTGGGATGAAGTGTCTATGGAATCTGGGATCTGGGGGAAACTGCAGCTCTGCTGGTATGCAGGGACGTGAGGTTCCGGGGGACTGCGTTTCCCTGTGGCTTTCCAGGTCGGCAGGAGCCGGAGGAAATGGGGTGCCAGAGCCGTGCCCCATCAGGCCGTGTTTGCCTCTGAGGAACAGAGAGTCCGGGCTGAGGTGAGATTGCCAGGAGTGCTTGGATGGATGAGCCGTGCGGGGAACGGGGAGCTCGGAATCGCAGCTGCTGCTGAATCCGTTGCCTTAGGTCTGCTCCGTCTGTGTCTGTGCCAAGTGGGATTTGTGCTGGGGAGAGAGGTGCTGTGGGGAGCCAGAGGTGGAGTAAATCCTCTGTGGGGATGGGCAGCGAAGGACTGAGTAGCAGGGAAAGGAGAGGATTTCTAAAGGATACGACTGTTTCTGCCAAGAGCGGGGTGGAGCAGCGATGGGGGTGGTTGGGTTTGGCCTGGGCTCTGTTATTCTTGGTGCAATTTTAAAATTCTGTCGTGTGATTTACTGTCCGGGAGCTTTCGAACGAGAGCTGAGCGAAATGTAGGTTAAGCCTTGGAAGTTGGGTCCATTGCCTGCAGCAGCTCGCCGAGGCTGGAGGACTGGGGGGATGGCTGCTCCCAGGAAAGGTTACTTATTTATTGATACTGTGTCACATTTCCCTCAGCGACTGCCAGCCCAGAATGGCTGTGAGTTTGTGCTCTTCTCAGTGGGGGATTGGAGAAGGTTTTGGCTGTAATTAGAAGTGGGAGAAAAATCCTGCTAAATAAAAGCCTCACCTCTGTCCCCCCTAAGTTATCCCCGTTTGTCCCAGCTTGGAGCTGCGCAGAAGTCCGGCAGGGGAAATGACATCAGGGATACAGCTGTCAGTTCCAAGGCAGAGAGAGAAGATGTAGCAGCCAAGGGCAGGGCAGGGGGAAAGGTTTCAGAAAGCATTTCTGTGGTGTAATGAATGCCAATTTCTGCTTGCCCAGGGAGAAGAGGACGAACTCCCAGCCATTCAGGCCTGACAGTCCCCTGCAGCGAGAGCATCCACTGGAAGAGTTCAGGGTCGAAGACAAGGCTGAGGGAAAATCCAGGCTATTTATAAGGGATGATGAGAGGTGGGTCCAGGGTGAGAATCCAGTGGGTAAAGTGGTGTAAGGGAGGAGTAATACAGGGCAGGGGCCGATAAGGTAGGATGGGTGGAACAGTGCAGTGAACATAAACCAATGGGGGGGGGGGGCGGGGTACAAGGATACAAGAACTTTCCAGAGCTGGGAGGAGACAAGGGATGACATAACTGGGAATAGAGGCAACCAATGGGAAATGAGGGTTATAAAGCTTTACCTTAAAGCTTTACCATAAAGAATTTTTAAAACCTTTGACAACCTTCTTAGGAGCTATTCTAAACTTAAACAAATGCCCTCCAAGGTCTGGGGCCATGGGCCGACTCCTCACCCAAAACACTGGTCTGGCTTGGGACGTCAGTCAGTCCGATTCCTACACTGGGCCTCTGCATGATATTCACCCAGAAGCTGCCTTTCAAGGACTGAAGTGGAACAAAAGGTATAAAAGAAATGTCATTCCCAGATGGAAAACAGTTTCATTTCTCTTGTGTCTGCTTTTTTTTTTTTTTTTTTTTTTTTTTTTTTTTTACAGTTACCTCAAAATTCCCGGATCCAGAACAGCTGCTCTGAGTTTTGGAAGAGATTCCAAAGCAGGATACAGTAGGTTTCAAAGTACACCTTGGAAAATCAATCGTTTGTCTGCAGCATGCAGCATGTAGGTGTGATGTCTGTAACTGGTCTTAGTTGATGCAGAGGTACTTGGAAACAAATGTTTAATCTTTCATCTCTCCCCACCTGCATTCTTCCTCAGTGTACTTTTTATTCAGCAGGACTCGGATGAGAGAGAGAGAGAGAGAGAGAGAGAGAGGAACTCTCTTCACATCAGCGTCAAAGGAAAAAGTGTTCAGCGACTTACAGTCCTAGTGACTGTTCTGTGTAAAAGCAGGATTGTTTTGCCATCAGACCTTGCGTGCCGTACCAGTCTGTGCGTTAGCAGGTGTCTAAGAAAGGTCAAAAGGGAATAACTCCATGTCGTTCACTGGTGTGAATCTTGGTGGGGAGCAGAGCCGAGAGTGAACTGCAGTGAGGGGGAGGTTACTGAAGCCCCAGTTTGTTTCCAGTGAGCGTGGTGTTGTGGTGTTCAAAGTTACAGGTGCCTGCTGGCCTGGAGCTGGATACTTCTGCCTCTGCTTTCTTTGGGGGTTGATGATTCCTTATGTTTATGTTGGCGTGCCAGACAAATTGTTAAAGGTATTTCCATCAGACCTGCTTTGAATGTGTTACCCCTTCATTGAATTAAAAGAAAAAAAGCCCCGCTCCATCACTGCTGCTGTGATGTGTGACAAAAGCCCATCTTCCCTCCCCTGGGAACAGGTGAGAGATGGAACTAAACCCCAAAGGATTTTCTGCTCACTGATGGCACGTGAGTTTTCTTGGGAATTCTCTGCCAAATGTGGTCAGTTGTTTTTGAATGTGGCCATGCGGGGAGTCGAACGTGCCAGCCCAGATCTGCAAACATGCAGTGCCAGAAGGAGAACCTTTGAAATGTCACCTGGGATGTGTTCCACTGACTCACAAGTGGGTGCTGTGCCCAGGTCCCCTGTCCAAATCCTGGGCGGGGAGAAGCCAGGACTGCACATTCCTTGTGATAGGAATTCAGGTTGTTTTGGGGGGGGTCGGGGTGGGGGTTAAATACAAATGAGATGCCAGGGAGGGAATGGCTCCTACGTGTAAATATATTTGTCCAAAAGGAGCCCTGCCCAGTCTGACTGCTGCCCAGTGCTGCTCCCTGACTGTACCCTCTCTTGGTGAGCCTCTGTCCTGCTGGCCGTGTTTTTGTTTTCTGGTTTTGTTTTTTTTTTGTTTTTTTGTTGTTTTTTTTTTTTTAATTTCATCCTGCACCCCGATCTTCATATTCTTCCCGTGTCCTCTCTGCTGCCACTCTCCCTTTCTGCCTCGTGTCCTCTGTGTCTGGTTTATAATGTGTAGACTATATGGATATATGAATTCCACGTAAGTATGCCAAATATAAATAGAAAAATGAATTGAAATATAGTTTTAAAATAAAGGGGTTTTAATTTTCTGTTTTGTTAAGAGGCTGGGCTTTTCCATAAATGATATAAAAATGTGAAAATATAGAATATATAAATGTGTGTGTGTGTGTATATACATATATATACGCACACATAAAATACAAATGTTAGTAATATAAAGATTTCTTAATAAAAATAATATTGTACCCCTGTTGTAATTGATGCCAATATACATTAAATTCAATATCCAAAAATAGGTATTGCTTATGAATATAAATTAATTATTAACAAACATATATATATATTTATATATATATATCAATCTAATGGGTTTGGGGTTTTTTTAATTTGTTCATGGCAGGGATTTTTTAGTTTGGGTCGGGGTTTTTTGGGAGCATTCGTTTAGTAGGATTTTTTAAAGGGAGGGACGTCGATGCTTTTTGGGCCCTTGTGTCTGTGTGTGTGTGTGTGTGTCTCTCTCTGTGTGTGTCCGCCGTGTCCCCAAAGAGCCGCGGCCCCGGGCTGAGCTCGGCCGCAGTGCAGCCGCCTTGTGGGAAGAGATGGGTACTGCAGCCGTGCCCCGAAGCGGCGACCGGCTCCTCCTCGGCGCTGCTGCGGGAGGGCGGTGGGGCGCGAAATGGTGCGCGTGACCTTCTCAAGATGGCGGAGGGCCCAAGGTGACGATGCCGTTCCACTGGGACCGATGCGACGCTCGGGACGGCGGACGCAATAGGACCCCGGCAGAGATATACGCTGGAGGGGGGGGTTGTCCTTTTTTTCCCGCCCTTTTTTTGTCGTCCTATGTAGAAGGTCGGGTGAGTGATGGCCGGGTCGCCATCTTGGGAGTGGCACGCTGCAATTTCCGCCCTTCCTGGCGCCATCTTTGTTCCTGGCAGAAGCCACTTCCGGTGGCGTTGCCAGCGTTGTCGTGGTAACTGTAAAGCCCCAGATAATGGTGTCTATTGAAGTTGCCTGCCTGAATCCGACCCCCGACGCTGATCGCGCGCTCTCCCGCCGCCTGTCCCACGGGCCATTTCCAGCTCCGCTGACCAGTCCGCGTCCGTCCGCGCCGCGTAAAAGGCGACGGAAAATCGCGCCGAGAACGCGGGATCGGTTTCGGGACCGGATTCAGGCAGGCGAGTTCAATAATCGCCAATGTAAGGGGCCTTCATTTTCGCCTCCCTAAACAAAGATGGCGGAGGCACCGGAAATGGCTTCTGCCAGTACCAAAGATGGCGGCAGGGAAGGGCGGAAATTGCCTCTCGACCCTTCCCAAGATGACGACTCAACCGTCACTCGCCCGACCTTCTGCATAGGGCGGCAAAAAGGGGCGGGGAAAAAAGGACCCCCACGGGGTGTCGACTGCATTGCCTGCCCGCGACGCCGACGCCGATCCCTCCCCCCCGGCGCGATTTTGCGCGGCGTTTCCCATCGTGCCCACACGGGCTGCAGGCTCAGCGGCGCCGCGGACGCGCGGGAGCCCGGCGGGCGCCGACAGGCAGCGGCGGGTCCGCCCCTCTCTCTGCCGGGCTCCTTCCCCGGCCGCCGTCGCGGAGAGCGACTCCCGTCCCGCCGCGCCACCTCTCCGCGCCGCCCGGTTCCGCTCCCGCCCGGGGAACGCATCGACGAAGGAAGAGCGGTCGCCCAGCTCCCGGAGCCATCGCCCTGCCCGCAGCCGGGAGCAGCCCGCAGGAGGAGGCAGCTGCTCTCTCTGCCGGAGAGGTGAGAGGGGCGCAAGGATGGGGCGGGGTGGGAACGCGGGCACGGGAGAATTCCCAGGCACAATTCCAGCTCCCCCTTTCAGCTGGCAGCAGCCCGGTGTCCTCTGCGTGTGGCAGCAGCTGCAGCGCTGGTTTGGAGCAAGTTTCCATGGCATTTTGTTGCAAAGGTGCCCCTTCCAGCCGGGTGCCCCGGCTGGGTTCCCTGCCTGGGAGAGCCCTTCAAGTAGCCAGAGGGAGCAGCTGCTGCGAATTCCGAGCCCGCTGTTCCTGTGATTCTGGATACAGTGTTTCAGTAGTGTGTGCTTCTGTCCTATGCGCTGCTAGATGTACTTTGGAACAAGTTGACTTTTTCATCCCTCCCCACCTGCATTCTTCCTAGGTGTACGTTTTATTCAGCAGCATTCAGATGAGAGAGAGGAGCTCTGTTCCCATCAGCACGAAAGGAAAAAGTGTGCTCACACAGACCTAAGTTGTTTGGTCAAAAAATTCTTACTTTGCTTTGGTCCAAAAAATGTTATTCCTGTGTGCAAGCTCACGGGGAAGATTTTATTCAACAGCTCTCAGTAGGACATCAAAGCTCCACTTCCCCTTTTCTTGAACAGCTTGAGACCCAATATTACTTGATATCAATTTTTTTTCAGGCGTTTGGAACTTTTTGAAGAGCCAGAAGGATTGTTTGTGCATACGTGTGTCACTAATATCCCTCCTCTCTCCAATGGAGGATGGGGGAGAAAAGGGCTGAAGAGCTTCCTACAAGGGGCTGTAAGTGCAAATAAAGAGGAGCCAGAGGTTTAGTTGATATGAATCACTGTTTCTGAAAAGAGCCTGATGGATTTCCTGATACCAAAACCAGTAGGAATAGGAGACTGAACTCGGGCATCGTGATGGTCTCCTTGGCTTTAAAAAGCTTTAATGGCTTTAAAGGGCATTTCTATCAGACCTGGTTTATTTTTGTTCCCTTTCATTAAATTTTAAAATGAAAAAAAGCCCCGCTCCATCACTGCTGCTGTGATGTGTGACAAAAGCCCATCTTCCCTCCCCTGGGAACAGGTGAGAGATGGAACTAAACCCCAAAGGATTTTCTGCTCACTGATGGCACGTGAGTTTTCTTGGGAATTCTCTGCCAAATGTGGTCAGTTGTTTTTGAATGTGGCCATGCGGGGAGTCGAACGTGCCCGTCCAGATCTGCAAACATGCAGTGACAGAAGGAGAACCTTTGAAATGTCACCTGGGATGTGTTCCACTGACTCACAAGTGGGTGCTGTGCCCAGGTCCCCTGTCCAAATCCTGGGCGGGCAGAAGCCAGGACTGCACATTGCTCGTGATATGAATTCAGTTTTGGGGAGGTGAAATACAAATGAGATGCCAGGGAGGGAATGTCTTCTAACTGTATATATTTTTGTCCTAGAGGAGCCCTGCCCAGTGTGACTGCTGCCCAGTGCTGCTCCCTGACTGCACGCTCTCTTGGTGAGCCTCTGTCCTGCTGGCCGTGCCTTTTCTGTCCCCGTCCCCGTGCCGCTCCTTGCCCGTCTTTACCCTCCCGAGCACGTGGCGTGGTCGATTCCTGTCTCCCGGTCCTGGTTTCCCTTTTTGTCTCTGTGTCCCGGCGTCCTTGCTGTGTGTTTGGGACTCCGTCTTTTTGTCTGTCCTTCTCCGTGCCTCACTCGTGTTCCCGTTCTGTTCCCTGTGGCTCTGTGGTGCTCCCCGGGCCATTGTTTCCCCCGGGATCCTTGTGTCCCGTTCGCTGCCCCTGTTCTTTTTTAATCCCTCTCTCGTGCTGCCCATCTAGCATCCCTTTTTTGTGGTTTTGGTTTTTTTTTGTTTTTTTTTTCTCCATTTCAGCCTGCACCCCGATCTTCATTTTCTTTCTTGTGCCCTCTCTGCTGCCACTCTCTGCCTCGTGTTCTCTGTGTGTGCGGGGCTGGGGAGGAATTTTAGCCCTCCTGGGGGCTGCCCCTCCCCCCCCCCCCCCTTTCCTTGTGCCAGCTGGGTCCCTTTTTGGGGGCATGGACCCGTGGGAAGGGTTCCCATCAAGGGCCGTGCTGCCGTCCAGGGCAGCTGGAGCGGTTCTGTGCCTTCATGTTGGGGGTGAGGAAAGAAGGCTGAGGGGGGGACGGGGTGGAGAGTCGGGGGGCTCCGATGTATTTCGGGGCAGCCCGAGGTCCCCGGCAGAGGGAGCCACGGGGCGGCGCAGGAGCAGAGGAGTGGGGAATGGTGGAGGGGGGGGCCGTGCTGGGTACCCTCCCCCAGAGGGACCCACGGGTGCCAGGACATTCCCCGGGAGGGGTGGCCGTAGAATACATGAAAAATTTTTTTGTTTGTTTTCATTTCGTTAGAGGAAGGCTTTCTTTACTTTTGGCTGGGGTTTATTTTGGTGCATTCATTCAGGGGGATTTCCTGAAGGGATGGATCTTGTTGTTTCATCCCCCCCCCTCCCCCCATCCCTTGTCTGTCTGTCTGTCTGTCTGTCTGTCTGTCTGTCTGTCCGTCCCCAAATCGCCGCAGCCCCGGGCTGAGCTCGGCGGCAGTGCTGCCGCCTTGTGGGCACAGCGCGGTACTGCAGCCGTCGCCTGTCTCGGATCCAGCCCCACAGCGAGCAGTCCGGAGCAGAAGTGTGAAAGCTGGGATCCTTTGACTTCTGCAGGGGACTTCATTTTCTTTTCCTCTTCTTCTCTTCCAGGACCGGAGAAATGGTTCCACTCCTCCCATCTTTGCCAACAGCTGTGCTGTTGGAGGAGCCAGAGCCAAGGTGCCTTCAGCACCAGGGCTCTGCACTGGAGGGCTCCCGGTCCTGACCGCGCAGGGTTCCCCTTTTCCTCCCCGCTGGGATGAAGTGTCTATGGAATCTGGGATCTGGGGGAAACTGCAGCTCTGCTGGTATGCAGGGACGTGAGGTTCCGGGGGACTGCGTTTCCCTGTGGCTTTCCAGGTCGGCAGGAGCCGGAGGAAATGGGGTGCCAGAGCCGTGCCCCATCAGGCCGTGTTTGCCTCTGAGGAACAGAGAGTCCGGGCTGAGGTGAGATTGCCAGGAGTGCTTGGATGGATGAGCCGTGCGGGGAACGGGGAGCTCGGAATCGCAGCTGCTGCTGAATCCGTTGCCTTAGGTCTGCTCCGTCTGTGTCTGTGCCAAGTGGGATTTGTGCTGGGGAGAGAGGTGCTGTGGGGAGCCAGAGGTGGAGTAAATCCTCTGTGGGGATGGGCAGCGAAGGACTGAGTAGCAGGGAAAGGAGAGGATTTCTAAAGGATACGACTGTTTCTGCCAAGAGCGGGGTGGAGCAGCGATGGGGGTGGTTGGGTTTGGCCTGGGCTCTGTTATTCTTGGTGCAATTTTAAAATTCTGTCGTGTGATTTACTGTCCGGGAGCTTTCGAACGAGAGCTGAGCGAAATGTAGGTTAAGCCTTGGAAGTTGGGTCCATTGCCTGCAGCAGCTCGCCGAGGCTGGAGGACTGGGGGGATGGCTGCTCCCAGGAAAGGTTACTTATTTATTGATACTGTGTCACATTTCCCTCAGCGACTGCCAGCCCAGAATGGCTGTGAGTTTGTGCTCTTCTCAGTGGGGGATTGGAGAAGGTTTTGGCTGTAATTAGAAGTGGGAGAAAAATCCTGCTAAATAAAAGCCTCACCTCTGTCCCCCCTAAGTTATCCCCGTTTGTCCCAGCTTGGAGCTGCGCAGAAGTCCGGCAGGGGAAATGACATCAGGGATACAGCTGTCAGTTCCAAGGCAGAGAGAGAAGATGTAGCAGCCAAGGGCAGGGCAGGGGGAAAGGTTTCAGAAAGCATTTCTGTGGTGTAATGAATGCCAATTTCTGCTTGCCCAGGGAGAAGAGGACGAACTCCCAGCCATTCAGGCCTGACAGTCCCCTGCAGCGAGAGCATCCACTGGAAGAGTTCAGGGTCGAAGACAAGGCTGAGGGAAAATCCAGGCTATTTATAAGGGATGATGAGAGGTGGGTCCAGGGTGAGAATCCAGTGGGTAAAGTGGTGTAAGGGAGGAGTAATACAGGGCAGGGGCCGATAAGGTAGGATGGGTGGAACAGTGCAGTGAACATAAACCAATGGGGGGGGGGGCGGGGTACAAGGATACAAGAACTTTCCAGAGCTGGGAGGAGACAAGGGATGACATAACTGGGAATAGAGGCAACCAATGGGAAATGAGGGTTATAAAGCTTTACCTTAAAGCTTTACCATAAAGAATTTTTAAAACCTTTGACAACCTTCTTAGGAGCTATTCTAAACTTAAACAAATGCCCTCCAAGGTCTGGGGCCATGGGCCGACTCCTCACCCAAAACACTGGTCTGGCTTGGGACGTCAGTCAGTCCGATTCCTACACTGGGCCTCTGCATGATATTCACCCAGAAGCTGCCTTTCAAGGACTGAAGTGGAACAAAAGGTATAAAAGAAATGTCATTCCCAGATGGAAAACAGTTTCATTTCTCTTGTGTCTGCTTTTTTTTTTTTTTTTTTTTTTTTTTTACAGTTACCTCAAAATTCCCGGATCCAGAACAGCTGCTCTGAGTTTTGGAAGAGATTCCAAAGCAGGATACAGTAGGTTTCAAAGTACACCTTGGAAAATCAATCGTTTGTCTGCAGCATGCAGCATGTAGGTGTGATGTCTGTAACTGGTCTTAGTTGATGCAGAGGTACTTGGAAACAAATGTTTAATCTTTCATCTCTCCCCACCTGCATTCTTCCTCAGTGTACTTTTTATTCAGCAGGACTCGGATGAGAGAGATGGAGAGAGAGAGAGAGAGAGGAACTCTCTTCACATCAGCGTCAAAGGAAAAAGTGTTCAGCGACTTACAGTCCTAGTGACTGTTCTGTGTAAAAGCAGGATTGTTTTGCCATCAGACCTTGCGTGCCGTACCAGTCTGTGCGTTAGCAGGTGTCTAAGAAAGGTCAAAAGGGAATAACTCCATGTCGTTCACTGGTGTGAATCTTGGTGGGGAGCAGAGCCGAGAGTGAACTGCAGTGAGGGGGAGGTTACTGAAGCCCCAGTTTGTTTCCAGTGAGCGTGGTGTTGTGGTGTTCAAAGTTACAGGTGCCTGCTGGCCTGGAGCTGGATACTTCTGCCTCTGCTTTCTTTGGGGGTTGATGATTCCTTATGTTTATGTTGGCGTGCCAGACAAATTGTTAAAGGTATTTCCATCAGACCTGCTTTGAATGTGTTACCCCTTCATTGAATTAAAAGAAAAAAAGCCCCGCTCCATCACTGCTGCTGTGATGTGTGACAAAAGCCCATCTTCCCTCCCCTGGGAACAGGTGAGAGATGGAACTAAACCCCAAAGGATTTTCTGCTCACTGATGGCACGTGAGTTTTCTTGGGAATTCTCTGCCAAATGTGGTCAGTTGTTTTTGAATGTGGCCATGCGGGGAGTCGAACGTGCCCGTCCAGATCTGCAAACATGCAGTGACAGAAGGAGAACCTTTGAAATGTCACCTGGGATGTGTTCCACTGACTCACAAGTGGGTGCTGTGCCCAGGTCCCCTGTCCAAATCCTGGGCGGGCAGAAGCCAGGACTGCACATTGCTCGTGATATGAATTCAGTTTTGGGGAGGTGAAATACAAATGAGATGCCAGGGAGGGAATGTCTTCTAACTGTATATATTTTTGTCCTAGAGGAGCCCTGCCCAGTGTGACTGCTGCCCAGTGCTGCTCCCTGACTGCACGCTCTCTTGGTGAGCCTCTGTCCTGCTGGCCGTGCCTTTTCTGTCCCCGTCCCCGTGCCGCTCCTTGCCCGTCTTTACCCTCCCGAGCACGTGGCGTGGTCGATTCCTGTCTCCCGGTCCTGGTTTCCCTTTTTGTCTCTGTGTCCCGGCGTCCTTGCAGTGTGTTTGGGACTCCGTCTTTTTGTCTGTCCTTCTCCGTGCCTCACTCGTGTTCCCGTTCTGTTCCCTGTGGCTCTGTGGTGCTCCCCGGGCCATTGTTTCCCCCGGGATCCTTGTGTCCCGTTCGCTGCCCCTGTTCTTTTTTAATCCCTCTCTCGTGCTGCCCATCTAGCATCCCTTTTTTGTGGTTTTGGTTTTTTTTTGTTTTTTTTTTCTCCATTTCAGCCTGCACCCCGATCTTCATTTTCTTTCTTGTGCCCTCTCTGCTGCCACTCTCTGCCTCGTGTTCTCTGTGTGTGCGGGGCTGGGGAGGAATTTTAGCCCTCCTGGGGGCTGCCCCTCCCCCCCCCCCCCCTTTCCTTGTGCCAGCTGGGTCCCTTTTTGGGGGCATGGACCCGTGGGAAGGGTTCCCATCAAGGGCCGTGCTGCCGTCCAGGGCAGCTGGAGCGGTTCTGTGCCTTCATGTTGGGGGTGAGGAAAGAAGGCTGAGGGGGGGACGGGGTGGAGAGTCGGGGGGCTCCGATGTATTTCGGGGCAGCCCGAGGTCCCCGGCAGAGGGAGCCACGGGGCGGCGCAGGAGCAGAGGAGTGGGGAATGGTGGAGGGGGGGGCCGTGCTGGGTACCCTCCCCCAGAGGGACCCACGGGTGCCAGGACATTCCCCGGGAGGGGTGGCCGTAGAATACATGAAAAATTTTTTTGTTTGTTTTCATTTCGTTAGAGGAAGGCTTTCTTTACTTTTGGCTGGGGTTTATTTTGGTGCATTCATTCAGGGGGATTTCCTGAAGGGATGGATCTTGTTGTTTCATCCCCCCCCCTCCCCCCATCCCTTGTCTGTCTGTCTGTCTGTCTGTCTGTCTGTCTGTCTGTCCGTCCCCAAATCGCCGCAGCCCCGGGCTGAGCTCGGCGGCAGTGCTGCCGCCTTGTGGGCACAGCGCGGTACTGCAGCCGTCGCCTGTCTCGGATCCAGCCCCACAGCGAGCAGTCCGGAGCAGAAGTGTGAAAGCTGGGATCCTTTGACTTCTGCAGGGGACTTCATTTTCTTTTCCTCTTCTTCTCTTCCAGGACCGGAGAAATGGTTCCACTCCTCCCATCTTTGCCAACAGCTGTGCTGTTGGAGGAGCCAGAGCCAAGGTGCCTTCAGCACCAGGGCTCTGCACTGGAGGGCTCCCGGTCCTGACCGCGCAGGGTTCCCCTTTTCCTCCCCGCTGGGATGAAGTGTCTATGGAATCTGGGATCTGGGGGAAACTGCAGCTCTGCTGGTATGCAGGGACGTGAGGTTCCGGGGGACTGCGTTTCCCTGTGGCTTTCCAGGTCGGCAGGAGCCGGAGGAAATGGGGTGCCAGAGCCGTGCCCCATCAGGCCGTGTTTGCCTCTGAGGAACAGAGAGTCCGGGCTGAGGTGAGATTGCCAGGAGTGCTTGGATGGATGAGCCGTGCGGGGAACGGGGAGCTCGGAATCGCAGCTGCTGCTGAATCCGTTGCCTTAGGTCTGCTCCGTCTGTGTCTGTGCCAAGTGGGATTTGTGCTGGGGAGAGAGGTGCTGTGGGGAGCCAGAGGTGGAGTAAATCCTCTGTGGGGATGGGCAGCGAAGGACTGAGTAGCAGGGAAAGGAGAGGATTTCTAAAGGATACGACTGTTTCTGCCAAGAGCGGGGTGGAGCAGCGATGGGGGTGGTTGGGTTTGGCCTGGGCTCTGTTATTCTTGGTGCAATTTTAAAATTCTGTCGTGTGATTTACTGTCCGGGAGCTTTCGAACGAGAGCTGAGCGAAATGTAGGTTAAGCCTTGGAAGTTGGGTCCATTGCCTGCAGCAGCTCGCCGAGGCTGGAGGACTGGGGGGATGGCTGCTCCCAGGAAAGGTTACTTATTTATTGATACTGTGTCACATTTCCCTCAGCGACTGCCAGCCCAGAATGGCTGTGAGTTTGTGCTCTTCTCAGTGGGGGATTGGAGAAGGTTTTGGCTGTAATTAGAAGTGGGAGAAAAATCCTGCTAAATAAAAGCCTCACCTCTGTCCCCCCTAAGTTATCCCCGTTTGTCCCAGCTTGGAGCTGCGCAGAAGTCCGGCAGGGGAAATGACATCAGGGATACAGCTGTCAGTTCCAAGGCAGAGAGAGAAGATGTAGCAGCCAAGGGCAGGGCAGGGGGAAAGGTTTCAGAAAGCATTTCTGTGGTGTAATGAACGCCAATTTCTGCTTGCCCAGGGAGAAGAGGACGAACTCCCAGCCATTCAGGCCTGACAGTCCCCTGCAGCGAGAGCATACACTGGAAGAGTTCAGGGTCGAAGACAAGGCTGAGGGAAAATCCAGGCTATTTATAAGGGATGATGAGAGGTGGGTCCAGGGTGAGAATCCAGTGGGTAAAGTGGTGTAAGGGAGGAGTAATACAGGGCAGGGGCCGATAAGGTAGGATGGGTGGAACAGTGCAGTGAACATAAACCAATGGGGGGGGGGGGCGGGGTACAAGGATACAAGAACTTTCCAGAGCTGGGAGGAGACAAGGGATGACATAACTGGGAATAGAGGCAACCAATGGGAAATGAGGGTTATAAAGCTTTACCTTAAAGCTTTACCATAAAGAATTTTTAAAACCTTTGACAACCTTCTTAGGAGCTATTCTAAACTTAAACAAATGCCCTCCAAGGTCTGGGGCCATGGGCCGACTCCTCACCCAAAACACTGGTCTGGCTTGGGACGTCAGTCAGTCCGATTCCTACACTGGGCCTCTGCATGATATTCACCCAGAAGCTGCCTTTCAAGGACTGAAGTGGAACAAAAGGTATAAAAGAAATGTCATTCCCAGATGGAAAACAGTTTCATTTCTCTTGTGTCTGCTTTTTTTTTTTTTTTTTTTTTTTTTTTACAGTTACCTCAAAATTCCCGGATCCAGAACAGCTGCTCTGAGTTTTGGAAGAGATTCCAAAGCAGGATACAGTAGGTTTCAAAGTACACCTTGGAAAATCAATCGTTTGTCTGCAGCATGCAGCATGTAGGTGTGATGTCTGTAACTGGTCTTAGTTGATGCAGAGGTACTTGGAAACAAATGTTTAATCTTTCATCTCTCCCCACCTGCATTCTTCCTCAGTGTACTTTTTATTCAGCAGGACTCGGATGAGAGAGATGGAGAGAGAGAGAGAGAGAGGAACTCTCTTCACATCAGCGTCAAAGGAAAAAGTGTTCAGCGACTTACAGTCCTAGTGACTGTTCTGTGTAAAAGCAGGATTGTTTTGCCATCAGACCTTGCGTGCCGTACCAGTCTGTGCGTTAACAGGTGTCTAAGAAAGGTCAAAAGGGAATAACTCCATGTCGTTCACTGGTGTGAATCTTGGTGGGGAGCAGAGCCGAGAGTGAACTGCAGTGAGGGGGAGGTTACTGAAGCCCCAGTTTGTTTCCAGTGAGCGTGGTGTTGTGGTGTTCAAAGTTACAGGTGCCTGCTGGCCTGGAGCTGGATACTTCTGCCTCTGCTTTCTTTGGGGGTTGATGATTCCTTATGTTTATGTTGGCGTGCCAGACAAATTGTTAAAGGTATTTCCATCAGACCTGCTTTGAATGTGTTACCCCTTCATTGAATTAAAAGAAAAAAAGCCCCGCTCCATCACTGCTGCTGTGATGTGTGACAAAAGCCCATCTTCCCTCCCCTGGGAACAGGTGAGAGATGGAACTAAACCCCAAAGGATTTTCTGCTCACTGATGGCACGTGAGTTTTCTTGGGAATTCTCTGCCAAATGTGGTCAGTTGTTTTTGAATGTGGCCATGCGGGGAGTCGAACGTGCCAGCCCAGATCTGCAAACATGCAGTGCCAGAAGGAGAACCTTTGAAATGTCACCTGGGATGTGTTCCACTGACTCACAAGTGGGTGCTGTGCCCAGGTCCCCTGTCCAAATCCTGGGCGGGGAGAAGCCAGGACTGCACATTCCTTGTGATAGGAATTCAGGTTGTTTTGGGGGGGGTCGGGGTGGGGGTTAAATACAAATGAGATGCCAGGGAGGGAATGGCTCCTACGTGTAAATATATTTGTCCAAAAGGAGCCCTGCCCAGTCTGACTGCTGCCCAGTGCTGCTCCCTGACTGTACCCTCTCTTGGTGAGCCTCTGTCCTGCTGGCCGTGTTTTTGTTTTCTGGTTTTGTTTTTTTTTTGTTTTTTTGTTGTTTTTTTTTTTTTAATTTCATCCTGCACCCCGATCTTCATATTCTTCCCGTGTCCTCTCTGCTGCCACTCTCCCTTTCTGCCTCGTGTCCTCTGTGTCTGGTTTATAATGTGTAGACTATATGGATATATGAATTCCACGTAAGTATGCCAAATATAAATAGAAAAATGAATTGAAATATAGTTTTAAAATAAAGGGGTTTTAATTTTCTGTTTTGTTAAGAGGCTGGGCTTTTCCATAAATGATATAAAAATGTGAAAATATAGAATATATAAATGTGTGTGTGTGTGTATATACATATATATACGCACACATAAAATACAAATGTTAGTAATATAAAGATTTCTTAATAAAAATAATATTGTACCCCTGTTGTAATTGATGCCAATATACATTAAATTCAATATCCAAAAATAGGTATTGCTTATGAATATAAATTAATTATTAACAAACATATATATATATTTATATATATATATCAATCTAATGGGTTTGGGGTTTTTTTAATTTGTTCATGGCAGGGATTTTTTAGTTTGGGTCGGGGTTTTTTGGGAGCATTCGTTTAGTAGGATTTTTTAAAGGGAGGGACGTCGATGCTTTTTGGGCCCTTGTGTCTGTGTGTGTGTGTGTGTGTCTCTCTCTGTGTGTGTCCGCCGTGTCCCCAAAGAGCCGCGGCCCCGGGCTGAGCTCGGCCGCAGTGCAGCCGCCTTGTGGGAAGAGATGGGTACTGCAGCCGTGCCCCGAAGCGGCGACCGGCTCCTCCTCGGCGCTGCTGCGGGAGGGCGGTGGGGCGCGAAATGGTGCGCGTGACCTTCTCAAGATGGCGGAGGGCCCAAGGTGACGATGCCGTTCCACTGGGACCGATGCGACGCTCGGGACGGCGGACGCAATAGGACCCCGGCAGAGATATACGCTGGAGGGGGGGGTTGTCCTTTTTTTCCCGCCCTTTTTTTGCCGTCCTATGTAGAAGGTCGGGTGAGTGATGGCCGGGTCGCCATCTTGGGAGTGGCACGCTGCAATTTCCGCCCTTCCTGGCGCCATCTTTGTTCCTGGCAGAAGCCACTTCCGGTGGCGTTGCCAGCGTTGTCGTGGTAACTGTAAAGCCCCAGATAATGGTGTCTATTGAAGTTGCCTGCCTGAATCCGACCCCCGACGCTGATCGCGCGCTCTCCCGCCGCCTGTCCCACGGGCCATTTCCAGCTCCGCTGACCAGTCCGCGTCCGTCCGCGCCGCGTAAAAGGCGACGGAAAATCGCGCCGAGAACGCGGGATCGGTTTCGGGACCGGATTCAGGCAGGCGAGTTCAATAATCGCCAATGTAAGGGGCCTTCTTTTTCGCCTCCCTAAACAAAGATGGCGGAGGCACCGGAAATGGCTTCTGCCAGTACCAAAGATGGCGGCAGGGAAGGGCGGAAATTGCCTCTCGACCCTTCCCAAGATGACGACTCAACCGTCACTCGCCCGACCTTCTGCATAGGGCGGCAAAAAGGGGCGGGGAAAAAAGGACCCCCACGGGGTGTCGACTGCATTGCCTGCCCGCGACGCCGACGCCGATCCCTCCCCCCCGGCGCGATTTTGCGCGGCGTTTCCCATCGTGCCCACACGGGCTGCGGGCTCAGCGGCGCCGCGGACGCGCGGGAGCCCGGCGGGCGCCGACAGGCAGCGGCGGATCCGCCCCTCTCTCTGCCGGGCTCCTTCCCCGGCCGCCGTCACGGAGAGCGACTCCCGTCCCGCCGCGCCACCTCTCCGCGCTGCCCGGTTCCGCTCCCGCCCGGGGAACGCATCGACGAAGGAAGAGCGGTCGCCCAGCTCCCGGAGCCATCGCCCTGCCCGCAGCCGGGAGCAGCCCGCAGGAGGAGGCAGCTGCTCTCTCTGCCGGAGAGTTGAGAGGGGCGCAAGGATGGGGCGGGGTGGGAACGCGGGCACGGGAGAATTCCCAGGCACAATTCCAGCGCCCCCTTTCAGCTGGCAGCAGCCCGGTGTCCTCTGCGTGTGGCAGCAGCTGCAGCACTGGTTTGGAGCAAGTTTCCATGGCATTTTGTTGCAAAGGTGCCCCTTCCAGCCGGGTGCCCCGGCTGGGTTCCCTGGCTGGGAGAGCCCTTGAAGTAGCCAGAGGGAGCAGCTGCTGCGAATTCCGAGCCCGCTGTTCCTGTGATTCTGGATACAGTGTTTCAGTAGTGTGTGCTTCTGTCCTATGCGCTGCTAGATGTACTTTGGAACAAGTTGACTCTTTCATCCCTCCCCACCTGCATTCTTCCTAGGTGTACGTTTTATTCAGCAGCATTCAGATGAGAGAGAGGAGCTCTGTTCCCATCAGCACGAAAGGAAAAAGTGTGCTCACACAGACCTAAGTTGTTTGGTCAAAAAATTCTTACTTTGCTTTGGTCCAAAAAATGTTATTCCTGTGTGCAAGCTCACGGGGAAGATTTTATTCAACAGCTCTCAGTAGGACATCAAAGCTCCACTTCCCCTTTTCTTGAACAGCCTGAGACCCAATATTACTTGATATCAATTATTTTTCAGGCGTTTGGAACTTTTTGAAGAGCCAGAAGGATTGTTTGTGCATACGTGTGTCACTAATATCCCTCCTCTCTCCAATGGAGGATGGGGGGGGAAAGGGATGCAGAGCTTCCTACAAGGGGCTGTAAGTGCAAATAAAGAGGAGCCAGAGGTTTAGTTGATATGAATCACTGTTTCTGAAAAGAGCCTGATGGATTTCCTGATACCAAAACCAGTAGGAATAGGAGACTGAACTCGGGCATCGTGATGGTCTCCTTGGCTTTAAAAAGCTTTAATGGCTTTAAAGGGCATTTCTATCAGACCTGGTTTATTTTTGTTCCCTTTCATTAAATTTTAAAAAGAAAAAAAGCCCCGCTCCATCACTGCTGCTGTGATGTGTGACAAAAGCCCATCTTCCCTCCCCTGGGAACAGGTGAGAGATGGAACTAAACCCCAAAGGATTTTCTGCTCACTGATGGCACGTGAGTTTTCTTGGGAATTCTCTGCCAAATGTGGTCAGTTGTTTTTGAATGTGGCCATGCGGGGAGTCGAACGTGCCAGCCCAGATCTGCAAACATGCAGTGCCAGAAGGAGAACCTTTGAAATGTCACCTGGGATGTGTTCCACTGACTCACAAGTGGGTGCTGTGCCCAGGTCCCCTGTCCAAATCCTGGGCGGGCAGAAGCCAGGACTGCACATTGCTCGTGATATGAATTCAGTTTTGGGGAGGTTAAATACAAATGAGATGCCAGGGAGGGAATGTCTTCTAACTGTATATATTTTTGTCCTAGAGGAGCCCTGCCCAGTGTGACTGCTGCCCAGTGCTGCTCCCTGACTGCACGCTCTCTTGGTGAGCCTCTGTCCTGCTGGCCGTGCCTTTTCTGTCCCCGTCCCCGTGCCGCTCCTTGCCCGTCTTTACCCTCCCGAGCACGTGGCGTGGTCGATTCCTGTCTCCCGGTCCTGGTTTCCCTTTTTGTCTCTGTGTCCCGGCGTCCTTGCTGTGTGTTTGGGACTCCGTCTTTTTGTCTGTCCTTCCCCGTGCCTCACTCGTGTTCCCGTTCTGTTCCCTGTGGCTCTGTGGTGCTCCCCGTGCCATTGTTTCCCCCGGGATCCTTGTGTCCCGTTCGCTGCCCCTGTTCTTTTTTAATCCCTCTCTCGTGCTGCCCATCTAGCATCCCTTTTTTGTGTTTTTTTTTTTTTTTTTTTTCCTCCATTTCAGCCTGCACCCCGATCTTCATTTTCTTTCTTGTGCCCTCTCTGCTGCCACTCTCTGCCTCGTGTTCTCTGTGTGTGCGGGGCTGGGGAGGAACTTTAGCCCTCCTGGGGGCTGCCCCTCCCCCCCCCCCCTTTCCTTGTGCCAGCTGGGTCCCTTTTTGGGGGCATGGACCCGTGGGAAGGGTTCCCATCAAGGGCCGTGCTGCCGTCCAGGGCAGCTGGAGCGGTTCTGTGCCTTCATTTTGGTGGTGATGAAAGAAGGCTGAGGGGTGGACGGGGTGGAGAGTCGGGGGGCTCCGATGTATTTCGGGGCAGCCCGAGGTCCCCGGCAGAGGGAGCCACGCTGCGGCGCAGGAGCAGGGGAGTGGGGAATGGTGTGGGGGGGGCCGTGCTGGGTGCCCCTCCCCCAGAGGGACGCACGGGTGCCAGGACATTCCCCGGGAGGGGTGGCCGTAGAATACATGAAAAATTTTTTTGTTTGTTTTCATTTCGTTAGAGGAAGGCTTTCTTTACTTTTGGCTGGGGTTTATTTTGGTGCATTCATTCAGGGGGATTTCCTGAAGGGATGGATCTCGTTGTTTCATCCCCCCCCCTCCCCCCATCCCTTGTCTGTCTGTCTGTCTGTCTGTCTGTCTGTCCGTCCCCAAATCGCCGCAGCCCCGGGCTGAGCTCGGCGGCAGTGCTGCCGCCTTGTGGGCACAGCGCGGTACTGCAGCCGTCGCCTGTCTCGGATCCAGCCCCACAGCGAGCAGTCCGGAGCAGAAGTGTGAAAGCTGGGATCCTTTGACTTCTGCAGGGGACTTCATTTTCTTTTCCTCTTCTTCTCTTCCAGGACCGGAGAAATGGTTCCACTCCTCCCATCTTTGCCAACAGCTGTGCTGTTGGAGGAGCCAGAGCCAAGGTGCCTTCAGCACCAGGGCTCTGCACTGGAGGGCTCCCGGTCCTGACCGCGCAGGGTTCCCCTTTTCCTCCCCGCTGGGATGAAGTGTCTATGGAATCTGGGATCTGGGTGAAACTGCAGCTCTGCTGGTATGCAGGGACGTGAGGTTCCGGGGGACTGCGTTTCCCTGTGGCTTTCCAGGTCGGCAGGAGCCGGAGGAAATGGGGTGCCAGAGCCGTGCCCCATCAGGCCGTGTTTGCCTCTGAGGAACAGAGAGTCCGGGCTGAGGTGAGATTGCCAGGAGTGCTTGGATGGATGAGCCGTGCGGGGAACGGGGAGCTCGGAATCGCAGCTGCTGCTGAATCCGTTGCCTTAGGTCTGCTCCGTCTGTGTCTGTGCCAAGTGGGATTTGTGCTGGGGAGAGAGGTGCTGTGGGGAGCCAGAGGTGAAGTAAATCCTCTGTGGGGATGGGCAGCGAAGGACTGAGTAGCAGGGAAAGGAGAGGATTTCTAAAGCATACGACTGTTTCTGCCAAGAGCGGGGTGGAGCAGCGATGGGGGTGGTTGGGTTTGGCCTGGGCTCTGTTATTCTTGGTGCAATTTTAAAATTCTGTCGTGTGATTTACTGTCCGGGAGCTTTCGAACGAGAGCTGAGCGAAATGTAGGTTAAGCCTTGGAAGTTGGGTCCAATTGCCTGCAGCAGCTCGCCGAGGCTGGAGGACTGGGGGGATGGCTGCTCCCAGGAAAGGTTACTTATTTATTGATACTGTGTCACATTTCCCTCAGCGACTGCCAGCCCGGAATGGCTGTGAGTTTGGGCTCTTCTCAGTGGGGGATTGGAGAAGGTTTTGGCTGTAATTAGAAGTGGGAGAAAAATCCTGCTAAATAAAAGCCTCACCTCTGTCCCCCCTAAGTTATCCCCGTTTGTCCCAGCTTGGAGCTGCGCAGAAGTCCGGCAGGGGAAATGACATCAGGGATACAGCTGTCAGTTCCAAGGCAGAGAGAGAAGATGTAGCAGCCAAGGGCAGGGCAGGGGGAAAGGTTTCAGAAAGCATTTCTGTGGTGTAATGAATGCCAATTTCTGCTTGCCCAGGGAGAAGAGGACGAACTCCCAGCCATTCAGGCCTGACAGTCCCCTGCAGCGAGAGCATACACTGGAAGAGTTCAGGGTCGAAGACAAGGCTGAGGGAAAATCCAGGCTATTTATAAGGGATGATGAGAGGTGGGTCCAGGGTGAGAATCCAGTGGGTAAAGGGAAAAGTGGTGTAAGGGAGGAGTAATACAGGGCAGGGGCCGATAAGGTAGGATGGGTGGAACAGTGCAGTGAACATAAACCAATGGGGGGGGGGGGGGGGCGGGGTACAAGGATACAAGAACTTTCCAGAGCTGGGAGGAGACAAGGGATGACATAACTGGGAATAGAGGCAACCAATGGG
Organism: Cinclus cinclus; assembly: GCF_963662255.1. Classification (NCBI taxonomy): domain Eukaryota; kingdom Metazoa; phylum Chordata; class Aves; order Passeriformes; family Cinclidae; genus Cinclus; species Cinclus cinclus. Next base: position 229,272 of record NW_026912085.1, on the reverse strand, counting down.
AAATGAGGGTTATAAAGCTTTACCTTAAAGCTTTACCATAAAGAATTTTTAAAACCTTTGACAACCTTCTTAGGAGCTATTCTAAACTTAAACAAATGCCCTCCAAGGTCTGGGGCCATGGGCCGACTCCTCACCCAAAACACTGGTCTGGCTTGGGACGTCAGTCAGTCCGATTCCTACACTGGGCCTCTGCATGATATTCGCCCAGAAGCTGCCTTTCAAGGACTGAAGTGGAACAAAAGGTATAAAAGAAATGTCATTCCCAGATGGAAAACAGTTTCATTTCTCTTGTGTCTGCTTTTTTTTTTTTTTTTTTTTTTTTTACAGTTACCTCAAAATTCCCGGATCCAGAACAGCTGCTCTGAGTTTTGGAAGAGATTCCAAAGCAGGATACAGTAGGTTTCAAAGTACACCATGGAAAGTCAATCGTTTGTCTGCAGCATGCAGCATGTAGGTGTGATGTCTGTAACTGGTCTTAGTTGATGCAGAGGTACTTGGAAACAAATGTTTAATCTTTCATCTCTCCCCACCTGCATTCTTCCTCAGTGTACTTTTTATTCAGCAGGACTCGGATGAGAGAGAGAGAGAGAGAGAGAGAGAGAGAGAGAGGAACTCTCTTCACATCAGCGTCAAAGGAAAAAGTGTTCAGCGACTTACAGTCCTAGTGACTGTTCTGTGTAAAAGCAGGATTGTTTTGCCATCAGACCTTGCGTGCCGTACCAGTCTGTGCGTTAGCAGGTGTCTAAGAAAGGTCAAAAGGGAATAACTCCATGTCGTTCACTGGTGTGAATCTTGGTGGGGAGCAGAGCCGAGAGTGAACTGCAGTGAGGGGGAGGTTACTGAAGCCCCAGTTTGTTTCCAGTGAGCGTGGTGTTGTGGTGTTCAAAGTTACAGGTGCCTGCTGGCCTGGAGCTGGATACTTCTGCCTCTGCTTTCTTTGGGGGTTGATGATTCCTTATGTTTATGTTGGCGTGCCAGACAAATTGTTAAAGGTATTTCCATCAGACCTGCTTTGAATGTGTTACCCCTTCATTGAATTAAAAGAAAAAAAGCCCCGCTCCATCACTGCTGCTGTGATGTGTGACAAAAGCCCATCTTCCCTCCCCTGGGAACAGGTGAGAGATGGAACTAAACCCCAAAGGATTTTCTGCTCACTGATGGCACGTGAGTTTTCTTGGGAATTCTCTGCCAAATGTGGTCAGTTGTTTTTGAATGTGGCCATGCGGGGAGTCGAACGTGCCAGCCCAGATCTGCAAACATGCAGTGCCAGAAGGAGAACCTTTGAAATGTCACCTGGGATGTGTTCCACTGACTCACAAGTGGGTGCTGTGCCCAGGTCCCCTGTCCAAATCCTGGGCGGGCAGAAGCCAGGACTGCACATTGCTCGTGATATGAATTCAGGTTGTTTTGGGGGGGGTCGGGGTGGGGGTTAAATACAAATGAGATGCCAGGGAGGGAATGGCTCCTACGTGTAAATATATTTGTCCTAGAGGAGCCCTGCCCAGTCTGACTGCTGCCCAGTGCTGCTCCCTGACTGTACCCTCTCTTGGTGAGCCTCTGTCCTGCTGCCTGTGTTTTTGTTTTCTGGTTTTGTTTTTTTGTTTGTTTTTTTTTTTTTAATTTCATCCTGCACCCCGATCTTCATATTCTTCCCGTGTCCTCTCTGCTGCCACTCTCCCTTTCTGCCTCGTGTCCTCTGTGTCTGGTTTATAATGTGTAGACTATATGGATATATGAATTCCACGTAAGTATGCCAAATATAAATAGAAAAATGAATTGAAATATAGTTTTAAAATAAAGGGGTTTTAATTTTCTGTTTTGTTAGAGGCTGGGCTTTTCCATAAATGATATAAAAATGTGAAGATATAGAATATATAAATGTGTGTGTGTGTGTATATACATATATATACACACACATAAAATACAAATGTTAGTAATATAAAGATTTCTTAATAAAAATAATATTGTACCCCTGTTGTAATTGATGCCAATATACATTAAATTCAATATCCAAAAATAGGTATTGCTTATGAATATAAATTAATTATTAACAAACATATATATATATATATATATATATATATTTATATCTGTCTATCTATCTAATGGGTTTGGGTTTTTTTTAATTTGTTCATGGCAGGGATTTTTTAGTTTGGGTCGGGGTTTTTTGGGAGCATTCGTTTAGTAGGATTTTTTAAAGGGAGGGACCTCGATGCTTTTTGGGCCCTTGTCTCTGTGTGTGTGTGTGTGTGTGTGTTTGTCTGTGTGTCTGTGTGTGTGTCTCTCTGTCTGTGTCCCCCGTGTCCCCAAAGAGCCGCGGCCCCGGGCTGAGCTCGGCCGCAGTGCAGCCGCCTTGTGGGAAGAGATGGGTACTGCAGCCGTGCCCCGAAGCGGCGACCGGCTCCTCCTCGGCGCTGCTGCGGGAGGGCGGTGGGGCGCGAAATGGTGCGCGTGACCTTCTCAAGATGGCGGAGGGCCCAAGGTGACGATGCCGTTCCACTGGGACCGATGCGACGCTCGGGACGGCGGACGCAATAGGACCCCAGCAGAGATACGCTGGAGGGGGGGGTTGTCCTTTTTTTCCCGCCCTTTTTTTGCCGTCCTATGTAGAAGGCCGGGTGAGTGATGGCCGGGTCGCCATCTTGGGAGTGGCACGCTGCAATTTCCGCCCTTCCTGGCGCCATCTTTGTTCCTGGCAGAAGCCACTTCCGGTGGCGTTGCCAGCGTTGTCGTGGTAACTGTAAAGCCCCAGATAATGGTGTCTATTGAAGTCGCCTGCCTGAATCCGACCCCCGACGCTGATCGCGTGCTCTCCCGCCGCCTGTCCCACGGGCCATTTCCAGCACCGCTGACCAGTCCGAGCCCATCCGCGCCGCGTAAAAGGCGACGGAAAATCGCGCCGAGAACGCAGGATCGGTTTCGGGGCCGGATTCAGGCAGGCGAGTTCAATAATCGCCAATGTAAGGGGCCTTCTTTTTCGCCTCCCTAAACAAAGATGGCGGAGGCACCGGAAGTGGCTTCTGCCAGTACCAAAGATGGCGGCAGGGAAGGGCGGAAATTGCGTCTCGACCCTTCCCAAGATGGCGACTCAACCGTCACTCGCCCGACCTTCTGCATAGGGCGGCAAAAAGGGGCGGGGAAAAAAGGACCCCCACAGGGTGTCGACTGCATTGCCTGCCCGTGACGCCGACGCCGATCCCTCCCCCCCGGCGCGATTTTGCGCGGCGTTTCCCATCGTGCCCACACGGGCTGCGGGCTCAGCGGCGCCGCGGACGCGCGGGAGCCCGGCGGGCGCCGACAGGCAGCGGCGGATCCGCCCCTCTCTCTGCCGGGCTCCTTCCCCGGCCGCCGTCACGGAGAGCGACTCCCGTCCCGCCGCGCCACCTCTCCGCGCTGCCCGGTTCCGCTCCCGCCCGGGGAACGCATCGACGAAGGAAGAGCGGTCGCCCAGCTCCCGGAGCCATCGCCCTGCCCGCAGCCGGGAGCAGCCCGCAGGAGGAGGCAGCTGCTCTCTCTGCCGGAGAGTTGAGAGGGGCGCAAGGATGGGGCGGGGTGGGAACGCGGGCACGGGAGAATTCCCAGGCACAATTCCAGCGCCCCCTTTCAGCTGGCAGCAGCCCGGTGTCCTCTGCGTGTGGCAGCAGCTGCAGCACTGGTTTGGAGCAAGTTTCCATGGCATTTTGTTGCAAAGGTGCCCCTTCCAGCCGGGTGCCCCGGCTGGGTTCCCTGGCTGGGAGAGCCCTTGAAGTAGCCAGAGGGAGCAGCTGCTGCGAATTCCGAGCCCGCTGTTCCTGTGATTCTGGATACAGTGTTTCAGTAGTGTGTGCTTCTGTCCTATGCGCTGCTAGATGTACTTTGGAACAAGTTGACTCTTTCATCCCTCCCCACCTGCATTCTTCCTAGGTGTACGTTTTATTCAGCAGCATTCAGATGAGAGAGAGGAGCTCTGTTCCCATCAGCACGAAAGGAAAAAGTGTGCTCACACAGACCTAAGTTGTTTGGTCAAAAAATTCTTACTTTGCTTTGGTCCAAAAAATGTTATTCCTGTGTGCAAGCTCACGGGGAAGATTTTATTCAACAGCTCTCAGTAGGACATCAAAGCTCCACTTCCCCTTTTCTTGAACAGCCTGAGACCCAATATTACTTGATATCAATTATTTTTCAGGCGTTTGGAACTTTTTGAAGAGCCAGAAGGATTGTTTGTGCATACGTGTGTCACTAATATCCCTCCTCTCTCCAATGGAGGATGGGGGGGGAAAGGGATGCAGAGCTTCCTACAAGGGGCTGTAAGTGCAAATAAAGAGGAGCCAGAGGTTTAGTTGATATGAATCACTGTTTCTGAAAAGAGCCTGATGGATTTCCTGATACCAAAACCAGTAGGAATAGGAGACTGAACTCGGGCATCGTGATGGTCTCCTTGGCTTTAAAAAGCTTTAATGGCTTTAAAGGGCATTTCTATCAGACCTGGTTTATTTTTGTTCCCTTTCATTAAATTTTAAAAAGAAAAAAAGCCCCGCTCCATCACTGCTGCTGTGATGTGTGACAAAAGCCCATCTTCCCTCCCCTGGGAACAGGTGAGAGATGGAACTAAACCCCAAAGGATTTTCTGCTCACTGATGGCACGTGAGTTTTCTTGGGAATTCTCTGCCAAATGTGGTCAGTTGTTTTTGAATGTGGCCATGCGGGGAGTCGAACGTGCCAGCCCAGATCTGCAAACATGCAGTGCCAGAAGGAGAACCTTTGAAATGTCACCTGGGATGTGTTCCACTGACTCACAAGTGGGTGCTGTGCCCAGGTCCCCTGTCCAAATCCTGGGCGGGCAGAAGCCAGGACTGCACATTGCTCGTGATATGAATTCAGTTTTGGGGAGGTTAAATACAAATGAGATGCCAGGGAGGGAATGTCTTCTAACTGTATATATTTTTGTCCTAGAGGAGCCCTGCCCAGTGTGACTGCTGCCCAGTGCTGCTCCCTGACTGCACGCTCTCTTGGTGAGCCTCTGTCCTGCTGGCCGTGCCTTTTCTGTCCCCGTCCCCGTGCCGCTCCTTGCCCGTCTTTACCCTCCCGAGCACGTGGCGTGGTCGATTCCTGTCTCCCGGTCCTGGTTTCCCTTTTTGTCTCTGTGTCCCGGCGTCCTTGCTGTGTGTTTGGGACTCCGTCTTTTTGTCTGTCCTTCCCCGTGCCTCACTCGTGTTCCCGTTCTGTTCCCTGTGGCTCTGTGGTGCTCCCCGTGCCATTGTTTCCCCCGGGATCCTTGTGTCCCGTTCGCTGCCCCTGTTCTTTTTTAATCCCTCTCTCGTGCTGCCCATCTAGCATCCCTTTTTTGTGTTTTTTTTTTTTTTTTTTTTCCTCCATTTCAGCCTGCACCCCGATCTTCATTTTCTTTCTTGTGCCCTCTCTGCTGCCACTCTCTGCCTCGTGTTCTCTGTGTGTGCGGGGCTGGGGAGGAACTTTAGCCCTCCTGGGGGCTGCCCCTCCCCCCCCCCCTTTCCTTGTGCCAGCTGGGTCCCTTTTTGGGGGCATGGACCCGTGGGAAGGGTTCCCATCAAGGGCCGTGCTGCCGTCCAGGGCAGCTGGAGCGGTTCTGTGCCTTCATTTTGGTGGTGATGAAAGAAGGCTGAGGGGTGGACGGGGTGGAGAGTCGGGGGGCTCCGATGTATTTCGGGGCAGCCCGAGGTCCCCGGCAGAGGGAGCCACGCTGCGGCGCAGGAGCAGGGGAGTGGGGAATGGTGTGGGGGGGGCCGTGCTGGGTGCCCCTCCCCCAGAGGGACGCACGGGTGCCAGGACATTCCCCGGGAGGGGTGGCCGTAGAATACATGAAAAATTTTTTTGTTTGTTTTCATTTCGTTAGAGGAAGGCTTTCTTTACTTTTGGCTGGGGTTTATTTTGGTGCATTCATTCAGGGGGATTTCCTGAAGGGATGGATCTCGTTGTTTCATCCCCCCCCCTCCCCCCATCCCTTGTCTGTCTGTCTGTCTGTCTGTCTGTCTGTCCGTCCCCAAATCGCCGCAGCCCCGGGCTGAGCTCGGCGGCAGTGCTGCCGCCTTGTGGGCACAGCGCGGTACTGCAGCCGTCGCCTGTCTCGGATCCAGCCCCACAGCGAGCAGTCCGGAGCAGAAGTGTGAAAGCTGGGATCCTTTGACTTCTGCAGGGGACTTCATTTTCTTTTCCTCTTCTTCTCTTCCAGGACCGGAGAAATGGTTCCACTCCTCCCATCTTTGCCAACAGCTGTGCTGTTGGAGGAGCCAGAGCCAAGGTGCCTTCAGCACCAGGGCTCTGCACTGGAGGGCTCCCGGTCCTGACCGCGCAGGGTTCCCCTTTTCCTCCCCGCTGGGATGAAGTGTCTATGGAATCTGGGATCTGGGTGAAACTGCAGCTCTGCTGGTATGCAGGGACGTGAGGTTCCGGGGGACTGCGTTTCCCTGTGGCTTTCCAGGTCGGCAGGAGCCGGAGGAAATGGGGTGCCAGAGCCGTGCCCCATCAGGCCGTGTTTGCCTCTGAGGAACAGAGAGTCCGGGCTGAGGTGAGATTGCCAGGAGTGCTTGGATGGATGAGCCGTGCGGGGAACGGGGAGCTCGGAATCGCAGCTGCTGCTGAATCCGTTGCCTTAGGTCTGCTCCGTCTGTGTCTGTGCCAAGTGGGATTTGTGCTGGGGAGAGAGGTGCTGTGGGGAGCCAGAGGTGAAGTAAATCCTCTGTGGGGATGGGCAGCGAAGGACTGAGTAGCAGGGAAAGGAGAGGATTTCTAAAGGATACGACTGTTTCTGCCAAGAGCGGGGTGGAGCAGCGATGGGGGTGGTTGGGTTTGGCCTGGGCTCTGTTATTCTTGGTGCAATTTTAAAATTCTGTCGTGTGATTTACTGTCCGGGAGCTTTCGAACGAGAGCTGAGCGAAATGTAGGTTAAGCCTTGGAAGTTGGGTCCAATTGCCTGCAGCAGCTCGCCGAGGCTGGAGGACTGGGGGGATGGCTGCTCCCAGGAAAGGTTACTTATTTATTGATACTGTGTCACATTTCCCTCAGCGACTGCCAGCCCGGAATGGCTGTGAGTTTGGGCTCTTCTCAGTGGGGGATTGGAGAAGGTTTTGGCTGTAATTAGAAGTGGGAGAAAAATCCTGCTAAATAAAAGCCTCACCTCTGTCCCCCCTAAGTTATCCCCGTTTGTCCCAGCTTGGAGCTGCGCAGAAGTCCGGCAGGGGAAATGACATCAGGGATACAGCTGTCAGTTCCAAGGCAGAGAGAGAAGATGTAGCAGCCAAGGGCAGGGCAGGGGGAAAGGTTTCAGAAAGCATTTCTGTGGTGTAATGAATGCCAATTTCTGCTTGCCCAGGGAGAAGAGGACGAACTCCCAGCCATTCAGGCCTGACAGTCCCCTGCAGCGAGAGCATACACTGGAAGAGTTCAGGGTCGAAGACAAGGCTGAGGGAAAATCCAGGCTATTTATAAGGGATGATGAGAGGTGGGTCCAGGGTGAGAATCCAGTGGGTAAAGGGAAAAGTGGTGTAAGGGAGGAGTAATACAGGGCAGGGGCCGATAAGGTAGGATGGGTGGAACAGTGCAGTGAACATAAACCAATGGGGGGGGGGGGGGGCGGGGTACAAGGATACAAGAACTTTCCAGAGCTGGGAGGAGACAAGGGATGACATAACTGGGAATAGAGGCAACCAATGGGAAATGAGGGTTATAAAGCTTTACCTTAAAGCTTTACCATAAAGAATTTTTAAAACCTTTGACAACCTTCTTAGGAGCTATTCTAAACTTAAACAAATGCCCTCCAAGGTCTGGGGCCATGGGCCGACTCCTCACCCAAAACACTGGTCTGGCTTGGGACGTCAGTCAGTCCGATTCCTACACTGGGCCTCTGCATGATATTCGCCCAGAAGCTGCCTTTCAAGGACTGAAGTGGAACAAAAGGTATAAAAGAAATGTCATTCCCAGATGGAAAACAGTTTCATTTCTCTTGTGTCTGCTTTTTTTTTTTTTTTTTTTTTTTTTACAGTTACCTCAAAATTCCCGGATCCAGAACAGCTGCTCTGAGTTTTGGAAGAGATTCCAAAGCAGGATACAGTAGGTTTCAAAGTACACCATGGAAAGTCAATCGTTTGTCTGCAGCATGCAGCATGTAGGTGTGATGTCTGTAACTGGTCTTAGTTGATGCAGAGGTACTTGGAAACAAATGTTTAATCTTTCATCTCTCCCCACCTGCATTCTTCCTCAGTGTACTTTTTATTCAGCAGGACTCGGATGAGAGAGAGAGAGAGAGAGAGAGAGAGAGAGAGAGGAACTCTCTTCACATCAGCGTCAAAGGAAAAAGTGTTCAGCGACTTACAGTCCTAGTGACTGTTCTGTGTAAAAGCAGGATTGTTTTGCCATCAGACCTTGCGTGCCGTACCAGTCTGTGCGTTAGCAGGTGTCTAAGAAAGGTCAAAAGGGAATAACTCCATGTCGTTCACTGGTGTGAATCTTGGTGGGGAGCAGAGCCGAGAGTGAACTGCAGTGAGGGGGAGGTTACTGAAGCCCCAGTTTGTTTCCAGTGAGCGTGGTGTTGTGGTGTTCAAAGTTACAGGTGCCTGCTGGCCTGGAGCTGGATACTTCTGCCTCTGCTTTCTTTGGGGGTTGATGATTCCTTATGTTTATGTTGGCGTGCCAGACAAATTGTTAAAGGTATTTCCATCAGACCTGCTTTGAATGTGTTACCCCTTCATTGAATTAAAAGAAAAAAAGCCCCGCTCCATCACTGCTGCTGTGATGTGTGACAAAAGCCCATCTTCCCTCCCCTGGGAACAGGTGAGAGATGGAACTAAACCCCAAAGGATTTTCTGCTCACTGATGGCACGTGAGTTTTCTTGGGAATTCTCTGCCAAATGTGGTCAGTTGTTTTTGAATGTGGCCATGCGGGGAGTCGAACGTGCCAGCCCAGATCTGCAAACATGCAGTGCCAGAAGGAGAACCTTTGAAATGTCACCTGGGATGTGTTCCACTGACTCACAAGTGGGTGCTGTGCCCAGGTCCCCTGTCCAAATCCTGGGCGGGCAGAAGCCAGGACTGCACATTGCTCGTGATATGAATTCAGGTTGTTTTGGGGGGGGTCGGGGTGGGGGTTAAATACAAATGAGATGCCAGGGAGGGAATGGCTCCTACGTGTAAATATATTTGTCCTAGAGGAGCCCTGCCCAGTCTGACTGCTGCCCAGTGCTGCTCCCTGACTGTACCCTCTCTTGGTGAGCCTCTGTCCTGCTGCCTGTGTTTTTGTTTTCTGGTTTTGTTTTTTTGTTTGTTTTTTTTTTTTTAATTTCATCCTGCACCCCGATCTTCATATTCTTCCCGTGTCCTCTCTGCTGCCACTCTCCCTTTCTGCCTCGTGTCCTCTGTGTCTGGTTTATAATGTGTAGACTATATGGATATATGAATTCCACGTAAGTATGCCAAATATAAATAGAAAAATGAATTGAAATATAGTTTTAAAATAAAGGGGTTTTAATTTTCTGTTTTGTTAGAGGCTGGGCTTTTCCATAAATGATATAAAAATGTGAAGATATAGAATATATAAATGTGTGTGTGTGTGTATATACATATATATACACACACATAAAATACAAATGTTAGTAATATAAAGATTTCTTAATAAAAATAATATTGTACCCCTGTTGTAATTGATGCCAATATACATTAAATTCAATATCCAAAAATAGGTATTGCTTATGAATATAAATTAATTATTAACAAACATATATATATATATATATATATATATATTTATATCTGTCTATCTATCTAATGGGTTTGGGTTTTTTTTAATTTGTTCATGGCAGGGATTTTTTAGTTTGGGTCGGGGTTTTTTGGGAGCATTCGTTTAGTAGGATTTTTTAAAGGGAGGGACCTCGATGCTTTTTGGGCCCTTGTCTCTGTGTGTGTGTGTGTGTGTGTGTTTGTCTGTGTGTCTGTGTGTGTGTCTCTCTGTCTGTGTCCCCCGTGTCCCCAAAGAGCCGCGGCCCCGGGCTGAGCTCGGCCGCAGTGCAGCCGCCTTGTGGGAAGAGATGGGTACTGCAGCCGTGCCCCGAAGCGGCGACCGGCTCCTCCTCGGCGCTGCTGCGGGCGGGCGGTGGGGCGCGAAATGGTGCGCGTGACCTTCTCAAGATGGCGGAGGGCCCAAGGTGACGATGCCGTTCCACTGGGACCGATGCGACGCTCGGGACGGCGGACGCAATAGGACCCCAGCAGAGATACGCTGGAGGGGGGGGTTGTCCTTTTTTTCCCGCCCTTTTTTTGCCGTCCTATGTAGAAGGCCGGGTGAGTGATGGCCAGGTCGCCATCTTGGGAGTGGCACGCTGCAATTTCCGCCCTTCCTGGCGCCATCTTTGTTCCTGGCAGAAGCCACTTCCGGTGGCGTTGCCAGCGTTGTCGTGGTAACTGTAAAGCCCCAGATAATGGTGTCTATTGAAGTCGCCTGCCTGAATCCGACCCCCGACGCTGATCGCGTGCTCTCCCGCCGCCTGTCCCACGGGCCATTTCCAGCACCGCTGACCAGTCCGAGCCCATCCGCGCCGCGTAAAAGGCGACGGAAAATCGCGCCGAGAACGCAGGATCGGTTTCGGGGCCGGATTCAGGCAGGCGAGTTCAATAATCGCCAATGTAAGGGGCCTTCTTTTTCGCCTCCCTAAACAAAGATGGCGGAGGCACCGGAAGTGGCTTGTGCCAGTACCAAAGATGGCGGCAGGGAAGGGCGGAAATTGCGTCTCGACCCTTCCCAAGATGGCGACTCAACCGTCACTCGCCCGACCTTCTGCATAGGGCGGCAAAAAGGGGCGGGGAAAAAAGGACCCCCACAGGGTGTCGACTGCATTGCCTGCCCGCGACGCCGACGCCGATCCCTCCCCCCCGGCGCGATTTTGCGCGGCGTTTCCCATCGTGCCCACACGGGCTGCGGGCTCAGCGGCGCCGCGGACGCGCGGGAGCCCGGCGGGCGCCGACAGGCAGCGGCGGATCCGCCCCTCTCTCTGCCGGGCTCCTTCCCCGGCCGCCGTCACGGAGAGCGACTCCCGTCCCGCCGCGCCACCTCTCCGCGCTGCCCGGTTCCGCTCCCGCCCGGGGAACGCATCGATGAAGGAAGAGCGGTCGCCCAGCTCCCGGAGCCATCGCCCTGCCCGCAGCCGGGAGCAGCCCGCAGGAGGAGGCAGCTGCTCTCTCTGCCGGAGAGTTGAGAGGGGCGCAAGGATGGGGCGGGGTGGGAACGCGGGCACGGGAGAATTCCCAGGCACAATTCCAGCGCCCCCTTTCAGCTGGCAGCAGCCCGGTGTCCTCTGCGTGTGGCAGCAGCTGCAGCACTGGTTTGGAGCAAGTTTCCATGGCATTTTGTTGCAAAGGTGCCCCTTCCAGCCGGGTGCCCCGGCTGGGTTCCCTGGCTGGGAGAGCCCTTGAAGTAGCCAGAGGGAGCAGCTGCTGCGAATTCCGAGCCCGCTGTTCCTGTGATTCTGGATACAGTGTTTCAGTAGTGTGTGCTTCTGTCCTATGCGCTGCTAGATGTACTTTGGAACAAGTTGACTCTTTCATCCCTCCCCACCTGCATTCTTCCTAGGTGTACGTTTTATTCAGCAGCATTCAGATGAGAGAGAGGAGCTCTGTTCCCATCAGCACGAAAGGAAAAAGTGTGCTCACACAGACCTAAGTTGTTTGGTCAAAAAATTCTTACTTTGCTTTGGTCCAAAAAATGTTATTCCTGTGTGCAAGCTCACGGGGAAGATTTTATTCAACAGCTCTCAGTAGGACATCAAAGCTCCACTTCCCCTTTTCTTGAACAGCCTGAGACCCAATATTACTTGATATCAATTATTTTTCAGGCGTTTGGAACTTTTTGAAGAGCCAGAAGGATTGTTTGTGCATACGTGTGTCACTAATATCCCTCCTCTCTCCAATGGAGGATGGGGGGGGAAAGGGATGCAGAGCTTCCTACAAGGGGCTGTAAGTGCAAATAAAGAGGAGCCAGAGGTTTAGTTGATATGAATCACTGTTTCTGAAAAGAGCCTGATGGATTTCCTGATACCAAAACCAGTAGGAATAGGAGACTGAACTCGGGCATCGTGATGGTCTCCTTGGCTTTAAAAAGCTTTAATGGCTTTAAAGGGCATTTCTATCAGACCTGGTTTATTTTTGTTCCCTTTCATTAAATTTTAAAAAGAAAAAAAGCCCCGCTCCATCACTGCTGCTGTGATGTGTGACAAAAGCCCATCTTCCCTCCCCTGGGAACAGGTGAGAGATGGAACTAAACCCCAAAGGATTTTCTGCTCACTGATGGCACGTGAGTTTTCTTGGGAATTCTCTGCCAAATGTGGTCAGTTGTTTTTGAATGTGGCCATGCGGGGAGTCGAACGTGCCCGTCCAGATCTGCAAACATGCAGTGCCAGAAGGAGAACCTTTGAAATGTCACCTGGGATGTGTTCCACTGACTCACAAGTGGGTGCTGTGCCCAGGTCCCCTGTCCAAATCCTGGGCGGGCAGAAGCCAGGACTGCACATTGCTCGTGATATGAATTCAGTTTTGGGGAGGTTAAATACAAATGAGATGCCAGGGAGGGAATGGCTCCTACGTGTAAATATATTTGTCCTAAAGGAGCCCTGCCCAGTGTGACTGCTGCCCAGTGCTGCTCCCTGACTGCACGCTCTCTTGGTGAGCCTCTGTCCTGCTGGCCGTGCCTTTTCTGTCCCCGTCCCCGTGCCGCTCCTTGCCCGTCTTTACCCTCCCGAGCACGTGGCGTGGTCGATTCCTGTCTCCCGGTCCTGGTTTCCCTTTTTGTCTCTGTGTCCCGGCGTCCTTGCTGTGTGTTTGGGACTCCGTCTTTTTGTCTGTCCTTCCCCGTGCCTCACTCGTGTTCCCGTTCTGTTCCCTGTGGCTCTGTGGTGCTCCCCGGGCCATTGTTTCCCCCGGGATCCTTGTGTCCCGTTCGCTGCCCCTGTTCTTTTTTAATCCCTCTCTCGTGCTGCCCATCTAGCATCCCTTTTTTGTGGTTTTGTTTTGTTTTTTTTTTTTTTCCCTCCATTTCAGCCTGCACCCCGATCTTCATTTTCTTTCTTGTGCCCTCTCTGCTGCCACTCTCTGCCTCGTGTTCTCTGTGTGTGCGGGGCTGGGGAGGAACTTTAGCCCTCCTGGGGGCTGCCCCTCCCCCCCCCCCCCCCCTTTCCTTGTGCCAGCTGGGTCCCTTTTTGGGGGCATGGACCCGTGGGAAGGGTTCCCATCAAGGGCCGTGCTGCCGTCCAGGGCAGCTGGAGCGGTTCTGTGCCTTCATTTTGGTGGTGATGAAAGAAGGCTGAGGGGGGGACGGGGTGGAGAGTCGGGGGACTCCGATGTATTTCGGGGCAGCCCGAGGTCCCCGGCAGAGGGAGCCACGCTGCGGCGCAGGAGCAGGGGAGTGGGGAATGGTGTGGGGGGGGCCGTGCTGGGTGCCCCTCCCCCAGAGGGACGCACGGGTGCCAGGACATTCCCCGGGAGGGGTGGCCGTAGAATACATGAAAAATTTTTTTGTTTGTTTTTATTTCGTTAGAGGAAGGCTTTCTTTACTTTTGGCTGGGGTTTATTTTGGTGCATTCATTCAGGGGGATTTCCTGAAGGGATGGATCTCGTTGTTTCATCCCCCCCCCTCCCCCCATCCCTTGTCTGTCTGTCTGTCTGTCTGTCTGTCTGTCTGTCCGTCCCCAAATCGCCGCAGGCCCGGGCTGAGCTCGGCGGCAGTGCTGCCGCCTTGTGGGCACAGCGCGGTACTGCAGCCGTCGCCTGTCTCGGATCCAGCCCCACAGCGAGCAGTCCGGAGCAGAAGTGTGAAAGCTGGGATCCTTTGACTTCTGCAGGGGACTTCATTTTCTTTTCCTCTTCTTCTCTTCCAGGACCGGAGAAATGGTTCCACTCCTCCCATCTTTGCCAACAGCTGTGCTGTTGGAGGAGCCAGAGCCAAGGTGCCTTCAGCACCAGGGCTCTGCACTGGAGGGCTCCCGGTCCTGACCGCGCAGGGTTCCCCTTTTCCTCCCCGCTGGGATGAAGTGTCTATGGAATCTGGGATCTGGGTGAAACTGCAGCTCTGCTGGTATGCAGGGACGTGAGGTTCCGGGGGACTGCGTTTCCCTGTGGCTTTCCAGGTCGGCAGGAGCCGGAGGAAATGGGGTGCCAGAGCCGTGCCCCATCAGGCCGTGTTTGCCTCTGAGGAACAGAGAGTCCGGGCTGAGGTGAGATTGCCAGGAGTGCTTGGATGGATGAGCCGTGCGGGGAACGGGGAGCTCGGAATCGCAGCTGCTGCTGAATCCGTTGCCTTAGGTCTGCTCCGTCTGTGTCTGTGCCAAGTGGGATTTGTGCTGGGGAGAGAGGTGCTGTGGGGAGCCAGAGGTGGAGTAAATCCTCTGTGGGGATGGGCAGCGAAGGACTGAGTAGCAGGGAAAGGAGAGGATTTCTAAAGCATACGACTGTTTCTGCCAAGAGCGGGGTGGAGCAGCGATGGGGGTGGTTGGGTTTGGCCTGGGCTCTGTTATTCTTGGTGCCATTTTAAAATTCTGTCGTGTGATTTACTGTCCGGGAGCTTTCGAACGAGAGCTGAGCGAAATGTAGGTTAAGCCTTGGAAGTTGGGTCCATTGCCTGCAGCAGCTCGCCGAGGCTGGAGGACTGGGGGGATGGCTGCTCCCAGGAAAGGTTACTTATTTATTGATACTGTGTCACATTTCCCTCAGCGACTGCCAGCCCGGAATGGCTGTGAGTTTGTGCTCTTCTCAGTGGGGGATTGGAGAAGGTTTTGGCTGTAATTAGAAGTGGGAGAAAAATCCTGCTAAATAAAAGCCTCACCTCTGTCCCCCCTAAGTTATCCCCGTTTGTCCCAGCTTGGAGCTGCGCAGAAGTCCGGCAGGGGAAATGACATCAGGGATACAGCTGTCAGTTCCAAGGCAGAGAGAGAAGATGTAGCAGCCAAGGGCAGGGCAGGGGGAAAGGTTTCAGAAAGCATTTCTGTGGTGTAATGAATGCCAATTTCTGCTTGCCCAGGGAGAAGAGGACGAACTCCCAGCCATTCAGGCCTGACAGTCCCCTGCAGCGAGAGCATACACTGGAAGAGTTCAGGGTCGAAGACAAGGCTGAGGGAAAATCCAGGCTATTTATAAGGGATGATGAGAGGTGGGTCCAGGGTGAGAATCCAGTGGGTAAAGGGAAAAGTGGTGTAAGGGAGGAGTAATACAGGGCAGGGGCCGATAAGGTAGGATGGGTGGAACAGTGCAGTGAACATAAACCAATGGGGGGGGGGGGGGGGGCGGGGTACAAGGATACAAGAACTTTCCAGAGCTGGGAGGAGACAAGGGATGACATAACTGGGAATAGAGGCAACCAATGGGAAATGAGGGTTATAAAGCTTTACCTTAAAGCTTTACCATAAAGAATTTTTAAAACCTTTGACAACCTTCTTAGGAGCTATTCTAAACTTAAACAAATGCCCTCCAAGGTCTGGGGCCATGGGCCGACTCCTCACCCAAAACACTGGTCTGGCTTGGGACGTCAGTCAGTCCGATTCCTACACTGGGCCTCTGCATGATATTCGCCCAGAAGCTGCCTTTCAAGGACTGAAGTGGAACAAAAGGTATAAAAGAAATGTCATTCCCAGATGGAAAACAGTTTCATTTCTCTTGTGTCTGCTTTTTTTTTTTTTTTTTTTTTTTTTTTTTACAGTTACCTCAAAATTCCCGGATCCAGAACAGCTGCTCTGAGTTTTGGAAGAGATTCCAAAGCAGGATACAGTAGGTTTCAAAGTACACCATGGAAAGTCAATCGTTTGTCTGCAGCATGCAGCATGTAGGTGTGATGTCTGTAACTGGTCTTAGTTGATGCAGAGGTACTTGGAAACAAATGTTTAATCTTTCATCTCTCCCCACCTGCATTCTTCCTCAGTGTACTTTTTATTCAGCAGGACTCGGATGAGAGAGAGAGAGAGAGAGAGAGAGAGAGAGAGGAACTCTCTTCACATCAGCGTCAAAGGAAAAAGTGTTCAGCGACTTACAGTCCTAGTGACTGTTCTGTGTAAAAGCAGGATTGTTTTGCCATCAGACCTTGCGTGCCGTACCAGTCTGTGCGTTAACAGGTGTCTAAGAAAGGTCAAAAGGGAATAACTCCATGTCGTTCACTGGTGTGAATCTTGGTGGGGAGCAGAGCCGAGAGTGAACTGCAGTGAGGGGGAGGTTACTGAAGCCCCAGTTTGTTTCCAGTGAGCGTGGTGTTGTGGTGTTCAAAGTTACAGGTGCCTGCTGGCCTGGAGCTGGATACTTCTGCCTCTGCTTTCTTTGGGGGTTGATGATTCCTTATGTTTATGTTGGCGTGCCAGACAAATTGTTAAAGGTATTTCCATCAGACCTGCTTTGAATGTGTTACCCCTTCATTTAATTAAAAGAAAAAAAGCCCCGCTCCATCACTGCTGCTGTGATGTGTGACAAAAGCCCATCTTCCCTCCCCTGGGAACAGGTGAGAGATGGAACTAAACCCCAAAGGATTTTCTGCTCACTGATGGCACGTGAGTTTTCTTGGGAATTCTCTGCCAAATGTGGTCAGTTGTTTTTGAATGTGGCCATGCAGGGAGTTGAACGTGCCCATCCAGATCTGCAAACATGCAGTGCCAGAAGGAGAAGCCTTGAAATGTAAACCGGGATTTATTCACCTGACTGACAGGTGTGTGTGCTGTGCCCAGGTCCCCTGTCCAAATCCTGGGCGGGCAGAAGCCAGGACTGCACATTGCTCGTGATAGGAATTCAGGTTGTTTTGGGGGGGGTCGGGGTGGGGGTTAAATACAAATGAGATGCCAGGGAGGGAATGGCTCCTACGTGTAAATATATTTGTCCAAAAGGAGCCCTGCCCAGTCTGACTGCTGCCCAGTGCTGCTCCCTGACTGTACCCTCTCTTGGTGAGCCTCTGTCCTGCTGGCTGTGTTTTTGTTTTCTGGTTTTGTTTTTTTGTTTGTTTTTTTTTTTTTTTAATTTCATCCTGCACCCCGATCTTCATATTCTTCCCGTGTCCTCTCTGCTGCCACTCTCCCTTTCTGCCTCGTGTCCTCTGTGTCTGGTTTATAATGTGTAGACTATATGGATATATGAATTCCACGTAAGTATGCCAAATATAAATAGAAAAATGAATTGAAATATAGTTTTAAAATAAAGGGGTTTTAATTTTCTGTTTTGTTAGAGGCTGGGCTTTTCCATAAATGATATAAAAATGTGAAGATATAGAATATATAAATGTGTGTGTGTGTGTGTATATACATATATATACACACACATAAAATACAAATGTTAGTAATATAAAGATTTCTTAATAAAAATAATATTGTACCCCTGTTGTAATTGATGCCAATATACATTAAATTCAATATCCAAAAATAGGTATTGCTTATGAATATAAATTAATTATTAACAAACATATATATATATATATTTATATCTGTCTATCTATCTAATGGGTTTGGGTTTTTTTTAATTTGTTCATGGCAGGGATTTTTTAGTTTGGGTCGGGGTTTTTTGGGAGCATTCGTTTAGTAGGATTTTTTAAAGGGAGGGACCTCGATGCTTTTTGGGCCCTTGTCTCTGTGTGTGTGTGTGTGTGTGTCTGTGTGTCTGTGTGTGTGTCTCTCTGTGTGTGTCCCCCGTGTCCCCAAAGAGCCGCGGCCCCGGGCTGAGCTCGGCCGCAGTGCAGCCGCCTTGTGGGAAGAGATGGGTACTGCAGCCGTGCCCCGAAGCGGCGACCGGCTCCTCCTCGGCGCTGCTGCGGGAGGGCGGTGGGGCGCGAAATGGTGCGCGTGACCTTCTCAAGATGGCGGAGGGCCCAAGGTGACGATGCCGTTCCACTGGGACCGATGCGACGCTCGGGACGGCGGACGCAATAGGACCCCGGCAGAGATACGCTGGAGGGGGGGGTTGTCCTTTTTTTCCCGCCCTTTTTTTGCCGTCCTATGTAGAAGGCCGGGTGAGTGATGGCCGGGTCGCCATCTTGGGAGTGGCACGCTGCAATTTCCGCCCTTCCTGGCGCCATCTTTGTTCCTGGCAGAAGCCACTTCCGGTGGCGTTGCCAGCGTTGTCGTGGTAACTGTAAAGCCCCAGATAATGGTGTCTATTGAAGTCGCCTGCCTGAATCCGACCCCCGACGCTGATCGCGTGCTCTCCCGCCGCCTGTCCCACGGGCCATTTCCAGCACCGCTGACCAGTCCGAGCCCGTCCGCGCCGCGTAAAAGGCGACGGAAAATCGCGCCGAGAACGCGGGATCGGTTTCGGGGCCGGATTCAGGCAGGCGAGTTCAATAATCGCCAATGTAAGGGGCCTTCTTTTTCGCCTCCCTAAACAAAGATGGCGGAGGCACCGGAAGTGGCTTCTGCCAGTACCAAAGATGGCGGCAGGGAAGGGCGGAAATTGCGTCTCGACCCTTCCCAAGATGGCGACTCAACCGTCACTCGCCCGACCTTCTGCATAGGGCGGCAAAAAGGGGCGGGGAAAAAAGGACCCCCACGGGGTGTCGACTGCATTGCCTGCCCGCGACGCCGACGCCGATCCCTCCACCCCGGCGCGATTTTGCGCGGCGTTTCCCATCGTGCCCACACGGGCTGCGGGCTCAGCGGCGCCGCGGACGCGCGGGAGCCCGGCGGGCGCCGACAGGCAGCGGCGGGTCCGCCCCTCTCTCTGCCGGGCTCCTTCCCCGGCCGCCGTCGCGGAGAGCGACTCCCGTCCCGCCGCGCCACCTCTCCGCGCTGCCCGGTTCCGCTCCCGCCCGGGGAACGCATCGATGAAGGAAGAGCGGTCGCCCAGCTCCCGGAGCCATCGCCCTGCCCGCAGCCGGGAGCAGCCCGCAGGAGGAGGCAGCTGCTCTCTCTGCCGGAGAGTTGAGAGGGGCGCAAGGATGGGGTGGGGTGGGAACGCGGGCACGGGAGAATTCCCAGGCACAATTCCAGCTCCCCCTTTCAGCTGGCAGCAGCCCGGTGTCCTCTGCGTGTGGCAGCAGCTGCAGCACTGGTTTGGAGCAAGTTTCCATGGCATTTTGTTGCAAAGGTGCCCCTTCCAGCCGGGTGCCCCGGCTGGGTTCCCTGGCTGGGAGAGCCCTTGAAGTAGCCAGAGGGAGCAGCTGCTGCGAATTCCGAGCCCGCTGTTCCTGTGATTCTGGATACAGTGTTTCAGTAGTGTGTGCTTCTGTCCTATGCGCTGCTAGATGTACTTTGGAACAAGTTGACTCTTTCATCCCTCCCCACCTGCATTCTTCCTAGGTGTACGTTTTATTCAGCAGCATTCAGATGAGAGAGAGGAGCTCTGTTCCCATCAGCACGAAAGGAAAAAGTGTGCTCACACAGACCTAAGTTGTTTGGGCAAAAAATTCTTACTTTGCTTTGGTCCAAAAAATGTTATTCCTGTGTGCAAGCTCACGGGGAAGATTTTATTCAACAGCTCTCAGTAGGACATCAAAGCTCCACTTCCCCTTTTCTTGAACAGCCTGAGACCCAATATTACTTGATATCAATTATTTTTCAGGCGTTTGGAACTTTTTGAAGAGCCAGAAGGATTGTTTGTGCATACGTGTGTCACTAATATCCCTCCTCTCTCCAATGGAGGATGGGGGGGGAAAGGGATGCAGAGCTTCCTACAAGGGGCTGTAAGTGCAAATAAAGAGGAGCCAGAGGTTTAGTTGATATGAATCACTGTTTCTGAAAAGAGCCTGATGGATTTCCTGATACCAAAACCAGTAGGAATAGGAGACTGAACTCGGGCATCGTGATGGTCTCCTTGGCTTTAAAAAGCTTTAATGGCTTTAAAGGGCATTTCTATCAGACCTGGTTTATTTTTGTTCCCTTTCATTAAATTTTAAAAAGAAAAAAAGCCCCGCTCCATCACTGCTGCTGTGATGTGTGACAAAAGCCCATCTTCCCTCCCCTGGGAACAGGTGAGAGATGGAACTAAACCCCAAAGGATTTTCTGCTCACTGATGGCACGTGAGTTTTCTTGGGAATTCTCTGCCAAATGTGGTCAGTTGTTTTTGAATGTGGCCATGCGGGGAGTCGAACGTGCCAGCCCAGATCTGCAAACATGCAGTGCCAGAAGGAGAACCTTTGAAATGTCACCTGGGATGTGTTCCACTGACTCACAAGTGGGTGCTGTGCCCAGGTCCCCTGTCCAAATCCTGGGCGGGCAGAAGCCAGGACTGCACATTGCTCGTGATATGAATTCAGTTTTGGGGAGGTGAAATACAAATGAGATGCCAGGGAGGGAATGTCTTCTAACTGTATATATTTTTGTCCTAGAGGAGCCCTGCCCAGTGTGACTGCTGCCCAGTGCTGCTCCCTGACTGCACGCTCTCTTGGTGAGCCTCTGTCCTGCTGGCCGTGCCTTTTCTGTCCCCGTCCCCGTGCCGCTCCTTGCCCGTCTTTACCCTCCCGAGCACGTGGCGTGGTCGATTCCTGTCTCCCGGTCCTGGTTTCCCTTTTTGTCTCTGTGTCCCGGCGTCCTTGCTGTGTGTTTGGGACTCCGTCTTTTTGTCTGTCCTTCTCCGTGCCTCACTCGTGTTCCCGTTCTGTTCCCTGTGGCTCTGTGGTGCTCCCCGTGCCATTGTTTCCCCCGGGATCCTTGTGTCCCGTTCGCTGCCCCGGTTCTTTTATAATCCCTCTCTCGTGCTGCCCATCTAGCATCCCTTTTTTGTGGTTTTTTTTTTTTTGTTTTTTTTCCATTTCATCCTGCACCCCGATCTTCATTTTCTTTCTTGTGCCCTCTCTGCTGCCACTCTCCCTTTCTGCCTCGTGTCCTCTGTGTCTGGTTTATAATGTGTAGACTATATGGACATATGAATTCCACGTAAGTATGCCAAATATAAATAGAAAAATGAATTGAAATATAGTTTTAAAATAAAGGGGTTTTAATTTTCTGTTTTGTTAGAGGCTGGGCTTTTCCATAAATGATATAAAAATGTGAAGATATAGAATATATAAATGTGTGTGTGTGTGTATATACATATATATACACACACATAAAATACAAATGTTAGTAATATAAAGATTTCTTAATAAAAATAATATTGTACCCCTGTTGTAATTGATGCCAATATACATTAAATTCAATATCCAAAAATAGGTATTGCTTATGAATATAAATTAATTATTAACAAACATATATATATATATATATATATATATATTTATATCTGTCTATCTATCTAATGGGTTTGGGTTTTTTTTAATTTGTTCATGGCAGGGATTTTTTAGTTTGGGTCGGGGTTTTTTGGGAGCATTCGTTTAGTAGGATTTTTTAAAGGGAGGGACCTCGATGCTTTTTGGGCCCTTGTCTCTGTGTGTGTGTGTGTGTGTGTGTTTGTCTGTGTGTCTGTGTGTGTGTCTCTCTGTCTGTGTCCCCCGTGTCCCCAAAGAGCCGCGGCCCCGGGCTGAGCTCGGCCGCAGTGCAGCCGCCTTGTGGGAAGAGATGGGTACTGCAGCCGTGCCCCGAAGCGGCGACCGGCTCCTCCTCGGCGCTGCTGCGGGAGGGCGGTGGGGCGCGAAATGGTGCGCGTGACCTTCTCAAGATGGCGGAGGGCCCAAGGTGACGATGCCGTTCCACTGGGACCGATGCGACGCTCGGGACGGCGGACGCAATAGGACCCCAGCAGAGATACGCTGGAGGGGGGGGTTGTCCTTTTTTTCCCGCCCTTTTTTTGCCGTCCTATGTAGAAGGCCGGGTGAGTGATGGCCGGGTCGCCATCTTGGGAGTGGCACGCTGCAATTTCCGCCCTTCCTGGCGCCATCTTTGTTCCTGGCAGAAGCCACTTCCGGTGGCGTTGCCAGCGTTGTCGTGGTAACTGTAAAGCCCCAGATAATGGTGTCTATTGAAGTCGCCTGCCTGAATCCGACCCCCGACGCTGATCGCGCGCTCTCCCGCCGCCTGTCCCACGGGCCATTTCCAGCACCGCTGACCAGTCCGAGCCCATCCGCGCCGCGTAAAAGGCGACGGAAAATCGCGCCGAGAACGCAGGATCGGTTTCGGGGCCGGATTCAGGCAGGCGAGTTCAATAATCGCCAATGTAAGGGGCCTTCTTTTTCGCCTCCCTAAACAAAGATGGCGGAGGCACCGGAAGTGGCTTGTGCCAGTACCAAAGATGGCGGCAGGGAAGGGCGGAAATTGCGTCTCGACCCTTCCCAAGATGGCGACTCAACCGTCACTCGCCCGACCTTCTGCATAGGGCGGCAAAAAGGGGCGGGGAAAAAAGGACCCCCACAGGGTGTCGACTGCATTGCCTGCCCGCGACGCCGACGCCGATCCCTCCCCCCCGGCGCGATTTTGCGCGGCGTTTCCCATCGTGCCCACACGGGCTGCGGGCTCAGCGGCGCCGCGGACGCGCGGGAGCCCGGCGGGCGCCGACAGGCAGCGGCGGATCCGCCCCTCTCTCTGCCGGGCTCCTTCCCCGGCCGCCGTCACGGAGAGCGACTCCCGTCCCGCCGCGCCACCTCTCCGCGCTGCCCGGTTCCGCTCCCGCCCGGGGAACGCATCGATGAAGGAAGAGCGGTCGCCCAGCTCCCGGAGCCATCGCCCTGCCCGCAGCCGGGAGCAGCCCGCAGGAGGAGGCAGCTGCTCTCTCTGCCGGAGAGTTGAGAGGGGCGCAAGGATGGGGCGGGGTGGGAACGCGGGCACGGGAGAATTCCCAGGCACAATTCCAGCGCCCCCTTTCAGCTGGCAGCAGCCCGGTGTCCTCTGCGTGTGGCAGCAGCTGCAGCACTGGTTTGGAGCAAGTTTCCATGGCATTTTGTTGCAAAGGTGCCCCTTCCAGCCGGGTGCCCCGGCTGGGTTCCCTGGCTGGGAGAGCCCTTGAAGTAGCCAGAGGGAGCAGCTGCTGCGAATTCCGAGCCCGCTGTTCCTGTGATTCTGGATACAGTGTTTCAGTAGTGTGTGCTTCTGTCCTATGCGCTGCTAGATGTACTTTGGAACAAGTTGACTCTTTCATCCCTCCCCACCTGCATTCTTCCTAGGTGTACGTTTTATTCAGCAGCATTCAGATGAGAGAGAGGAGCTCTGTTCCCATCAGCACGAAAGGAAAAAGTGTGCTCACACAGACCTAAGTTGTTTGGTCAAAAAATTCTTACTTTGCTTTGGTCCAAAAAATGTTATTCCTGTGTGCAAGCTCACGGGGAAGATTTTATTCAACAGCTCTCAGTAGGACATCAAAGCTCCACTTCCCCTTTTCTTGAACAGCCTGAGACCCAATATTACTTGATATCAATTATTTTTCAGGCGTTTGGAACTTTTTGAAGAGCCAGAAGGATTGTTTGTGCATACGTGTGTCACTAATATCCCTCCTCTCTCCAATGGAGGATGGGGGGGGAAAGGGATGCAGAGCTTCCTACAAGGGGCTGTAAGTGCAAATAAAGAGGAGCCAGAGGTTTAGTTGATATGAATCACTGTTTCTGAAAAGAGCCTGATGGATTTCCTGATACCAAAACCAGTAGGAATAGGAGACTGAACTCGGGCATCGTGATGGTCTCCTTGGCTTTAAAAAGCTTTAATGGCTTTAAAGGGCATTTCTATCAGACCTGGTTTATTTTTGTTCCCTTTCATTAAATTTTAAAAAGAAAAAAAGCCCCGCTCCATCACTGCTGCTGTGATGTGTGACAAAAGCCCATCTTCCCTCCCCTGGGAACAGGTGAGAGATGGAACTAAACCCCAAAGGATTTTCTGCTCACTGATGGCACGTGAGTTTTCTTGGGAATTCTCTGCCAAATGTGGTCAGTTGTTTTTGAATGTGGCCATGCGGGGAGTCGAACGTGCCCGTCCAGATCTGCAAACATGCAGTGCCAGAAGGAGAACCTTTGAAATGTCACCTGGGATGTGTTCCACTGACTCACAAGTGGGTGCTGTGCCCAGGTCCCCTGTCCAAATCCTGGGCGGGCAGAAGCCAGGACTGCACATTGCTCGTGATATGAATTCAGTTTTGGGGAGGTTAAATACAAATGAGATGCCAGGGAGGGAATGGCTCCTACGTGTAAATATATTTGTCCTAAAGGAGCCCTGCCCAGTGTGACTGCTGCCCAGTGCTGCTCCCTGACTGCACGCTCTCTTGGTGAGCCTCTGTCCTGCTGGCCGTGCCTTTTCTGTCCCCGTCCCCGTGCCGCTCCTTGCCCGTCTTTACCCTCCCGAGCACGTGGCGTGGTCGATTCCTGTCTCCCGGTCCTGGTTTCCCTTTTTGTCTCTGTGTCCCGGCGTCCTTGCTGTGTGTTTGGGACTCCGTCTTTTTGTCTGTCCTTCCCCGTGCCTCACTCGTGTTCCCGTTCTGTTCCCTGTGGCTCTGTGGTGCTCCCCGGGCCATTGTTTCCCCCGGGATCCTTGTGTCCCGTTCGCTGCCCCTGTTCTTTTTTAATCCCTCTCTCGTGCTGCCCATCTAGCATCCCTTTTTTGTGGTTTTGTTTTGTTTTTTTTTTTTTTCCCTCCATTTCAGCCTGCACCCCGATCTTCATTTTCTTTCTTGTGCCCTCTCTGCTGCCACTCTCTGCCTCGTGTTCTCTGTGTGTGCGGGGCTGGGGAGGAACTTTAGCCCTCCTGGGGGCTGCCCCTCCCCCCCCCCCCCCCTTTCCTTGTGCCAGCTGGGTCCCTTTTTGGGGGCATGGACCCGTGGGAAGGGTTCCCATCAAGGGCCGTGCTGCCGTCCAGGGCAGCTGGAGCGGTTCTGTGCCTTCATTTTGGTGGTGATGAAAGAAGGCTGAGGGGGGGACGGGGTGGAGAGTCGGGGGGCTCCGATGTATTTCGGGGCAGCCCGAGGTCCCCGGCAGAGGGAGCCACGCTGCGGCGCAGGAGCAGGGGAGTGGGGAATGGTGTGGGGGGGGCCGTGCTGGGTGCCCCTCCCCCAGAGGGACGCACGGGTGCCAGGACATTCCCCGGGAGGGGTGGCTGTAGAATACATGAAAAATTTTTTTGTTTGTTTTTATTTCGTTAGAGGAAGGCTTTCTTTACTTTTGGCTGGGGTTTATTTTGGTGCATTCATTCAGGGGGATTTCCTGAAGGGATGGATCTCGTTGTTTCATCCCCCCCCCTCCCCCCATCCCTTGTCTGTCTGTCTGTCTGTCTGTCTGTCTGTCTGTCCGTCCCCAAATCGCCGCAGGCCCGGGCTGAGCTCGGCGGCAGTGCTGCCGCCTTGTGGGCACAGCGCGGTACTGCAGCCGTCGCCTGTCTCGGATCCAGCCCCACAGCGAGCAGTCCGGAGCAGAAGTGTGAAAGCTGGGATCCTTTGACTTCTGCAGGGGACTTCATTTTCTTTTCCTCTTCTTCTCTTCCAGGACCGGAGAAATGGTTCCACTCCTCCCATCTTTGCCAACAGCTGTGCTGTTGGAGGAGCCAGAGCCAAGGTGCCTTCAGCACCAGGGCTCTGCACTGGAGGGCTCCCGGTCCTGACCGCGCAGGGTTCCCCTTTTCCTCCCCGCTGGGATGAAGTGTCTATGGAATCTGGGATCTGGGTGAAACTGCAGCTCTGCTGGTATGCAGGGACGTGAGGTTCCGGGGGACTGCGTTTCCCTGTGGCTTTCCAGGTCGGCAGGAGCCGGAGGAAATGGGGTGCCAGAGCCGTGCCCCATCAGGCCGTGTTTGCCTCTGAGGAACAGAGAGTCCGGGCTGAGGTGAGATTGCCAGGAGTGCTTGGATGGATGAGCCGTGCGGGGAACGGGGAGCTCGGAATCGCAGCTGCTGCTGAATCCGTTGCCTTAGGTCTGCTCCGTCTGTGTCTGTGCCAAGTGGGATTTGTGCTGGGGAGAGAGGTGCTGTGGGGAGCCAGAGGTGGAGTAAATCCTCTGTGGGGATGGGCAGCGAAGGACTGAGTAGCAGGGAAAGGAGAGGATTTCTAAAGGATACGACTGTTTCTGCCAAGAGCGGGGTGGAGCAGCGATGGGGGTGGTTGGGTTTGGCCTGGGCTCTGTTATTCTTGGTGCAATTTTAAAATTCTGTCGTGTGATTTACTGTCCGGGAGCTTTCGAACGAGAGCTGAGCGAAATGTAGGTTAAGCCTTGGAAGTTGGGTCCATTGCCTGCAGCAGCTCGCCGAGGCTGGAGGACTGGGGGGATGGCTGCTCCCAGGAAAGGTTACTTATTTATTGATACTGTGTCACATTTCCCTCAGCGACTGCCAGCCCGGAATGGCTGTGAGTTTGTGCTCTTCTCAGTGGGGGATTGGAGAAGGTTTTGGCTGTAATTAGAAGTGGGAGAAAAATCCTGCTAAATAAAAGCCTCACCTCTGTCCCCCCTAAGTTATCCCCGTTTGTCCCAGCTTGGAGCTGCGCAGAAGTCCGGCAGGGGAAATGACATCAGGGATACAGCTGTCAGTTCCAAGGCAGAGAGAGAAGATGTAGCAGCCAAGGGCAGGGCAGGGGGAAAGGTTTCAGAAAGCATTTCTGTGGTGTAATGAATGCCAATTTCTGCTTGCCCAGGGAGAAGAGGACGAACTCCCAGCCATTCAGGCCTGACAGTCCCCTGCAGCGAGAGCATACACTGGAAGAGTTCAGGGTCGAAGACAAGGCTGAGGGAAAATCCAGGCTATTTATAAGGGATGATGAGAGGTGGGTCCAGGGTGAGAATCCAGTGGGTAAAGGGAAAAGTGGTGTAAGGGAGGAGTAATACAGGGCAGGGGCCGATAAGGTAGGATGGGTGGAACAGTGCAGTGAACATAAACCAATGGGGGGGGGGGGGGGGGCGGGGTACAAGGATACAAGAACTTTCCAGAGCTGGGAGGAGACAAGGGATGACATAACTGGGAATAGAGGCAACCAATGGGAAATGAGGGTTATAAAGCTTTACCTTAAAGCTTTACCATAAAGAATTTTTAAAACCTTTGACAACCTTCTTAGGAGCTATTCTAAACTTAAACAAATGCCCTCCAAGGTCTGGGGCCATGGGCCGACTCCTCACCCAAAACACTGGTCTGGCTTGGGACGTCAGTCAGTCCGATTCCTACACTGGGCCTCTGCATGATATTCACCCAGAAGCTGCCTTTCAAGGACTGAAGTGGAACAAAAGGTATAAAAGAAATGTCATTCCCAGATGGAAAACAGTTTCATTTCTCTTGTGTCTGCTTTTTTTTTTTTTTTTTTTTTTTTTTTTTACAGTTACCTCAAAATTCCCGGATCCAGAACAGCTGCTCTGAGTTTTGGAAGAGATTCCAAAGCAGGATACAGTAGGTTTCAAAGTACACCATGGAAAGTCAATCGTTTGTCTGCAGCATGCAGCATGTAGGTGTGATGTCTGTAACTGGTCTTAGTTGATGCAGAGGTACTTGGAAACAAATGTTTAATCTTTCATCTCTCCCCACCTGCATTCTTCCTCAGTGTACTTTTTATTCAGCAGGACTCGGATGAGAGAGAGAGAGAGAGAGAGAGAGAGAGAGAGAGGAACTCTCTTCACATCAGCGTCAAAGGAAAAAGTGTTCAGCGACTTACAGTCCTAGTGACTGTTCTGTGTAAAAGCAGGATTGTTTTGCCATCAGACCTTGCGTGCCGTACCAGTCTGTGCGTTAACAGGTGTCTAAGAAAGGTCAAAAGGGAATAACTCCATGTCGTTCACTGGTGTGAATCTTGGTGGGGAGCAGAGCCGAGAGTGAACTGCAGTGAGGGGGAGGTTACTGAAGCCCCAGTTTGTTTCCAGTGAGCGTGGTGTTGTGGTGTTCAAAGTTACAGGTGCCTGCTGGCCTGGAGCTGGATACTTCTGCCTCTGCTTTCTTTGGGGGTTGATGATTCCTTATGTTTATGTTGGCGTGCCAGACAAATTGTTAAAGGTATTTCCATCAGACCTGCTTTGAATGTGTTACCCCTTCATTGAATTAAAAGAAAAAAAGCCCCGCTCCATCACTGCTGCTGTGATGTGTGACAAAAGCCCATCTTCCCTCCCCTGGGAACAGGTGAGAGATGGAACTAAACCCCAAAGGATTTTCTGCTCACTGATGGCACGTGAGTTTTCTTGGGAATTGTCTGCCAAATGTGGTCAGTTGTTTTTGAATGTGGCCATGCGGGGAGTCGAACGTGCCAGCCCAGATCTGCAAACATGCAGTGCCAGAAGGAGAACCTTTGAAATGTCACCTGGGATGTGTTCCACTGACTCACTAGTGGGTGCTGTGCCCAGGTCCCCTGTCCAAATCCTGGGCGGGCAGAAGCCAGGACTGCACATTGCTCGTGATATGAATTCAGTTTTGGGGAGGTTAAATACAAATGAGATGCCAGGGAGGGAATGTCTTCTAACTGTATATATTTTTGTCCTAGAGGAGCCCTGCCCAGTGTGACTGCTGCCCAGTGCTGCTCCCTGACTGCACGCTCTCTTGGTGAGCCTCTGTCCTGCTGGCCGTGCCTTTTCTGTCCCCGTCCCCGTGCCGCTCCTTGCCCGTCTTTACCCTCCCGAGCACGTGGCGTGGTCGATTCCTGTCTCCCGGTCCTGGTTTCCCTTTTTGTCTCTGTGTCCCGGCGTCCTTGCTGTGTGTTTGGGACTCCGTCTTTTTGTCTGTCCTTCTCTGTGCCTCACTCGTTTTCCCGTTCTGTTCCCTGTGGCTCTGTGGTGCTCCCCGGGCCATTGTTTCCCCCGGGATCCTTGTGTCCCGTTCGCTGCCCCTGTTCTTTTTTAATCCCTCTCTCGTGCTGCCCATCTAGCATCCCTTTTTTGTGGTTTTGTTTTGTTTTTTTTTTTTTTCCCTCCATTTCAGCCTGCACCCCGATCTTCATTTTCTTTCTTGTGCCCTCTCTGCTGCCACTCTCTGCCTCGTGTTCTCTGTGTGTGCGGGGCTGGGGAGGAACTTTAGCCCTCCTGGGGGCTGCCCCTCCCCCCCCCCCCTTTCCTTGTGCCAGCTGGGTCCCTTTTTGGGGGCATGGACCCGTGGGAAGGGTTCCCATCAAGGGCCGTGCTGCCGTCCAGGGCAGCTGGAGCGGTTCTGTGCCTTCATTTTGGTGGTGATGAAAGAAGGCTGAGGGGGGGACGGGGTGGAGAGTCGGGGGGCTCCGATGTATTTTGGGGCAGCCCGAGGTCCCCGGCAGAGGGAGCCACGCTGCGGCGCAGGAGCAGGGGAGTGGGGAATGGTGTGGGGGGGGCCGTGCTGGGTGCCCCTCCCCCAGAGGGACGCACGGGTGCCAGGACATTCCCCGGGAGGGGTGGCCGTAGAATACATGAAAAATGTTTTTGTTTGTTTTCATTTCGTTAGAGGGAGGCTTTCTTTACTTTTGGCTGGGGTTTATTTTGGTGCATTCATTCAGGGGGATTTCCTGAAGGGATGGATCTCGTTGTTTCATCCCCCCCCCTCCCCCCATCCCTTGTCTGTCTGTCTGTCTGTCTGTCTGTCTGTCTGTCCGTCCCCAAATCGCCGCAGCCCCGGGCTGAGCTCGGCGGCAGTGCTGCCGCCTTGTGGGCACAGCGCGGTACTGCAGCCGTCGCCTGTCTCGGATCCAGCCCCACAGCGAGCAGTCCGGAGCAGAAGTGTGAAAGCTGGGATCCTTTGACTTCTGCAGGGGACTTCATTTTCTTTTCCTCTTCTTCTCTTCCAGGACCGGAGAAATGGTTCCACTCCTCCCATCTTTGCCAACAGCTGTGCTGTTGGAGGAGCCAGAGCCAAGGTGCCTTCAGCACCAGGGCTCTGCACTGGAGGGCTCCCGGTCCTGACCGCGCAGGGTTCCCCTTTTCCTCCCCGCTGGGATGAAGTGTCTATGGAATCTGGGATCTGGGTGAAACTGCAGCTCTGCTGGTATGCAGGGACGTGAGGTTCCGGGGGACTGCGTTTCCCTGTGGCTTTCCAGGTCGGCAGGAGCCGGAGGAAATGGGGTGCCAGAGCCGTGCCCCATCAGGCCGTGTTTGCCTCTGAGGAACAGAGAGTCCGGGCTGAGGTGAGATTGCCAGGAGTGCTTGGATGGATGAGCCGTGCGGGGAACGGGGAGCTCGGAATCGCAGCTGCTGCTGAATCCGTTGCCTTAGGTCTGCTCCGTCTGTGTCTGTGCCAAGTGGGATTTGTGCTGGGGAGAGAGGTGCTGTGGGGAGCCAGAGGTGGAGTAAATCCTCTGTGGGGATGGGCAGCGAAGGACTGAGTAGCAGGGAAAGGAGAGGATTTCTAAAGGATACGACTGTTTCTGCCAAGAGCGGGGTGGAGCAGCGATGGGGGTGGTTGGGTTTGGCCTGGGCTCTGTTATTCTTGGTGCAATTTTAAAATTCTGTCGTGTGATTTACTGTCCGGGAGCTTTCGAACGAGAGCTGAGCGAAATGTAGGTTAAGCCTTGGAAGTTGGGTCCATTGCCTGCAGCAGCTCGCCGAGGCTGGAGGACTGGGGGGATGGCTGCTCCCAGGAAAGGTTACTTATTTATTGATACTGTGTCACATTTCCCTCAGCGACTGCCAGCCCGGAATGGCTGTGAGTTTGTGCTCTTCTCAGTGGGGGATTGGAGAAGGTTTTGGCTGTAATTAGAAGTGGGAGAAAAATCCTGCTAAATAAAAGCCTCACCTCTGTCCCCCCTAAGTTATCCCCGTTTGTCCCAGCTTGGAGCTGCGCAGAAGTCCGGCAGGGGAAATGACATCAGGGATACAGCTGTCAGTTCCAAGGCAGAGAGAGAAGATGTAGCAGCCAAGGGCAGGGCAGGGGGAAAGGTTTCAGAAAGCATTTCTGTGGTGTAATGAATGCCAATTTCTGCTTGCCCAGGGAGAAGAGGACGAACTCCCAGCCATTCAGGCCTGACAGTCCCCTGCAGCGAGAGCATCCACTGGAAGAGTTCAGGGTCGAAGACAAGGCTGAGGGAAAATCCAGGCTATTTATAAGGGATGATGAGAGGTGGGTCCAGGGTGAGAATCCAGTGGGTAAAGTGGTGTAAGGGAGGAGTAATACAGGGCAGGGGCCGATAAGGTAGGATGGGTGGAACAGTGCAGTGAACATAAACCAATGGGGGGGGGGGGGGGGGGGCGGGGTACAAGGATACAAGAACTTTCCAGAGCTGGGAGGAGACAAGGGATGACATAACTGGGAATAGAGGCAACCAATGGGAAATGAGGGTTATAAAGCTTTACCTTAAAGCTTTACCATAAAGAATTTTTAAAACCTTTGACAACCTTCTTAGGAGCTATTCTAAACTTAAACAAATGCCCTCCAAGGTCTGGGGCCATGGGCCGACTCCTCACCCAAAACACTGGTCTGGCTTGGGACGTCAGTCAGTCCGATTCCTACACTGGGCCTCTGCATGATATTCACCCAGAAGCTGCCTTTCAAGGACTGAAGTGGAACAAAAGGTATAAAAGAAATGTCATTCCCAGATGGAAAACAGTTTCATTTCTCTTGTGTCTGCTTTTTTTTTTTTTTTTTTTTTTTTTTACAGTTACCTCAAAATTCCCGGATCCAGAACAGCTGCTCTGAGTTTTGGAAGAGATTCCAAAGCAGGATACAGTAGGTTTCAAAGTACACCTTGGAAAATCAATCGTTTGTCTGCAGCATGCAGCATGTAGGTGTGATGTCTGTAACTGGTCTTAGTTGATGCAGAGGTACTTGGAAACAAATGTTTAATCTTTCATCTCTCCCCACCTGCATTCTTCCTCAGTGTACTTTTTATTCAGCAGGACTCGGATGAGAGAGAGAGAGAGAGAGAGAGAGAGAGGAACTCTCTTCACATCAGCGTCAAAGGAAAAAGTGTTCAGCGACTTACAGTCCTAGTGACTGTTCTGTGTAAAAGCAGGATTGTTTTGCCATCAGACCTTGCGTGCCGTACCAGTCTGTGCGTTAGCAGGTGTCTAAGAAAGGTCAAAAGGGAATAACTCCATGTCGTTCACTGGTGTGAATCTTGGTGGGGAGCAGAGCCGAGAGTGAACTGCAGTGAGGGGGAGGTTACTGAAGCCCCAGTTTGTTTCCAGTGAGCGTGGTGTTGTGGTGTTCAAAGTTACAGGTGCCTGCTGGCCTGGAGCTGGATACTTCTGCCTCTGCTTTCTTTGGGGGTTGATGATTCCTTATGTTTATGTTGGCGTGCCAGACAAATTGTTAAAGGTATTTCCATCAGACCTGCTTTGAATGTGTTACCCCTTCATTGAATTAAAAGAAAAAAAGCCCCGCTCCATCACTGCTGCTGTGATGTGTGACAAAAGCCCATCTTCCCTCCCCTGGGAACAGGTGAGAGATGGAACTAAACCCCAAAGGATTTTCTGCTCACTGATGGCACGTGAGTTTTCTTGGGAATTCTCTGCCAAATGTGGTCAGTTGTTTTTGAATGTGGCCATGCGGGGAGTCGAACGTGCCAGCCCAGATCTGCAAACATGCAGTGCCAGAAGGAGAACCTTTGAAATGTCACCTGGGATGTGTTCCACTGACTCACACGTGGGTGCTGTGCCCAGGTCCCCTGTCCAAATCCTGGGCGGGCAGAGGCCAGGACTGCACATTGCTCGTGATATGAATTCAGTTTTGGGGAGGTTAAATACAAATGAGATGCCAGGGAGGGAATGTCTTCTAACTGTATATATTTTTGTCCTAGAGGAGCCCTGCCCAGTGTGACTGCTGCCCAGTGCTGCTCCCTGACTGCACGCTCTCTTGGTGAGCCTCTGTCCTGCTGGCCGTGCCTTTTCTGTCCCCGTCCCCGTGCCGCTCCTTGCCCGTCTTTACCCTCCCGAGCACGTGGCGTGGTCGATTCCTGTCTCCCGGTCCTGGTTTCCCTTTTTGTCTCTGTGTCCCGGCGTCCTTGCTGTGTGTTTGGGACTCCGTCTTTTTGTCTGTCCTTCTCCGTGCCTCACTCGTGTTCCCGTTCTGTTCCCTGTGGCTCTGTGGTGCTCCCCGGGCCATTGTTTCCCCCGGGATCCTTGTGTCCCGTTCGCTGCCCCTGTTCTTTTTTAATCCCTCTCTCGTGCTGCCCATCTAGCATCCCTTTTTTGTGGTTTTGGTTTTTTTTGTTTTTTTTTTTTTTCTCCATTTCAGCCTGCACCCCGATCTTCATTTTCTTTCTTGTGCCCTCTCTGCTGCCACTCTCTGCCTCGTGTTCTCTGTGTGTGCGGGGCTGGGGAGGAACTTTAGCCCTCCTGGGGGCTGCCCCTCCCCCCCCCCCCTTTCCTTGTGCCAGCTGGGTCCCTTTTTGGGGGCATGGACCCGTGGGAAGAGTTCCCATCAAGGGCCGTGCTGCCGTCCAGGGCAGCTGGAGCGGTTCAGTGCCTTCATTTTGGTGGTGATGAAAGAAGGCTGAGGGGGGGACGGGGTGGAGAGTCGGGGGGCTCCGATGTATTTCGGGGCAGCCCGAGGTCCCCGGCAGAGGGAGCCACGCTGCGGCGCAGGAGCAGGGGAGTGGGGAATGGTGTGGGGGGGGCCGTGCTGGGTGCCCCTCCCCCAGAGGGACCCACGGGTGCCAGGACATTCCCCGGGAGGGGTGGCCGTAGAATACATGAAAAATTTTTTTGTTTGTTTTCATTTCGTTAGAGGGAGGCTTTCTTTACTTTTGGCTGGGGTTT
Source organism: Cinclus cinclus (assembly GCF_963662255.1). Classification (NCBI taxonomy): domain Eukaryota; kingdom Metazoa; phylum Chordata; class Aves; order Passeriformes; family Cinclidae; genus Cinclus; species Cinclus cinclus. The sequence goes on along the minus strand of NW_026912085.1, from coordinate 195,859 downwards.
ATTTTGGTGCATTCATTCAGGGGGATTTCCTGAAGGGATGGATCTCGTTGTTTCATCCCCCCCCCCTCCCCCCATCCCTTGTCTGTCTGTCTGTCTGTCTGTCTGTCTGTCCGTCCCCAAATCGCCGCAGCCCCGGGCTGAGCTCGGCGGCAGTGCTGCCGCCTTGTGGGCACAGCGCGGTACTGCAGCCGTCGCCTGTCTCGGATCCAGCCCCACAGCGAGCAGTCCGGAGCAGAAGTGTGAAAGCTGGGATCCTTTGACTTCTGCAGGGGACTTCATTTTCTTTTCCTCTTCTTCTCTTCCAGGACCGGAGAAATGGTTCCACTCCTCCCATCTTTGCCAACAGCTGTGCTGTTGGAGGAGCCAGAGCCAAGGTGCCTTCAGCACCAGGGCTCTGCACTGGAGGGCTCCCGGTCCTGACCGCGCAGGGTTCCCCTTTTCCTCCCCGCTGGGATGAAGTGTCTATGGAATCTGGGATCTGGGTGAAACTGCAGCTCTGCTGGTATGCAGGGACGTGAGGTTCCGGGGGACTGCGTTTCCCTGTGGCTTTCCAGGTCGGCAGGAGCCGGAGGAAATGGGGTGCCAGAGCCGTGCCCCATCAGGCCGTGTTTGCCTCTGAGGAACAGAGAGTCCGGGCTGAGGTGAGATTGCCAGGAGTGCTTGGATGGATGAGCCGTGCGGGGAACGGGGAGCTCGGAATCGCAGCTGCTGCTGAATCCGTTGCCTTAGGTCTGCTCCGTCTGTGTCTGTGCCAAGTGGGATTTGTGCTGGGGAGAGAGGTGCTGTGGGGAGCCAGAGGTGAAGTAAATCCTCTGTGGGGATGGGCAGCGAAGGACTGAGTAGCAGGGAAAGGAGAGGATTTCTAAAGGATACGACTGTTTCTGCCAAGAGCGGGGTGGAGCAGCGATGGGGGTGGTTGGGTTTGGCCTGGGCTCTGTTATTCTTGGTGCAATTTTAAAATTCTGTCGTGTGATTTACTGTCCGGGAGCTTTCGAACGAGAGCTGAGCGAAATGTAGGTTAAGCCTTGGAAGTTGGGTCCATTGCCTGCAGCAGCTCGCCGAGGCTGGAGGACTGGGGGGATGGCTGCTCCCAGGAAAGGTTACTTATTTATTGATACTGTGTCACATTTCCCTCAGCGACTGCCAGCCCGGAATGGCTGTGAGTTTGTGCTCTTCTCAGTGGGGGATTGGAGAAGGTTTTGGCTGTAATTAGAAGTGGGAGAAAAATCCTGCTAAATAAAAGCCTCACCTCTGTCCCCCCTAAGTTATCCCCGTTTGTCCCAGCTTGGAGCTGCGCAGAAGTCCGGCAGGGGAAATGACATCAGGGATACAGCTGTCAGTTCCAAGGCAGAGAGAGAAGATGTAGCAGCCAAGGGCAGGGCAGGGGGAAAGGTTTCAGAAAGCATTTCTGTGGTGTAATGAATGCCAATTTCTGCTTGCCCAGGGAGAAGAGGACGAACTCCCAGCCATTCAGGCCTGACAGTCCCCTGCAGCGAGAGCATACACTGGAAGAGTTCAGGGTCGAAGACAAGGCTGAGGGAAAATCCAGGCTATTTATAAGGGATGATGAGAGGTGGGTCCAGGGTGAGAATCCAGTGGGTAAAGGGAAAAGTGGTGTAAGGGAGGAGTAATACAGGGCAGGGGCCGATAAGGTAGGATGGGTGGAACAGTGCAGTGAACATAAACCAATGGGGGGGGGGGGGGGGCGGGGTACAAGGATACAAGAACTTTCCAGAGCTGGGAGGAGACAAGGGATGACATAACTGGGAATAGAGGCAACCAATGGGAAATGAGGGTTATAAAGCTTTACCTTAAAGCTTTACCATAAAGAATTTTTAAAACCTTTGACAACCTTCTTAGGAGCTATTCTAAACTTAAACAAATGCCCTCCAAGGTCTGGGGCCATGGGCCGACTCCTCACCCAAAACACTGGTCTGGCTTGGGACGTCAGTCAGTCCGATTCCTACACTGGGCCTCTGCATGATATTCACCCAGAAGCTGCCTTTCAAGGACTGAAGTGGAACAAAAGGTATAAAAGAAATGTCATTCCCAGATGGAAAACAGTTTCATTTCTCTTGTGTCTGCTTTTTTTTTTTTTTTTTTTTTTTACAGTTACCTCAAAATTCCCGGATCCAGAACAGCTGCTCTGAGTTTTGGAAGAGATTCCAAAGCAGGATACAGTAGGTTTCAAAGTACACCATGGAAAATCAATCGTTTGTCTGCAGCATGCAGCATGTAGGTGTGATGTCTGTAACTGGTCTTAGTTGATGCAGAGGTACTTGGAAACAAATGTTTAATCTTTCATCTCTCCCCACCTGCATTCTTCCTCAGTGTACTTTTTATTCAGCAGGACTCGGATGAGAGAGAGATAGAGAGAGAGAGAGAGAGAGAGAGAGAGAGAGAGAGGAACTCTCTTCACATCAGCGTCAAAGGAAAAAGTGTTCAGCGACTTACAGTCCTAGTGACTGTTCTGTGTAAAAGCAGGATTGTTTTGCCATCAGACCTTGCGTGCCGTACCAGTCTGTGCGTTAACAGGTGTCTAAGAAAGGTCAAAAGGGAATAACTCCATGTCGTTCACTGGTGTGAATCTTGGTGGGGAGCAGAGCCGAGAGTGAACTGCAGTGAGGGGGAGGTTACTGAAGCCCCAGTTTGTTTCCAGTGAGCGTGGTGTTGTGGTGTTCAAAGTTACAGGTGCCTGCTGGCCTGGAGCTGGATACTTCTGCCTCTGCTTTCTTTGGGGGTTGATGATTCCTTATGTTTATGTTGGCGTGCCAGACAAATTGTTAAAGGTATTTCCATCAGACCTGCTTTGAATGTGTTACCCCTTCATTGAATTAAAAGAAAAAAAGCCCCGCTCCATCACTGCTGCTGTGATGTGTGACAAAAGCCCATCTTCCCTCCCCTGGGAACAGGTGAGAGATGGAACTAAACCCCAAAGGATTTTTTGCTCACTGATGGCACGTGAGTTTTCTTGGGAATTCTCTGCCAAATGTGGTCAGTTGTTTTTGAATGTGGCCATGCGGGGAGTCGAACGTGCCAGCCCAGATCTGCAAACATGCAGTGCCAGAAGGAGAACCTTTGAAATGTCACCTGGGATGTGTTCCACTGACTCACAAGTGGGTGCTGTGCCCAGGTCCCCTGTCCAAATCCTGGGCGGGCAGAAGCCAGGACTGCACATTGCTCGTGATATGAATTCAGTTTTGGGGAGGTTAAATACAAATGAGATGCCAGGGAGGGAATGTCTTCTAACTGTATATATTTTTGTCCTAGAGGAGCCCTGCCCAGTGTGACTGCTGCCCAGTGCTGCTCCCTGACTGCACGCTCTCTTGGTGAGCCTCTGTCCTGCTGGCCGTGCCTTTTCTGTCCCCGTCCCCGTGCCGCTCCTTGCCCGTCTTTACCCTCCCGAGCACGTGGCGTGGTCGATTCCTGTCTCCCGGTCCTGGTTTCCCTTTTTGTCTCTGTGTCCCGGCGTCCTTGCTGTGTGTTTGGGACTCCGTCTTTTTGTCTGTCCTTCTCCGTGCCTCACTCGTGTTCCCGTTCTGTTCCCTGTGGCTCTGTGGTGCTCCCCGTGCCATTGTTTCCCCCGGGATCCTTGTGTCCCGTTCGCTGCCCCTGTTCTTTTTTAATCCCTCTCTCGTGCTGCCCATCTAGCATCCCTTTTTTGTGGTTTTTTTTTTTTTTTTTTTTTTTCCTCCATTTCAGCCTGCACCCCGATCTTCATTTTCTTTCTTGTGCCCTCTCTGCTGCCACTCTCTGCCTCGTGTTCTCTGTGTGTGCGGGGCTGGGGAGGAACTTTAGCCCTCCTGGGGGCTGCCCCTCCCCCCCCCCCCCCCCCTTTCCTTGTGCCAGCTGGGTCCCTTTTTGGGGGCATGGACCCGTGGGAAGGGTTCCCATCAAGGGCCGTGCTGCCGTCCAGGGCAGCTGGAGCGGTTCTGTGCCTTCATTTTGGTGGTGATGAAAGAAGGCTGAGGGGGGGACGGGGTGGAGAGTCGGGGGGCTCCGATGTATTTCGGGGCAGCCCGAGGTCCCCGGCAGAGGGAGCCACGCTGCGGTGCAGGAGCAGGGGAGTGGGGAATGGTGTGGGGGGGGCCGTGCTGGGTGCCCCTCCCCCAGAGGGACCCACGGGTGCCAGGACATTCCCCGGGAGGGGTGGCCGTAGAATACATGAAAAATTTTTTTGTTTGTTTTCATTTCGTTAGAGGGAGGCTTTCTTTACTTTTGGCTGGGGTTTATTTTGGTGCATTCATTCAGGGGGATTTCCTGAAGGGATGGATCTCGTTGTTTCATCCCCCCCCCCTCCCCCCATCCCTTGTCTGTCTGTCTGTCTGTCTGTCTGTCCGTCCCCAAATCGCCGCAGCCCCGGGCTGAGCTCGGCGGCAGTGCTGCCGCCTTGTGGGCACAGCGCGGTACTGCAGCCGTCGCCTGTCTCGGATCCAGCCCCACAGCGAGCAGTCCGGAGCAGAAGTGTGAAAGCTGGGATCCTTTGACTTCTGCAGGGGACTTCATTTTCTTTTCCTCTTCTTCTCTTCCAGGACCGGAGAAATGGTTCCACTCCTCCCATCTTTGCCAACAGCTGTGCTGTTGGAGGAGCCAGAGCCAAGGTGCCTTCAGCACCAGGGCTCTGCACTGGAGGGCTCCCGGTCCTGACCGCGCAGGGTTCCCCTTTTCCTCCCCGCTGGGATGAAGTGCCTATGGAATCTGGGATCTGGGTGAAACTGCAGCTCTGCTGGTATGCAGGGACGTGAGGTTCCGGGGGACTGTGTTTCCCTGTGGCTTTCCAGGTCGGCAGGAGCCGGAGGAAATGGGGTGCCAGAGCCGTGCCCCATCAGGCCGTGTTTGCCTCTGAGGAACAGAGAGTCCGGGCTGAGGTGAGATTGCCAGGAGTGCTTGGATGGATGAGCCGTGCGGGGAACGGGGAGCTCGGAATCGCAGCTGCTGCTGGATCCGTTGCCTTAGGTCTGCTCCGTCTGTGTCTGTGCCAAGTGGGATTTGTGCTGGGGAGAGAGGTGCTGTGGGGAGCCAGAGGTGAAGTAAATCCTCTGTGGGGATGGGCAGCGAAGGACTGAGTAGCAGGGAAAGGAGAGGATTTCTAAAGGATACGACTGTTTCTGCCAAGAGCGGGGTGGAGCAGCGATGGGGGTGGTTGGGTTTGGCCTGGGCTCTGTTATTCTTGGTGCAATTTTAAAATTCTGTCGTGTGATTTACTGTCCGGGAGCTTTCGAACGAGAGCTGAGCGAAATGTAGGTTAAGCCTTGGAAGTTGGGTCCATTGCCTGCAGCAGCTCGCCGAGGCTGGAGGACTGGGGGGATGGCTGCTCCCAGGAAAGGTTACTTATTTATTGATACTGTGTCACATTTCCCTCAGCGACTGCCAGCCCGGAATGGCTGTGAGTTTGTGCTCTTCTCAGTGGGGGATTGGAGAAGGTTTTGGCTGTAATTAGAAGTGGGAGAAAAATCCTGCTAAATAAAAGCCTCACCTCTGTCCCCCCTAAGTTATCCCCGTTTGTCCCAGCTTGGAGCTGCGCAGAAGTCCGGCAGGGGAAATGACATCAGGGATACAGCTGTCAGTTCCAAGGCAGAGAGAGAAGATGTAGCAGCCAAGGGCAGGGCAGGGGGAAAGGTTTCAGAAAGCATTTCTGTGGTGTAATGAATGCCAATTTCTGCTTGCCCAGGGAGAAGAGGACGAACTCCCAGCCATTCAGGCCTGACAGTCCCCTGCAGCGAGAGCATACACTGGAAGAGTTCAGGGTCGAAGACAAGGCTGAGGGAAAATCCAGGCTATTTATAAGGGATGATGAGAGGTGGGTCCAGGGTGAGAATCCAGTGGGTAAAGGGAAAAGTGGTGTAAGGGAGGAGTAATACAGGGCAGGGGCCGATAAGGTAGGATGGGTGGAACAGTGCAGTGAACATAAACCAATGGGGGGGGGGGGGGCGGGGGGGGCGGGTACAAGGATACAAGAACTTTCCAGAGCTTGGAGGAGACAAGGGATGACATAACTGGGAATAGAGGCAACCAATGGGAAATGAGGGTTATAAAGCTTTACCTTAAAGCTTTACCATAAAGAATTTTTAAAACCTTTGACAACCTTCTTAGGAGCTATTCTAAACTTAAACAAATGCCCTCCAAGGTCTGGGGCCATGGGCCGACTCCTCACCCAAAACACTGGTCTGGCTTGGGACGTCAGTCAGTCCGATTCCTACACTGGGCCTCTGCATGATATTCACCCAGAAGCTGCCTTTCAAGGACTGAAGTGGAACAAAAGGTATAAAAGAAATGTCATTCCCAGATGGAAAACAGTTTCATTTCTCTTGTGTCTGCTTTTTTTTTTTTTTTTTTTACAGTTACCTCAAAATTCCCGGATCCAGAACAGCTGCTCTGAGTTTTGGAAGAGATTCCAAAGCAGGATACAGTAGGTTTCAAAGTACACCATGGAAAGTCAATCGTTTGTCTGCAGCATGCAGCATGTAGGTGTGATGTCTGTAACTGGTCTTAGTTGATGCAGAGGTACTTGGAAACAAATGTTTAATCTTTCATCTCTCCCCACCTGCATTCTTCCTCAGTGTACTTTTTATTCAGCAGGACTCGGATGAGAGAGAGAGAGAGAGAGAGAGAGAGAGAGGAACTCTCTTCACATCAGCGTCAAAGGAAAAAGTGTTCAGCGACTTACAGTCCTAGTGACTGTTCTGTGTAAAAGCAGGATTGTTTTGCCATCAGACCTTGCGTGCCGTACCAGTCTGTGCGTTAACAGGTGTCTAAGAAAGGTCAAAAGGGAATAACTCCATGTCGTTCACTGGTGTGAATCTTGGTGGGGAGCAGAGCCGAGAGTGAACTGCAGTGAGGGGGAGGTTACTGAAGCCCCAGTTTGTTTCCAGTGAGCGTGGTGTTGTGGTGTTCAAAGTTACAGGTGCCTGCTGGCCTGGAGCTGGATACTTCTGCCTCTGCTTTCTTTGGGGGTTGATGATTCCTTATGTTTATGTTGGCGTGCCAGACAAATTGTTAAAGGTATTTCCATCAGACCTGCTTTGAATGTGTTACCCCTTCATTGAATTAAAAGAAAAAAAGCCCCGCTCCATCACTGCTGCTGTGATGTGTGACAAAAGCCCATCTTCCCTCCCCTGGGAACAGGTGAGAGATGGAACTAAACCCCAAAGGATTTTTTGCTCACTGATGGCACGTGAGTTTTCTTGGGAATTCTCTGCCAAATGTGGTCAGTTGTTTTTGAATGTGGCCATGCGGGGAGTCGAACGTGCCAGCCCAGATCTGCAAACATGCAGTGCCAGAAGGAGAACCTTTGAAATGTCACCTGGGATGTGTTCCACTGACTCACAAGTGGGTGCTGTGCCCAGGTCCCCTGTCCAAATCCTGGGCGGGCAGAAGCCAGGACTGCACATTGCTCGTGATATGAATTCAGTTTTGGGGAGGTTAAATACAAATGAGATGCCAGGGAAGGAATGTCTTCTAACTGTATATATTTTTGTCCTAGAGGAGCCCTGCCCAGTGTGACTGCTGCCCAGTGCTGCTCCCTGACTGCACGCTCTCTTGGTGAGCCTCTGTCCTGCTGGCCGTGCCTTTTCTGTCCCCGTCCCCGTGCCGCTCCTTGCCCGTCTTTACCCTCCCGAGCACGTGGCGTGGTCGATTCCTGTCTCCCGGTCCTGGTTTCCCTTTTTGTCTCTGTGTCCCGGCGTCCTTGCTGTGTGTTTGGGACTCCGTCTTTTTGTCTGTCCTTCTCCGTGCCTCACTCGTGTTCCCGTTCTGTTCCCTGTGGCTCTGTGGTGCTCCCCGTGCCATTGTTTCCCCCGGGATCCTTGTGTCCCGTTCGCTGCCCCTGTTCTTTTTTAATCCCTCTCTCGTGCTGCCCATCTAGCATCCCTTTTTTGTGTTTTTTTTTTTTTTTTTTTTTTTTTTCCTCCATTTCAGCCTGCACCCCGATCTTCATTTTCTTTCTTGTGCCCTCTCTGCTGCCACTCTCTGCCTCGTGTTCTCTGTGTGTGCGGGGCTGGGGAGGAACTTTAGCCCTCCTGGGGGCTGCCCCTCCCCCCCCCCCCCTTTCCTTGTGCCAGCTGGGTCCCTTTTTGGGGGCATGGACCCGTGGGAAGGGTTCCCATCAAGGGCCGTGCTGCCGTCCAGGGCAGCTGGAGCGGTTCTGTGCCTTCATTTTGGTGGTGATGAAAGAAGGCTGAGGGGGGGACGGGGTGGAGAGTCGGGGGGCTCCGATGTATTTCGGGGCAGCCCGAGGTCCCCGGCAGAGGGAGCCACGCTGCGGCGCAGGAGCAGGGGAGTGGGGAATGGTGTGGGGGGGGCCGTGCTGGGTGCCCCTCCCCCAGAGGGACCCACGGGTGCCAGGACATTCCCCGGGAGGGGTGGCCGTAGAATTCATGAAAAATTTTTTTGTTTGTTTTCATTTCGTTAGAGGGAGGCTTTCTTTACTTTTGGCTGGGGTTTATTTTGGTGCATTCATTCAGGGGGATTTCCTAAAGGGATGGATCTCGTTGTTTCATCCCCCCCCCCTCCCCCCATCCCTTGTCTGTCTGTCTGTCTGTCTGTCTGTCCGTCCGTCCCCAAATCGCCGCAGCCCCGGGCTGAGCTCGGCGGCAGTGCTGCCGCCTTGTGGGCACAGCGCGGTACTGCAGCCGTCGCCTGTCTCGGATCCAGCCCCACAGCGAGCAGTCCGGAGCAGAAGTGTGAAAGCTGGGATCCTTTGACTTCTGCAGGGGACTTCATTTTCTTTTCCTCTTCTTCTCTTCCAGGACCGGAGAAATGGTTCCACTCCTCCCATCTTTGCCAACAGCTGTGCTGTTGGAGGAGCCAGAGCCAAGGTGCCTTCAGCACCAGGGCTCTGCACTGGAGGGCTCCCGGTCCTGACCGCGCAGGGTTCCCCTTTTCCTCCCCGCTGGGATGAAGTGCCTATGGAATCTGGGATCTGGGTGAAACTGCAGCTCTGCTGGTATGCAGGGACGTGAGGTTCCGGGGGACTGTGTTTCCCTGTGGCTTTCCAGGTCGGCAGGAGCCGGAGGAAATGGGGTGCCAGAGCCGTGCCCCATCAGGCCGTGTTTGCCTCTGAGGAACAGAGAGTCCGGGCTGAGGTGAGATTGCCAGGAGTGCTTGGATGGATGAGCCGTGCGGGGAACGGGGAGCTCGGAATCGCAGCTGCTGCTGGATCCGTTGCCTTAGGTCTGCTCCGTCTGTGTCTGTGCCAAGTGGGATTTGTGCTGGGGAGAGAGGTGCTGTGGGGAGCCAGAGGTGAAGTAAATCCTCTGTGGGGATGGGCAGCGAAGGACTGAGTAGCAGGGAAAGGAGAGGATTTCTAAAGGATACGACTGTTTCTGCCAAGAGCGGGGTGGAGCAGCGATGGGGGTGGTTGGGTTTGGCCTGGGCTCTGTTATTCTTGGTGCAATTTTAAAATTCTGTCGTGTGATTTACTGTCCGGGAGCTTTCGAACGAGAGCTGAGCGAAATGTAGGTTAAGCCTTGGAAGTTGGGTCCATTGCCTGCAGCAGCTCGCCGAGGCTGGAGGACTGGGGGGATGGCTGCTCCCAGGAAAGGTTACTTATTTATTGATACTGTGTCACATTTCCCTCAGCGACTGCCAGCCCGGAATGGCTGTGAGTTTGTGCTCTTCTCAGTGGGGGATTGGAGAAGGTTTTGGCTGTAATTAGAAGTGGGAGAAAAATCCTGCTAAATAAAAGCCTCACCTCTGTCCCCCCTAAGTTATCCCCGTTTGTCCCAGCTTGGAGCTGCGCAGAAGTCCGGCAGGGGAAATGACATCAGGGATACAGCTGTCAGTTCCAAGGCAGAGAGAGAAGATGTAGCAGCCAAGGGCAGGGCAGGGGGAAAGGTTTCAGAAAGCATTTCTGTGGTGTAATGAATGCCAATTTCTGCTTGCCCAGGGAGAAGAGGACGAACTCCCAGCCATTCGGGCCTGACAGTCCCCTGCAGCGAGAGCATACACTGGAAGAGTTCAGGGTCGAAGACAAGGCTGAGGGAAAATCCAGGCTATTTATAAGGGATGATGAGAGGTGGGTCCAGGGTGAGAATCCAGTGGGTAAAGGGAAAAGTGGTGTAAGGGAGGAGTAATACAGGGCAGGGGCCGATAAGGTAGGATGGGTGGAACAGTGCAGTGAACATAAACCAATGGGGGGGGGGGGGGTTGGGGCGGGGGGGGGGCGGGGTACAAGGATACAAGAACTTTCCAGAGCTGGGAGGAGACAAGGGATGACATAACTGGGAATAGAGGCAACCAATGGGAAATGAGGGTTATAAAGCTTTACCTTAAAGCTTTACCATAAAGAATTTTTAAAACCTTTGACAACCTTCTTAGGAGCTATTCTAAACTTAAACAAATGCCCTCCAAGGTCTGGGGCCATGGGCCGACTCCTCACCCAAAACACTGGTCTGGCTTGGGACGTCAGTCAGTCCGATTCCTACACTGGGCCTCTGCATGATATTCACCCAGAAGCTGCCTTTCAAGGACTGAAGTGGAACAAAAGGTATAAAAGAAATGTCATTCCCAGATGGAAAACAGTTTCATTTCTCTTGTGTCTGCTTTTTTTTTTTTTTTTTTTTTACAGTTACCTCAAAATTCCCGGATCCAGAACAGCTGCTCTGAGTTTTGGAAGAGATTCCAAAGCAGGATACAGTAGGTTTCAAAGTACACCTTGGAAAATCAATCGTTTGTCTGCAGCATGCAGCATGTAGGTGTGATGTCTGTAACTGGTCTTAGTTGATGCAGAGGTACTTGGAAACAAATGTTTAATCTTTCATCTCTCCCCACCTGCATTCTTCCTCAGTGTACTTTTTATTCAGCAGGACTCGGATGAGAGAGAGAGAGAGAGAGAGAGAGAGAGAGAGAGGAACTCTCTTCACATCAGCGTCAAAGGAAAAAGTGTTCAGCGACTTACAGTCCTAGTGACTGTTCTGTGTAAAAGCAGGATTGTTTTGCCATCAGACCTTGCGTGCCGTACCAGTCTGTGCGTTAGCAGGTGTCTAAGAAAGGTCAAAAGGGAATAACTCCATGTCGTTCACTGGTGTGAATCTTGGTGGGGAGCAGAGCCGAGAGTGAACTGCAGTGAGGGGGAGGTTACTGAAGCCCCAGTTTGTTTCCAGTGAGCGTGGTGTTGTGGTGTTCAAAGTTACAGGTGCCTGCTGGCCTGGAGCTGGATACTTCTGCCTCTGCTTTCTTTGGGGGTTGATGATTCCTTATGTTTATGTTGGCGTGCCAGACAAATTGTTAAAGGTATTTCCATCAGACCTGCTTTGAATGTGTTACCCCTTCATTGAATTAAAAGAAAAAAAGCCCCGCTCCATCACTGCTGCTGTGATGTGTGACAAAAGCCTATCTTCCCTCCCCTGGGAACAGGTGAGAGATGGAACTAAACCCCAAAGGATTTTCTGCTCACTGATGGCACGTGAGTTTTCTTGGGAATTCTCTGCTAAATGTGGTCAGTTGTTTTTGAATGTGGCCATGCGGGGAGTCGAACGTGCCAGCCCAGATCTGCAAACATGCAGTGCCAGAAGGAGAACCTTTGAAATGTCACCTGGGATGTGTTCCACTGACTCACAAGTGGGTGCTGTGCCCAGGTCCCCTGTCCAAATCCTGGGCGGGCAGAAGCCAGGACTGCACATTGCTCGTGATATGAATTCAGTTTTGGGGAGGTTAAATACAAATGAGATGCCAGGGAGGGAATGTCTTCTAACTGTATATATTTTTGTCCTAGAGGAGCCCTGCCCAGTGTGACTGCTGCCCAGTGCTGCTCCCTGACTGCACGCTCTCTTGGTGAGCCTCTGTCCTGCTGGCCGTGCCTTTTCTGTCCCCGTCCCCGTGCCGCTCCTTGCCCGTCTTTACCCTCCCGAGCACGTGGCGTGGTCGATTCCTGTCTCCCGGTCCTGGTTTCCCTTTTTGTCTCTGTGTCCCGGCGTCCTTGCTGTGTGTTTGGGACTCCGTCTTTTTGTCTGTCCTTCTCCGTGCCTCACTCGTGTTCCCGTTCTGTTCCCTGTGGCTCTGTGGTGCTCCCCGTGCCATTGTTTCCCCCGGGATCCTTGTGTCCCGTTCGCTGCCCCTGTTCTTTTTTAATCACTCTCTCGTGCTGCCCATCTAGCATCCCTTTTTTGTGGTTTTGTTTTTTTTTTTTTTTTCTCCATTTCAGCCTGCACCCCGATCTTCATTTTCTTTCTTGTGCCCTCTCTGCTGCCACTCTCTGCCTCGTGTTCTCTGTGTGTGCGGGGCTGGGGAGGAACTTTAGCCCTCCTGGGGGCTGCCCCTCCCCCCCCCCCCTTTCCTTGTGCCAGCTGGGTCCCTTTTTGGGGGCATGGACCCGTGGGAAGGGTTCCCATCAAGGGCCGTGCTGCCGTCCAGGGCAGCTGGAGCGGTTCTGTGCCTTCATTTTGGTGGTGATGAAAGAAGGCTGAGGGGGGGACGGGGTGGAGAGTCGGGGGGCTCCGATGTATTTCGGGGCAGCCCGAGGTCCCCGGCAGAGGGAGCCACGCTGCGGCGCAGGAGCAGGGGAGTGGGGAATGGTGTGGGGGGGGCCGTGCTGGGTGCCCCTCCCCCAGAGGGACCCACGGGTGCCAGGACATTCCCCGGGAGGGGTGGCCGTAGAATACATGAAAAATTTTTTTGTTTGTTTTCATTTCGTTAGAGGAAGGCTTTCTTTACTTTTGGCTGGGGTTTATTTTGGTGCATTCATTCAGGGGGATTTCCTGAAGGGATGGATCTCGTTGTTTCATCCCCCCCCCCTCCCCCCATCCCTTGTCTGTCTGTCTGTCTGTCTGTCTGTCTGTCCGTCCCCAAATCGCCGCAGCCCCGGGCTGAGCTCGGCGGCAGTGCTGCCGCCTTGTGGGCACAGCGCGGTACTGCAGCCGTCGCCTGTCTCGGATCCAGCCCCACAGCGAGCAGTCCGGAGCAGAAGTGTGAAAGCTGGGATCCTTTGACTTCTGCAGGGGACTTCATTTTCTTTTCCTCTTCTTCTCTTCCAGGACCGGAGAAATGGTTCCACTCCTCCCATCTTTGCCAACAGCTGTGCTGTTGGAGGAGCCAGAGCCAAGGTGCCTTCAGCACCAGGGCTCTGCACTGGAGGGCTCCCGGTCCTGACCGCGCAGGGTTCCCCTTTTCCTCCCCGCTGGGATGAAGTGTCTATGGAATCTGGGATCTGGGTGAAACTGCAGCTCTGCTGGTATGCAGGGACGTGAGGTTCCGGGGGACTGCGTTTCCCTGTGGCTTTCCAGGTCGGCAGGAGCCGGAGGAAATGGGGTGCCAGAGCCGTGCCCCATCAGGCCGTGTTTGCCTCTGAGGAACAGAGAGTCCGGGCTGAGGTGAGATTGCCAGGAGTGCTTGGATGGATGAGCCGTGCGGGGAACGGGGAGCTCGGAATCGCAGCTGCTGCTGGATCCGTTGCCTTAGGTCTGCTCCGTCTGTGTCTGTGCCAAGTGGGATTTGTGCTGGGGAGAGAGGTGCTGTGGGGAGCCAGAGGTGAAGTAAATCCTCTGTGGGGATGGGCAGCGAAGGACTGAGTAGCAGGGAAAGGAGAGGATTTCTAAAGGATACGACTGTTTCTGCCAAGAGCGGGGTGGAGCAGCGATGGGGGTGGTTGGGTTTGGCCTGGGCTCTGTTATTCTTGGTGCAATTTTAAAATTCTGTCGTGTGATTTACTGTCCGGGAGCTTTCGAACGAGAGCTGAGCGAAATGTAGGTTAAGCCTTGGAAGTTGGGTCCATTGCCTGCAGCAGCTCGCCGAGGCTGGAGCACTGGGGGGATGGCTGCTCCCAGGAAAGGTTACTTATTTATTGATACTGTGTCACATTTCCCTCAGCGACTGCCAGCCCGGAATGGCTGTGAGTTTGGGCTCTTCTCAGTGGGGGATTGGAGAAGGTTTTGGCTGTAATTAGAAGTGGGAGAAAAATCCTGCTAAATAAAAGCCTCACCTCTGTCCCCCCTAAGTTATCCCCGTTTGTCCCAGCTTGGAGCTGCGCAGAAGTCCGGCAGGGGAAATGACATCAGGGATACAGCTGTCAGTTCCAAGGCAGAGAGAGAAGATGTAGCAGCCAAGGGCAGGGCAGGGGGAAAGGTTTCAGAAAGCATTTCTGTGGTGTAATGAATGCCAATTTCTGCTTGCCCAGGGAGAAGAGGACGAACTCCCAGCCATTCAGGCCTGACAGTCCCCTGCAGCGAGAGCATCCACTGGAAGAGTTCAGGGTCGAAGACAAGGCTGAGGGAAAATCCAGGCTATTTATAAGGGATGATGAGAGGTGGGTCCAGGGTGAGAATCCAGTGGGTAAAGGGAAAAGTGGTGTAAGGGAGGAGTAATACAGGGCAGGGGCCGATAAGGTAGGATGGGTGGAACAGTGCAGTGAACATAAACCAATGGGGGGGGGGGTTGGGGGGGCGGGGGGGGGGCGGGTACAAGGATACAAGAACTTTCCAGAGCTGGGAGGAGACAAGGGATGACATAACTGGGAATAGAGGCAACCAATGGGAAATGAGGGTTATAAAGCTTTACCTTAAAGCTTTACCATAAAGAATTTTTAAAACCTTTGACAACCTTCTTAGGAGCTATTCTAAACTTAAACAAATGCCCTCCAAGGTCTGGGGCCATGGGCCGACTCCTCACCCAAAACACTGGTCTGGCTTGGGACGTCAGTCAGTCCGATTCCTACACTGGGCCTCTGCATGATATTCACCCAGAAGCTGCCTTTCAAGGACTGAAGTGGAACAAAAGGTATAAAAGAAATGTCATTCCCAGATGGAAAACAGTTTCATTTCTCTTGTGTCTGCTTTTTTTTTTTTTTTTTTTTTTTACAGTTACCTCAAAATTCCCGGATCCAGAACAGCTGCTCTGAGTTTTGGAAGAGATTCCAAAGCAGGATACAGTAGGTTTCAAAGTACACCATGGAAAATCAATCGTTTGTCTGCAGCATGCAGCATGTAGGTGTGATGTCTGTAACTGGTCTTAGTTGATGCAGAGGTACTTGGAAACAAATGTTTAATCTTTCATCTCTCCCCACCTGCATTCTTCCTCAGTGTACTTTTTATTCAGCAGGACTCGGATGAGAGAGAGAGAGAGAGAGAGAGAGAGAGGAACTCTCTTCACATCAGCGTCAAAGGAAAAAGTGTTCAGCGACTTACAGTCCTAGTGACTGTTCTGTGTAAAAGCAGGATTGTTTTGCCATCAGACCTTGCGTGCCGTACCAGTCTGTGCGTTAACAGGTGTCTAAGAAAGGTCAAAAGGGAATAACTCCATGTCGTTCACTGGTGTGAATCTTGGTGGGGAGCAGAGCCGAGAGTGAACTGCAGTGAGGGGGAGGTTACTGAAGCCCCAGTTTGTTTCCAGTGAGCGTGGTGTTGTGGTGTTCAAAGTTACAGGTGCCTGCTGGCCTGGAGCTGGATACTTCTGCCTCTGCTTTCTTTGGGGGTTGATGATTCCTTATGTTTATGTTGGCGTGCCAGACAAATTGTTAAAGGTATTTCCATCAGACCTGCTTTGAATGTGTTACCCCTTCATTGAATTAAAAGAAAAAAAGCCCCGCTCCATCACTGCTGCTGTGATGTGTGACAAAAGCCCATCTTCCCTCCCCTGGGAACAGGTGAGAGATGGAACTAAACCCCAAAGGATTTTTTGCTCACTGATGGCACGTGAGTTTTCTTGGGAATTCTCTGCCAAATGTGGTCAGTTGTTTTTGAATGTGGCCATGCGGGGAGTCGAACGTGCCAGCCCAGATCTGCAAACATGCAGTGCCAGAAGGAGAACCTTTGAAATGTCACCTGGGATGTGTTCCACTGACTCACAAGTGGGTGCTGTGCCCAGGTCCCCTGTCCAAATCCTGGGCGGGCAGAAGCCAGGACTGCACATTGCTCGTGATATGAATTCAGTTTTGGGGAGGTTAAATACAAATGAGATGCCAGGGAGGGAATGTCTTCTAACTGTATATATTTTTGTCCTAGAGGAGCCCTGCCCAGTGTGACTGCTGCCCAGTGCTGCTCCCTGACTGCACGCTCTCTTGGTGAGCCTCTGTCCTGCTGGCCGTGCCTTTTCTGTCCCCGTCCCCGTGCCGCTCCTTGCCCGTCTTTACCCTCCCGAGCACGTGGCGTGGTCGATTCCTGTCTCCCGGTCCTGGTTTCCCTTTTTGTCTCTGTGTCCCGGCGTCCTTGCTGTGTGTTTGGGACTCCGTCTTTTTGTCTGTCCTTCTCCGTGCCTCACTCGTGTTCCCGTTCTGTTCCCTGTGGCTCTGTGGTGCTCCCCGTGCCATTGTTTCCCCCGGGATCCTTGTGTCCCGTTCGCTGCCCCTGTTCTTTTTTAATCCCTCTCTCGTGCTGCCCATCTAGCATCCCTTTTTTGTGGTTTTTTTTTTTTTTTTTTTTTTCCTCCATTTCAGCCTGCACCCCGATCTTCATTTTCTTTCTTGTGCCCTCTCTGCTGCCACTCTCTGCCTCGTGTTCTCTGTGTGTGCGGGGCTGGGGAGGAACTTTAGCCCTCCTGGGGGCTGCCCCTCCCCCCCCCCCCCCCCCCTTTCCTTGTGCCAGCTGGGTCCCTTTTTGGGGGCATGGACCCGTGGGAAGGGTTCCCATCAAGGGCCGTGCTGCCGTCCAGGGCAGCTGGAGCGGTTCTGTGCCTTCATTTTGGTGGTGATGAAAGAAGGCTGAGGGGGGGACGGGGTGGAGAGTCGGGGGGCTCCGATGTATTTCGGGGCAGCCCGAGGTCCCCGGCAGAGGGAGCCACGCTGCGGTGCAGGAGCAGGGGAGTGGGGAATGGTGTGGGGGGGGCCGTGCTGGGTGCCCCTCCCCCAGAGGGACCCACGGGTGCCAGGACATTCCCCGGGAGGGGTGGCCGTAGAATACATGAAAAATTTTTTTGTTTGTTTTCATTTCGTTAGAGGGAGGCTTTCTTTACTTTTGGCTGGGGTTTATTTTGGTGCATTCATTCAGGGGGATTTCCTGAAGGGATGGATCTCGTTGTTTCATCCCCCCCCCCTCCCCCCATCCCTTGTCTGTCTGTCTGTCTGTCTGTCTGTCCGTCCCCAAATCGCCGCAGCCCCGGGCTGAGCTCGGCGGCAGTGCTGCCGCCTTGTGGGCACAGCGCGGTACTGCAGCCGTCGCCTGTCTCGGATCCAGCCCCACAGCGAGCAGTCCGGAGCAGAAGTGTGAAAGCTGGGATCCTTTGACTTCTGCAGGGGACTTCATTTTCTTTTCCTCTTCTTCTCTTCCAGGACCGGAGAAATGGTTCCACTCCTCCCATCTTTGCCAACAGCTGTGCTGTTGGAGGAGCCAGAGCCAAGGTGCCTTCAGCACCAGGGCTCTGCACTGGAGGGCTCCCGGTCCTGACCGCGCAGGGTTCCCCTTTTCCTCCCCGCTGGGATGAAGTGCCTATGGAATCTGGGATCTGGGTGAAACTGCAGCTCTGCTGGTATGCAGGGACGTGAGGTTCCGGGGGACTGTGTTTCCCTGTGGCTTTCCAGGTCGGCAGGAGCCGGAGGAAATGGGGTGCCAGAGCCGTGCCCCATCAGGCCGTGTTTGCCTCTGAGGAACAGAGAGTCCGGGCTGAGGTGAGATTGCCAGGAGTGCTTGGATGGATGAGCCGTGCGGGGAACGGGGAGCTCGGAATCGCAGCTGCTGCTGGATCCGTTGCCTTAGGTCTGCTCCGTCTGTGTCTGTGCCAAGTGGGATTTGTGCTGGGGAGAGAGGTGCTGTGGGGAGCCAGAGGTGAAGTAAATCCTCTGTGGGGATGGGCAGCGAAGGACTGAGTAGCAGGGAAAGGAGAGGATTTCTAAAGGATACGACTGTTTCTGCCAAGAGCGGGGTGGAGCAGCGATGGGGGTGGTTGGGTTTGGCCTGGGCTCTGTTATTCTTGGTGCAATTTTAAAATTCTGTCGTGTGATTTACTGTCCGGGAGCTTTCGAACGAGAGCTGAGCGAAATGTAGGTTAAGCCTTGGAAGTTGGGTCCATTGCCTGCAGCAGCTCGCCGAGGCTGGAGGACTGGGGGGATGGCTGCTCCCAGGAAAGGTTACTTATTTATTGATACTGTGTCACATTTCCCTCAGCGACTGCCAGCCCGGAATGGCTGTGAGTTTGTGCTCTTCTCAGTGGGGGATTGGAGAAGGTTTTGGCTGTAATTAGAAGTGGGAGAAAAATCCTGCTAAATAAAAGCCTCACCTCTGTCCCCCCTAAGTTATCCCCGTTTGTCCCAGCTTGGAGCTGCGCAGAAGTCCGGCAGGGGAAATGACATCAGGGATACAGCTGTCAGTTCCAAGGCAGAGAGAGAAGATGTAGCAGCCAAGGGCAGGGCAGGGGGAAAGGTTTCAGAAAGCATTTCTGTGGTGTAATGAATGCCAATTTCTGCTTGCCCAGGGAGAAGAGGACGAACTCCCAGCCATTCAGGCCTGACAGTCCCCTGCAGCGAGAGCATACACTGGAAGAGTTCAGGGTCGAAGACAAGGCTGAGGGAAAATCCAGGCTATTTATAAGGGATGATGAGAGGTGAGTCCAGGGTGAGAATCCAGTGGGTAAAGGGAAAAGTGGTGTAAGGGAGGAGTAATACAGGGCAGGGGCCGATAAGGTAGGATGGGTGGAACAGTGCAGTGAACATAAACCAATGGGGGGGGGGGGGGCGGGGGGGGCGGGTACAAGGATACAAGAACTTTCCAGAGCTTGGAGGAGACAAGGGATGACATAACTGGGAATAGAGGCAACCAATGGGAAATGAGGGTTATAAAGCTTTACCTTAAAGCTTTACCATAAAGAATTTTTAAAACCTTTGACAACCTTCTTAGGAGCTATTCTAAACTTAAACAAATGCCCTCCAAGGTCTGGGGCCATGGGCCGACTCCTCACCCAAAACACTGGTCTGGCTTGGGACGTCAGTCAGTCCGATTCCTACACTGGGCCTCTGCATGATATTCACCCAGAAGCTGCCTTTCAAGGACTGAAGTGGAACAAAAGGTATAAAAGAAATGTCATTCCCAGATGGAAAACAGTTTCATTTCTCTTGTGTCTGCTTTTTTTTTTTTTTTTTTTACAGTTACCTCAAAATTCCCGGATCCAGAACAGCTGCTCTGAGTTTTGGAAGAGATTCCAAAGCAGGATACAGTAGGTTTCAAAGTACACCATGGAAAGTCAATCGTTTGTCTGCAGCATGCAGCATGTAGGTGTGATGTCTGTAACTGGTCTTAGTTGATGCAGAGGTACTTGGAAACAAATGTTTAATCTTTCATCTCTCCCCACCTGCATTCTTCCTCAGTGTACTTTTTATTCAGCAGGACTCGGATGAGAGAGAGAGAGAGAGAGAGAGAGAGAGAGGAACTCTCTTCACATCAGCGTCAAAGGAAAAAGTGTTCAGCGACTTACAGTCCTAGTGACTGTTCTGTGTAAAAGCAGGATTGTTTTGCCATCAGACCTTGCGTGCCGTACCAGTCTGTGCGTTAGCAGGTGTCAAAGAAAGGTCAAAAGGGAATAACTCCATGTCGTTCACTGGTGTGAATCTTGGTGGGGAGCAGAGCCGAGAGTGAACTGCAGTGAGGGGGAGGTTACTGAAGCCCCAGTTTGTTTCCAGTGAGCGTGGTGTTGTGGTGTTCAAAGTTACAGGTGCCTGCTGGCCTGGAGCTGGATACTTCTGCCTCTGCTTTCTTTGGGGGTTGATGATTCCTTATGTTTATGTTGGCGTGCCAGACAAATTGTTAAAGGTATTTCCATCAGACCTGCTTTGAATGTGTTACCCCTTCATTGAATTAAAAGAAAAAAAGCCCCGCTCCATCACTGCTGCTGTGATGTGTGACAAAAGCCCATCTTCCCTCCCCTGGGAACAGGT
The DNA here is from genome assembly GCF_963662255.1 of Cinclus cinclus. NCBI lineage: Eukaryota > Metazoa > Chordata > Aves > Passeriformes > Cinclidae > Cinclus > Cinclus cinclus. The sequence goes on along the minus strand of NW_026912085.1, from coordinate 176,070 downwards.
GAGAGATGGAACTAAACCCCAAAGGATTTTTTGCTCACTGATGGCACGTGAGTTTTCTTGGGAATTCTCTGCCAAATGTGGTCAGTTGTTTTTGAATGTGGCCATGCGGGGAGTCGAACGTGCCAGCCCAGATCTGCAAACATGCAGTGCCAGAAGGAGAACCTTTGAAATGTCACCTGGGATGTGTTCCACTGACTCACAAGTGGGTGCTGTGCCCAGGTCCCCTGTCCAAATCCTGGGCGGGCAGAAGCCAGGACTGCACATTGCTCGTGATATGAATTCAGTTTTGGGGAGGTTAAATACAAATGAGATGCCAGGGAAGGAATGTCTTCTAACTGTATATATTTTTGTCCTAGAGGAGCCCTGCCCAGTGTGACTGCTGCCCAGTGCTGCTCCCTGACTGCACGCTCTCTTGGTGAGCCTCTGTCCTGCTGGCCGTGCCTTTTCTGTCCCCGTCCCCGTGCCGCTCCTTGCCCGTCTTTACCCTCCCGAGCACGTGGCGTGGTCGATTCCTGTCTCCCGGTCCTGGTTTCCCTTTTTGTCTCTGTGTCCCGGCGTCCTTGCTGTGTGTTTGGGACTCCGTCTTTTTGTCTGTCCTTCTCCGTGCCTCACTCGTGTTCCCGTTCTGTTCCCTGTGGCTCTGTGGTGCTCCCCGTGCCATTGTTTCCCCCGGGATCCTTGTGTCCCGTTCGCTGCCCCTGTTCTTTTTTAATCCCTCTCTCGTGCTGCCCATCTAGCATCCCTTTTTTGTGTTTTTATTTTTTTTTTTTTTTTTTTTCCTCCATTTCAGCCTGCACCCCGATCTTCATTTTCTTTCTTGTGCCCTCTCTGCTGCCACTCTCTGCCTCGTGTTCTCTGTGTGTGCGGGGCTGGGGAGGAACTTTAGCCCTCCTGGGGGCTGCCCCTCCCCCCCCCCCCCTTTCCTTGTGCCAGCCGGGTCCCTTTTTGGGGGCATGGACCCGTGGGAAGGGTTCCCATCAAGGGCCGTGCTGCCGTCCAGGGCAGCTGGAGCGGTTCTGTGCCTTCATTTTGGTGGTGATGAAAGAAGGCTGAGGGGGGGACGGGGTGGAGAGTCGGGGGGCTCCGATGTATTTCGGGGCAGCCCGAGGTCCCCGGCAGAGGGAGCCACGCTGCGGCGCAGGAGCAGGGGAGTGGGGAATGGTGTGGGGGGGGCCGTGCTGGGTGCCCCTCCCCCAGAGGGACCCACGGGTGCCAGGACATTCCCCGGGAGGGGTGGCCGTAGAATACATGAAAAATTTTTTTGTTTGTTTTCATTTCGTTAGAGGGAGGCTTTCTTTACTTTTGGCTGGGGTTTATTTTGGTGCATTCATTCAGGGGGATTTCCTGAAGGGATGGATCTCGTTGTTTCATCCCCCCCCCCTCCCCCCATCCCTTGTCTGTCTGTCTGTCTGTCTGTCTGTCTGTCCGTCCCCAAATCGCCGCAGCCCCGGGCTGAGCTCGGCGGCAGTGCTGCCGCCTTGTGGGCACAGCGCGGTACTGCAGCCGTCGCCTGTCTCGGATCCAGCCCCACAGCGAGCAGTCCGGAGCAGAAGTGTGAAAGCTGGGATCCTTTGACTTCTGCTGGGGACTTCATTTTCTTTTCCTCTTCTTCTCTTCCAGGACCGGAGAAATGGTTCCACTCCTCCCATCTTTGCCAACAGCTGTGCTGTTGGAGGAGCCAGAGCCAAGGTGCCTTCAGCACCAGGGCTCTGCACTGGAGGGCTCCCGGTCCTGACCGCGCAGGGTTCCCCTTTTCCTCCCCGCTGGGATGAAGTGTCTATGGAATCTGGGATCTGGGTGAAACTGCAGCTCTGCTGGTATGCAGGGACGTGAGGTTCCGGGGGAATGCGTTTCCCTGTGGCTTTCCAGGTCGGCAGGAGCCGGAGGAAATGGGGTGCCAGAGCCGTGCCCCATCAGGCCGTGTTTGCCTCTGAGGAACAGAGAGTCCGGGCTGAGGTGAGATTGCCAGGAGTGCTTGGATGGATGAGCCGTGCGGGGAACGGGGAGCTCGGAATCGCAGCTGCTGCTGAATCCGTTGCCTTAGGTCTGCTCCGTCTGTGTCTGTGCCAAGTGGGATTTGTGCTGGGGAGAGAGGTGCTGTGGGGAGCCAGAGGTGAAGTAAATCCTCTGTGGGGATGGGCAGCGAAGGACTGAGTAGCAGGGAAAGGAGAGGATTTCTAAAGGATACGACTGTTTCTGCCAAGAGCGGGGTGGAGCAGCGATGGGGGTGGTTGGGTTTGGCCTGGGCTCTGTTATTCTTGGTGCAATTTTAAAATTCTGTCGTGTGATTTACTGTCCGGGAGCTTTCGAACGAGAGCTGAGCGAAATGTAGGTTAAGCCTTGGAAGTTGGGTCCATTGCCTGCAGCAGCTCGCCGAGGCTGGAGGACTGGGGGGATGGCTGCTCCCAGGAAAGGTTACTTATTTATTGATACTGTGTCACATTTCCCTCAGCGACTGCCAGCCCGGAATGGCTGTGAGTTTGTGCTCTTCTCAGTGGGGGATTGGAGAAGGTTTTGGCTGTAATTAGAAGTGGGAGAAAAATCCTGCTAAATAAAAGCCTCACCTCTGTCCCCCCTAAGTTATCCCCGTTTGTCCCAGCTTGGAGCTGCGCAGAAGTCCGGCAGGGGAAATGACATCAGGGATACAGCTGTCAGTTCCAAGGCAGAGAGAGAAGATGTAGCAGCCAAGGGCAGGGCAGGGGGAAAGGTTTCAGAAAGCATTTCTGTGGTGTAATGAATGCCAATTTCTGCTTGCCCAGGGAGAAGAGGACGAACTCCCAGCCATTCAGGCCTGACAGTCCCCTGCAGCGAGAGCATCCACTGGAAGAGTTCAGGGTCGAAGACAAGGCTGAGGGAAAATCCAGGCTATTTATAAGGGATGATGAGAGGTGGGTCCAGGGTGAGAATCCAGTGGGTAAAGGGAAAAGTGGTGTAAGGGAGGAGTAATACAGGGCAGGGGCCGATAAGGTAGGATGGGTGGAACAGTGCAGTGAACATAAACCAATGGGGGGGGGGGGTTGGGGCGGGGGGGGGCGGGGTACAAGGATACAAGAACTTTCCAGAGCTGGGAGGAGACAAGGGATGACATAACTGGGAATAGAGGCAACCAATGGGAAATGAGGGTTATAAAGCTTTACCTTAAAGCTTTACCATAAAGAATTTTTAAAACCTTTGACAACCTTCTTAGGAGCTATTCTAAACTTAAACAAATGCCCTCCAAGGTCTGGGGCCATGGGCCGACTCCTCACCCAAAACACTGGTCTGGCTTGGGACGTCAGTCAGTCCGATTCCTACACTGGGCCTCTGCATGATATTCACCCAGAAGCTGCCTTTCAAGGACTGAAGTGGAACAAAAGGTATAAAAGAAATGTCATTCCCAGATGGAAAACAGTTTCATTTCTCTTGTGTCTGCTTTTTTTTTTTTTTTTTTTTACAGTTACCTCAAAATTCCCGGATCCAGAACAGCTGCTCTGAGTTTTGGAAGAGATTCCAAAGCAGGATACAGTAGGTTTCAAAGTACACCTTGGAAAATCAATCGTTTGTCTGCAGCATGCAGCATGTAGGTGTGATGTCTGTAACTGGTCTTAGTTGATGCAGAGGTACTTGGAAACAAATGTTTAATCTTTCATCTCTCCCCACCTGCATTCTTCCTCAGTGTACTTTTTATTCAGCAGGACTCGGATGAGAGAGAGAGAGAGAGAGAGAGAGAGAGAGAGAGAGGAACTCTCTTCACATCAGCGTCAAAGGAAAAAGTGTTCAGCGACTTACAGTCCTAGTGACTGTTCTGTGTAAAAGCAGGATTGTTTTGCCATCAGACCTTGCGTGCCGTACCAGTCTGTGCGTTAACAGGTGTCTAAGAAAGGTCAAAAGGGAATAACTCCATGTCGTTCACTGGTGTGAATCTTGGTGGGGAGCAGAGCCGAGAGTGAACTGCAGTGAGGGGGAGGTTACTGAAGCCCCAGTTTGTTTCCAGTGAGCGTGGTGTTGTGGTGTTCAAAGTTACAGGTGCCTGCTGGCCTGGAGCTGGATACTTCTGCCTCTGCTTTCTTTGGGGGTTGATGATTCCTTATGTTTATGTTGGCGTGCCAGACAAATTGTTAAAGGTATTTCCATCAGACCTGCTTTGAATGTGTTACCCCTTCATTGAATTAAAAGAAAAAAAGCCCCGCTCCATCACTGCTGCTGTGATGTGTGACAAAAGCCCATCTTCCCTCCCCTGGGAACAGGTGAGAGATGGAACTAAACCCCAAAGGATTTTCTGCTCACTGATGGCACGTGAGTTTTCTTGGGAATTCTCTGCCAAATGTGGTCAGTTGTTTTTGAATGTGGCCATGCGGGGAGTCGAACGTGCCCGTCCAGATCTGCAAACATGCAGTGCCAGAAGGAGAAGCCTTGAAATGTAAACCGGGATTTATTCACCTGACTGACAGGTGTGTGTGCTGTGCCCAGGTCCCCTGTCCAAATCCTGGGCGGGCAGAAGCCAGGACTGCACATTGCTCGTGATATGAATTCAGTTTTGGGGAGGTTAAATACAAATGAGATGCCAGGGAAGGAATGTCTTCTAACTGTATATATTTTTGTCCTAGAGGAGCCCTGCCCAGTGTGACTGCTGCCCAGTGCTGCTCCCTGACTGCACGCTCTCTTGGTGAGCCTCTGTCCTGCTGGCCGTGCCTTTTCTGTCCCCGTCCCCGTGCCGCTCCTTGCCCGTCTTTACCCTCCCGAGCACGTGGCGTGGTCGATTCCTGTCTCCCGGTCCTGGTTTCCCTTTTTGTCTCTGTGTCCCGGCGTCCTTGCTGTGTGTTTGGGACTCCGTCTTTTTGTCTGTCCTTCTCCGTGCCTCACTCGTGTTCCCGTTCTGTTCCCTGTGGCTCTGTGGTGCTCCCCGTGCCATTGTTTCCCCCGGGATCCTTGTGTCCCGTTCGCTGCCCCTGTTCTTTTTTAATCCCTCTCTCGTGCTGCCCATCTAGCATCCCTTTTTTGTGGTTTTTTTTTTTTTTTTTTTTTTTTCCTCCATTTCAGCCTGCACCCCGATCTTCATTTTCTTTCTTGTGCCCTCTCTGCTGCCACTCTCTGCCTCGTGTTCTCTGTGTGTGCGGGGCTGGGGAGGAACTTTAGCCCTCCTGGGGGCTGCCCCTCCCCCCCCCCCCCTTTCCTTGTGCCAGCTGGGTCCCTTTTTGGGGGCATGGACCCGTGGGAAGGGTTCCCATCAAGGGCCGTGCTGCCGTCCAGGGCAGCTGGAGCGGTTCTGTGCCTTCATTTTGGTGGTGATGAAAGAAGGCTGAGGGGGGGACGGGGTGGAGAGTCGGGGGGCTCCGATGTATTTCGGGGCAGCCCGAGGTCCCCGGCAGAGGGAGCCACGCTGCGGCGCAGGAGCAGGGGAGTGGGGAATGGTGTGGGGGGGGCCGTGCTGGGTGCCCCTCCCCCAGAGGGACCCACGGGTGCCAGGACATTCCCCGGGAGGGGTGGCCGTAGAATTCATGAAAAATTTTTTTGTTTGTTTTCATTTCGTTAGAGGGAGGCTTTCTTTACTTTTGGCTGGGGTTTATTTTGGTGCATTCATTCAGGGGGATTTCCTGAAGGGATGGATCTCGTTGTTTCATCCCCCCCCCCTCCCCCCATCCCTTGTCTGTCTGTCTGTCTGTCTGTCTGTCCGTCCGTCCCCAAATCGCCGCAGCCCCGGGCTGAGCTCGGCGGCAGTGCTGCCGCCTTGTGGGCACAGCGCGGTACTGCAGCCGTCGCCTGTCTCGGATCCAGCCCCACAGCGAGCAGTCCGGAGCAGAAGTGTGAAAGCTGGGATCCTTTGACTTCTGCAGGGGACTTCATTTTCTTTTCCTCTTCTTCTCTTCCAGGACCGGAGAAATGGTTCCACTCCTCCCATCTTTGCCAACAGCTGTGCTGTTGGAGGAGCCAGAGCCAAGGTGCCTTCAGCACCAGGGCTCTGCACTGGAGGGCTCCCGGTCCTGACCGCGCAGGGTTCCCCTTTTCCTCCCCGCTGGGATGAAGTGTCTATGGAATCTGGGATCTGGGTGAAACTGCAGCTCTGCTGGTATGCAGGGACGTGAGGTTCCGGGGGACTGCGTTTCCCTGTGGCTTTCCAGGTCGGCAGGAGCCGGAGGAAATGGGGTGCCAGAGCCGTGCCCCATCAGGCCGTGTTTGCCTCTGAGGAACAGAGAGTCCGGGCTGAGGTGAGATTGCCAGGAGTGTTTGGATGGATGAGCCGTGCGGGGAACGGGGAGCTCGGAATCGCAGCTGCTGCTGGATCCGTTGCCTTAGGTCTGCTCCGTCTGTGTCTGTGCCAAGTGGGATTTGTGCTGGGGAGAGAGGTGCTGTGGGGAGCCAGAGGTGAAGTAAATCCTCTGTGGGGATGGGCAGCGAAGGACTGAGTAGCAGGGAAAGGAGAGGATTTCTAAAGGATACGACTGTTTCTGCCAAGAGCGGGGTGGAGCAGCGATGGGGGTGGTTGGGTTTGGCCTGGGCTCTGTTATTCTTGGTGCAATTTTAAAATTCTGTCGTGTGATTTACTGTCCGGGAGCTTTGGAACGAGAGCTGAGCGAAATGTAGGTTAAGCCTTGGAAGTTGGGTCCATTGCCTGCAGCAGCTCGCCGAGGCTGGAGGACTGGGGGGATGGCTGCTCCCAGGAAAGGTTACTTATTTATTGATACTGTGTCACATTTCCCTCAGCGACTGCCAGCCCGGAATGGCTGTGAGTTTGTGCTCTTCTCAGTGGGGGATTGGAGAAGGTTTTGGCTGTAATTAGAAGTGGGAGAAAAATCCTGCTAAATAAAAGCCTCACCTCTGTCCCCCCTAAGTTATCCCCGTTTGTCCCAGCTTGGAGCTGCGCAGAAGTCCGGCAGGGGAAATGACATCAGGGATACAGCTGTCAGTTCCAAGGCAGAGAGAGAAGATGTAGCAGCCAAGGGCAGGGCAGGGGGAAAGGTTTCAGAAAGCATTTCTGTGGTGTAATGAATGCCAATTTCTGCTTGCCCAGGGAGAAGAGGACGAACTCCCAGCCATTCGGGCCTGACAGTCCCCTGCAGCGAGAGCATACACTGGAAGAGTTCAGGGTCGAAGACAAGGCTGAGGGAAAATCCAGGCTATTTATAAGGGATGATGAGAGGTGGGTCCAGGGTGAGAATCCAGTGGGTAAAGGGAAAAGTGGTGTAAGGGAGGAGTAATACAGGGCAGGGGCCGATAAGGTAGGATGGGTGGAACAGTGCAGTGAACATAAACCAATGGGGGGGGGGGGGGTTGGGGCGGGGGGGGGCGGGTACAAGGATACAAGAACTTTCCAGAGCTGGGAGGAGACAAGGGATGACATAACTGGGAATAGAGGCAACCAATGGGAAATGAGGGTTATAAAGCTTTACCTTAAAGCTTTACCATAAAGAATTTTTAAAACCTTTGACAACCTTCTTAGGAGCTATTCTAAACTTAAACAAATGCCCTCCAAGGTCTGGGGCCATGGGCCGACTCCTCACCCAAAACACTGGTCTGGCTTGGGACGTCAGTCAGTCCGATTCCTACACTGGGCCTCTGCATGATATTCACCCAGAAGCTGCCTTTCAAGGACTGAAGTGGAACAAAAGGTATAAAAGAAATGTCATTCCCAGATGGAAAACAGTTTCATTTCTCTTGTGTCTGCTTTTTTTTTTTTTTTTTTTTACAGTTACCTCAAAATTCCCGGATCCAGAACAGCTGCTCTGAGTTTTGGAAGAGATTCCAAAGCAGGATACAGTAGGTTTCAAAGTACACCTTGGAAAATCAATCGTTTGTCTGCAGCATGCAGCATGTAGGTGTGATGTCTGTAACTGGTCTTAGTTGATGCAGAGGTACTTGGAAACAAATGTTTAATCTTTCATCTCTCCCCACCTGCATTCTTCCTCAGTGTACTTTTTATTCAGCAGGACTCGGATGAGAGAGAGATAGAGAGAGAGAGGAACTCTCTTCACATCAGCGTCAAAGGAAAAAGTGTTCAGCGACTTACAGTCCTAGTGACTGTTCTGTGTAAAAGCAGGATTGTTTTGCCATCAGACCTTGCGTGCCGTACCAGTCTGTGCGTTAGCAGGTGTCTAAGAAAGGTCAAAAGGGAATAACTCCATGTCGTTCACTGGTGTGAATCTTGGTGGGGAGCAGAGCCGAGAGTGAACTGCAGTGAGGGGGAGGTTACTGAAGCCCCAGTTTGTTTCCAGTGAGCGTGGTGTTGTGGTGTTCAAAGTTACAGGTGCCTGCTGGCCTGGAGCTGGATACTTCTGCCTCTGCTTTCTTTGGGGGTTGATGATTCCTTATGTTTATGTTGGCGTGCCAGACAAATTGTTAAAGGTATTTCCATCAGACCTGCTTTGAATGTGTTACCCCTTCATTGAATTAAAAGAAAAAAAGCCCCGCTCCATCACTGCTGCTGTGATGTGTGACAAAAGCCCATCTTCCCTCCCCTGGGAACAGGTGAGAGATGGAACTAAACCCCAAAGGATTTTCTGCTCACTGATGGCACGTGAGTTTTCTTGGGAATTCTCTGCCAAATGTGGTCAGTTGTTTTTGAATGTGGCCATGCGGGGAGTCGAACGTGCCAGCCCAGATCTGCAAACATGCAGTGCCAGAAGGAGAACCTTTGAAATGTCACCTGGGATGTGTTCCACTGACTCACAAGTGGGTGCTGTGCCCAGGTCCCCTGTCCAAATCCTGGGCGGGCAGAAGCCAGGACTGCACATTGCTCGTGATATGAATTCAGTTTTGGGGAGGTTAAATACAAATGAGATGCCAGGGAGGGAATGTCTTCTAACTGTATATATTTTTGTCCTAGAGGAGCCCTGCCCAGTGTGACTGCTGCCCAGTGCTGCTCCCTGACTGCACGCTCTCTTGGTGAGCCTCTGTCCTGCTGGCCGTGCCTTTTCTGTCCCCGTCCCCGTGCCGCTCCTTGCCCGTCTTTACCCTCCCGAGCACGTGGCGTGGTCGATTCCTGTCTCCCGGTCCTGGTTTCCCTTTTTGTCTCTGTGTCCCGGCGTCCTTGCTGTGTGTTTGGGACTCCGTCTTTTTGTCTGTCCTTCTCCGTGCCTCACTCGTGTTCCCGTTCTGTTCCCTGTGGCTCTGTGGTGCTCCCCGTGCCATTGTTTCCCCCGGGATCCTCGTGTCCCGTTCGCTGCCCCTGTTCTTTTTTAATCCCTCTCTCGTGCTGCCCATCTAGCATCCCTTTTTTGTGGTTTTGTTTTTTTTTTTTTTTTTTTCCCTCCATTTCAGCCTGCACCCCGATCTTCATTTTCTTTCTTGTGCCCTCTCTGCTGCCACTCTCTGCCTCGTGTTCTCTGTGTGTGCGGGGCTGGGGAGGAACTTTAGCCCTCCTGGGGGCTGCCCCTCCCCCCCCCCCCCTTTCCTTGTGCCAGCTGGGTCCCTTTTTGGGGGCATGGACCCGTGGGAAGAGTTCCCATCAAGGGCCGTGCTGCCGTCCAGGGCAGCTGGAGCGGTTCTGTGCCTTCATTTTGGTGGTGACGAAAGAAGGCTGAGGGGGGGACGGGGTGGAGAGTCGGGGGGCTCCGATGTATTTCGGGGCAGCCCGAGGTCCCCGGCAGAGGGAGCCACGCTGCGGCGCAGGAGCAGGGGAGTGGGGAATGGTGTGGGGGGGGCCGTGCTGGGTGCCCCTCCCCCAGAGGGACCCACGGGTGCCAGGACATTCCCCGGGAGGGGTGGCCGTAGAATACATGAAAAATTTTTTTGTTTGTTTTCATTTCGTTAGAGGGAGGCTTTCTTTACTTTTGGCTGGGGTTTATTTTGGTGCATTCATTCAGGGGGATTTCCTGAAGGGATGGATCTTGTTGTTTCATCCCCCCCCCTCCCCCCATCCCTTGTCTGTCTGTCTGTCTGTCTGTCTGTCTGTCTGTCTGTCCGTCCCCAAATCGCCGCAGGCCCGGGCTGAGCTCGGCGGCAGTGCTGCCGCCTTGTGGGCACAGCGCGGTACTGCAGCCGTCGCCTGTCTCGGATCCAGCCCCACAGCGAGCAGTCCGGAGCAGAAGTGTGAAAGCTGGGATCCTTTGACTTCTGCAGGGGACTTCATTTTCTTTTCCTCTTCTTCTCTTCCAGGACCGGAGAAATGGTTCCACTCCTCCCATCTTTGCCAACAGCTGTGCTGTTGGAGGAGCCAGAGCCAAGGTGCCTTCAGCACCAGGGCTCTGCACTGGAGGGCTCCCGGTCCTGACCGCGCAGGGTTCCCCTTTTCCTCCCCGCTGGGATGAAGTGCCTATGGAATCTGGGATCTGGGTGAAACTGCAGCTCTGCTGGTATGCAGGGACGTGAGGTTCCGGGGGACTGTGTTTCCCTGTGGCTTTCCAGGTCGGCAGGAGCCGGAGGAAATGGGGTGCCAGAGCCGTGCCCCATCAGGCCGTGTTTGCCTCTGAGGAACAGAGAGTCCGGGCTGAGGTGAGATTGCCAGGAGTGCTTGGATGGATGAGCCGTGCGGGGAACGGGGAGCTCGGAATCGCAGCTGCTGCTGGATCCGTTGCCTTAGGTCTGCTCCGTCTGTGTCTGTGCCAAGTGGGATTTGTGCTGGGGAGAGAGGTGCTGTGGGGAGCCAGAGGTGAAGTAAATCCTCTGTGGGGATGGGCAGCGAAGGACTGAGTAGCAGGGAAAGGAGAGGATTTCTAAAGGATACGACTGTTTCTCCCAAGAGCGGGGTGGAGCAGCGATGGGGGTGGTTGGGTTTGGCCTGGGCTCTGTTATTCTTGGTGCAATTTTAAAATTCTGTCGTGTGATTTACTGTCCGGGAGCTTTGGAACGAGAGCTGAGCGAAATGTAGGTTAAGCCTTGGAAGTTGGGTCCATTGCCTGCAGCAGCTCGCCGAGGCTGGAGGACTGGGGGGATGGCTGCTCCCAGGAAAGGTTACTTATTTATTGATACTGTGTCACATTTCCCTCAGCGACTGCCAGCCCGGAATGGCTGTGAGTTTGGGCTCTTCTCAGTGGGGGATTGGAGAAGGTTTTGGCTGTAATTAGAAGTGGGAGAAAAATCCTGCTAAATAAAAGCCTCACCTCTGTCCCCCCTAAGTTATCCCCGTTTGTCCCAGCTTGGAGCTGCGCAGAAGTCCGGCAGGGGAAATGACATCAGGGATACAGCTGTCAGTTCCAAGGCAGAGAGAGAAGATGTAGCAGCCAAGGGCAGGGCAGGGGGAAAGGTTTCAGAAAGCATTTCTGTGGTGTAATGAATGCCAATTTCTGCTTGCCCAGGGAGAAGAGGACGAACTCCCAGCCATTCGGGCCTGACAGTCCCCTGCAGCGAGAGCATACACTGGAAGAGTTCAGGGTCGAAGACAAGGCTGAGGGAAAATCCAGGCTATTTATAAGGGATGATGAGAGGTGGGTCCAGGGTGAGAATCCAGTGGGTAAAGGGAAAAGTGGTGTAAGGGAGGAGTAATACAGGGCAGGGGCCGATAAGGTAGGATGGGTGGAACAGTGCAGTGAACATAAACCAATGGGGGGGGGGGGTTGGGGCGGGGGGGGGGGCGGGGTACAAGGATACAAGAACTTTCCAGAGCTGGGAGGAGACAAGGGATGACATAACTGGGAATAGAGGCAACCAATGGGAAATGAGGGTTATAAAGCTTTACCTTAAAGCTTTACCATAAAGAATTTTTAAAACCTTTGACAACCTTCTTAGGAGCTATTCTAAACTTAAACAAATGCCCTCCAAGGTCTGGGGCCATGGGCCGACTCCTCACCCAAAACACTGGTCTGGCTTGGGACGTCAGTCAGTCCGATTCCTACACTGGGCCTCTGCATGATATTCACCCAGAAGCTGCCTTTCAAGGACTGAAGTGGAACAAAAGGTATAAAAGAAATGTCATTCCCAGATGGAAAACAGTTTCATTTCTCTTGTGTCTGCTTTTTTTTTTTTTTTTTTTTTACAGTTACCTCAAAATTCCCGGATCCAGAACAGCTGCTCTGAGTTTTGGAAGAGATTCCAAAGCAGGATACAGTAGGTTTCAAAGTACACCTTGGAAAATCAATCGTTTGTCTGCAGCATGCAGCATGTAGGTGTGATGTCTGTAACTGGTCTTAGTTGATGCAGAGGTACTTGGAAACAAATGTTTAATCTTTCATCTCTCCCCACCTGCATTCTTCCTCAGTGTACTTTTTATTCAGCAGGACTCGGATGAGAGAGAGATAGAGAGAGAGAGGAACTCTCTTCACATCAGCGTCAAAGGAAAAAGTGTTCAGCGACTTACAGTCCTAGTGACTGTTCTGTGTAAAAGCAGGATTGTTTTGCCATCAGACCTTGCGTGCCGTACCAGTCTGTGCGTTAGCAGGTGTCTAAGAAAGGTCAAAAGGGAATAACTCCATGTCGTTCACTGGTGTGAATCTTGGTGGGGAGCAGAGCCGAGAGTGAACTGCAGTGAGGGGGAGGTTACTGAAGCCCCAGTTTGTTTCCAGTGAGCGTGGTGTTGTGGTGTTCAAAGTTACAGGTGCCTGCTGGCCTGGAGCTGGATACTTCTGCCTCTGCTTTCTTTGGGGGTTGATGATTCCTTATGTTTATGTTGGCGTGCCAGACAAATTGTTAAAGGTATTTCCATCAGACCTGCTTTGAATGTGTTACCCCTTCATTGAATTAAAAGAAAAAAAGCCCCGCTCCATCACTGCTGCTGTGATGTGTGACAAAAGCCCATCTTCCCTCCCCTGGGAACAGGTGAGAGATGGAACTAAACCCCAAAGGATTTTCTGCTCACTGATGGCACGTGAGTTTTCTTGGGAATTCTCTGCCAAATGTGGTCAGTTGTTTTTGAATGTGGCCATGCGGGGAGTCGAACGTGCCAGCCCAGATCTGCAAACATGCAGTGCCAGAAGGAGAACCTTTGAAATGTCACCTGGGATGTGTTCCACTGACTCACACGTGGGTGCTGTGCCCAGGTCCCCTGTCCAAATCCTGGGCGGGCAGAAGCCAGGACTGCACATTGCTCGTGATATGAATTCAGTTTTGGGGAGGTGAAATACAAATGAGATGCCAGGGAGGGAATGTCTTCTAACTGTATATATTTTTGTCCTAGAGGAGCCCTGCCCAGTGTGACTGCTGCCCAGTGCTGCTCCCTGACTGCACGCTCTCTTGGTGAGCCTCTGTCCTGCTGGCCGTGCCTTTTCTGTCCCCGTCCCCGTGCCGCTCCTTGCCCGTCTTTACCCTCCCGAGCACGTGGCGTGGTCGATTCCTGTCTCCCGGTCCTGGTTTCCCTTTTTGTCTCTGTGTCCCGGCGTCCTTGCTGTGTGTTTGGGACTCCGTCTTTTTGTCTGTCCTTCTCCGTGCCTCACTCGTGTTCCCGTTCTGTTCCCTGTGGCTCTGTGGTGCTCCCCGTGCCATTGTTTCCCCCGGGATCCTTGTGTCCCGTTCGCTGCCCCTGTTCTTTTTTAATCACTCTCTCGTGCTGCCCATCTAGCATCCCTTTTTTGTGGTTTTGTTTTTTTTTTTTTTTTCTCCATTTCAGCCTGCACCCCGATCTTCATTTTCTTTCTTGTGCCCTCTCTGCTGCCACTCTCTGCCTCGTGTTCTCTGTGTGTGCGGGGCTGGGGAGGAACTTTAGCCCTCCTGGGGGCTGCCCCTCCCCCCCCCCCCTTTCCTTGTGCCAGCTGGGTCCCTTTTTGGGGGCATGGACCCGTGGGAAGGGTTCCCATCAAGGGCCGTGCTGCCGTCCAGGGCAGCTGGAGCGGTTCTGTGCCTTCATTTTGGTGGTGATGAAAGAAGGCTGAGGGGGGGACGGGGTGGAGAGTCGGGGGGCTCCGATGTATTTCGGGGCAGCCCGAGGTCCCCGGCAGAGGGAGCCACGCTGCGGCGCAGGAGCAGGGGAGTGGGGAATGGTGTGGGGGGGGCCGTGCTGGGTGCCCCTCCCCCAGAGGGACCCACGGGTGCCAGGACATTCCCCGGGAGGGGTGGCCGTAGAATACATGAAAAATTTTTTTGTTTGTTTTCATTTCGTTAGAGGAAGGCTTTCTTTACTTTTGGCTGGGGTTTATTTTGGTGCATTCATTCAGGGGGATTTCCTGAAGGGATGGATCTCGTTGTTTCATCCCCCCCCCCTCCCCCCATCCCTTGTCTGTCTGTCTGTCTGTCTGTCTGTCTGTCCGTCCCCAAATCGCCGCAGCCCCGGGCTGAGCTCGGCGGCAGTGCTGCCGCCTTGTGGGCACAGCGCGGTACTGCAGCCGTCGCCTGTCTCGGATCCAGCCCCACAGCGAGCAGTCCGGAGCAGAAGTGTGAAAGCTGGGATCCTTTGACTTCTGCAGGGGACTTCATTTTCTTTTCCTCTTCTTCTCTTCCAGGACCGGAGAAATGGTTCCACTCCTCCCATCTTTGCCAACAGCTGTGCTGTTGGAGGAGCCAGAGCCAAGGTGCCTTCAGCACCAGGGCTCTGCACTGGAGGGCTCCCGGTCCTGACCGCGCAGGGTTCCCCTTTTCCTCCCCGCTGGGATGAAGTGTCTATGGAATCTGGGATCTGGGTGAAACTGCAGCTCTGCTGGTATGCAGGGACGTGAGGTTCCGGGGGACTGCGTTTCCCTGTGGCTTTCCAGGTCGGCAGGAGCCGGAGGAAATGGGGTGCCAGAGCCGTGCCCCATCAGGCCGTGTTTGCCTCTGAGGAACAGAGAGTCCGGGCTGAGGTGAGATTGCCAGGAGTGCTTGGATGGATGAGCCGTGCGGGGAACGGGGAGCTCGGAATCGCAGCTGCTGCTGGATCCGTTGCCTTAGGTCTGCTCCGTCTGTGTCTGTGCCAAGTGGGATTTGTGCTGGGGAGAGAGGTGCTGTGGGGAGCCAGAGGTGAAGTAAATCCTCTGTGGGGATGGGCAGCGAAGGACTGAGTAGCAGGGAAAGGAGAGGATTTCTAAAGGATACGACTGTTTCTGCCAAGAGCGGGGTGGAGCAGCGATGGGGGTGGTTGGGTTTGGCCTGGGCTCTGTTATTCTTGGTGCAATTTTAAAATTCTGTCGTGTGATTTACTGTCCGGGAGCTTTCGAACGAGAGCTGAGCGAAATGTAGGTTAAGCCTTGGAAGTTGGGTCCATTGCCTGCAGCAGCTCGCCGAGGCTGGAGGACTGGGGGGATGGCTGCTCCCAGGAAAGGTTACTTATTTATTGATACTGTGTCACATTTCCCTCAGCGACTGCCAGCCCGGAATGGCTGTGAGTTTGTGCTCTTCTCAGTGGGGGATTGGAGAAGGTTTTGGCTGTAATTAGAAGTGGGAGAAAAATCCTGCTAAATAAAAGCCTCACCTCTGTCCCCCCTAAGTTATCCCCGTTTGTCCCAGCTTGGAGCTGCGCAGAAGTCCGGCAGGGGAAATGACATCAGGGATACAGCTGTCAGTTCCAAGGCAGAGAGAGAAGATGTAGCAGCCAAGGGCAGGGCAGGGGGAAAGGTTTCAGAAAGCATTTCTGTGGTGTAATGAATGCCAATTTCTGCTTGCCCAGGGAGAAGAGGACGAACTCCCAGCCATTCAGGCCTGACAGTCCCCTGCAGCGAGAGCATCCACTGGAAGAGTTCAGGGTCGAAGACAAGGCTGAGGGAAAATCCAGGCTATTTATAAGGGATGATGAGAGGTGGGTCCAGGGTGAGAATCCAGTGGGTAAAGGGAAAAGTGGTGTAAGGGAGGAGTAATACAGGGCAGGGGCCGATAAGGTAGGATGGGTGGAACAGTGCAGTGAACATAAACCAATGGGGGGGGGGGGGTTGGGGCGGGGGGGGGGCGGGGTACAAGGATACAAGAACTTTCCAGAGCTGGGAGGAGACAAGGGATGACATAACTGGGAATAGAGGCAACCAATGGGAAATGAGGGTTATAAAGCTTTACCTTAAAGCTTTACCATAAAGAATTTTTAAAACCTTTGACAACCTTCTTAGGAGCTATTCTAAACTTAAACAAATGCCCTCCAAGGTCTGGGGCCATGGGCCGACTCCTCACCCAAAACACTGGTCTGGCTTGGGACGTCAGTCAGTCCGATTCCTACACTGGGCCTCTGCATGATATTCACCCAGAAGCTGCCTTTCAAGGACTGAAGTGGAACAAAAGGTATAAAAGAAATGTCATTCCCAGATGGAAAACAGTTTCATTTCTCTTGTGTCTGCTTTTTTTTTTTTTTTTTTACAGTTACCTCAAAATTCCCGGATCCAGAACAGCTGCTCTGAGTTTTGGAAGAGATTCCAAAGCAGGATACAGTAGGTTTCAAAGTACACCATGGAAAATCAATCGTTTGTCTGCAGCATGCAGCATGTAGGTGTGATGTCTGTAACTGGTCTTAGTTGATGCAGAGGTACTTGGAAACAAATGTTTAATCTTTCATCTCTCCCCACCTGCATTCTTCCTCAGTGTACTTTTTATTCAGCAGGACTCGGATGAGAGAGAGAGAGAGAGAGAGAGAGAGGAACTCTCTTCACATCAGCGTCAAAGGAAAAAGTGTTCAGCGACTTACAGTCCTAGTGACTGTTCTGTGTAAAAGCAGGATTGTTTTGCCATCAGACCTTGCGTGCCGTACCAGTCTGTGCGTTAGCAGGTGTCTAAGAAAGGTCAAAAGGGAATAACTCCATGTCGTTCACTGGTGTGAATCTTGGTGGGGAGCAGAGCCGAGAGTGAACTGCAGTGAGGGGGAGGTTACTGAAGCCCCAGTTTGTTTCCAGTGAGCGTGGTGTTGTGGTGTTCAAAGTTACAGGTGCCTGCTGGCCTGGAGCTGGATACTTCTGCCTCTGCTTTCTTTGGGGGTTGATGATTCCTTATGTTTATGTTGGCGTGCCAGACAAATTGTTAAAGGTATTTCCATCAGACCTGCTTTGAATGTGTTACCCCTTCATTGAATTAAAAGAAAAAAAGCCCCGCTCCATCACTGCTGCTGTGATGTGTGACAAAAGCCCATCTTCCCTCCCCTGGGAACAGGTGAGAGATGGAACTAAACCCCAAAGGATTTTCTGCTCACTGATGGCACGTGAGTTTTCTTGGGAATTCTCTGCCAAATGTGGTCAGTTGTTTTTGAATGTGGCCATGCGGGGAGTCGAACGTGCCAGCCCAGATCTGCAAACATGCAGTGCCAGAAGGAGAACCTTTGAAATGTCACCTGGGATGTGTTCCACTGACTCACACGTGGGTGCTGTGCCCAGGTCCCCTGTCCAAATCCTGGGCGGGCAGAAGCCAGGACTGCACATTGCTCGTGATATGAATTCAGTTTTGGGGAGGTGAAATACAAATGAGATGCCAGGGAGGGAATGTCTTCTAACTGTATATATTTTTGTCCTAGAGGAGCCCTGCCCAGTGTGACTGCTGCCCAGTGCTGCTCCCTGACTGCACGCTCTCTTGGTGAGCCTCTGTCCTGCTGGCCGTGCCTTTTCTGTCCCCGTCCCCGTGCCGCTCCTTGCCCGTCTTTACCCTCCCGAGCACGTGGCGTGGTCGATTCCTGTCTCCCGGTCCTGGTTTCCCTTTTTGTCTCTGTGTCCCGGCGTCCTTGCTGTGTGTTTGGGACTCCGTCTTTTTGTCTGTCCTTCTCCGTGCCTCACTCGTGTTCCCGTTCTGTTCCCTGTGGCTCTGTGGTGCTCCCCGTGCCATTGTTTCCCCCGGGATCCTTGTGTCCCGTTCGCTGCCCCTGTTCTTTTTTAATCCCTCTCTCGTGCTGCCCATCTAGCATCCCTTTTTTGTGTTTTTATTTTTTTTTTTTTTTTTTTCCTCCATTTCAGCCTGCACCCCGATCTTCATTTTCTTTCTTGTGCCCTCTCTGCTGCCACTCTCTGCCTCGTGTTCTCTGTGTGTGCGGGGCTGGGGAGGAACTTTAGCCCTCCTGGGGGCTGCCCCTCCCCCCCCCCCCCTTTCCTTGTGCCAGCTGGGTCCCTTTTTGGGGGCATGGACCCGTGGGAAGGGTTCCCATCAAGGGCCGTGCTGCCGTCCAGGGCAGCTGGAGCGGTTCTGTGCCTTCATTTTGGTGGTGATGAAAGAAGGCTGAGGGGGGGACGGGGTGGAGAGTCGGGGGGCTCCGATGTATTTCGGGGCAGCCCGAGGTCCCCGGCAGAGGGAGCCACGCTGCGGCGCAGGAGCAGGGGAGTGGGGAATGGTGTGGGGGGGGCCGTGCTGGGTGCCCCTCCCCCAGAGGGACCCACGGGTGCCAGGACATTCCCCGGGAGGGGTGGCCGTAGAATACATGAAAAATTTTTTTGTTTGTTTTCATTTCGTTAGAGGGAGGCTTTCTTTACTTTTGGCTGGGGTTTATTTTGGTGCATTCATTCAGGGGGATTTCCTGAAGGGATGGATCTCGTTGTTTCATCCCCCCCCCCTCCCCCCATCCCTTGTCTGTCTGTCTGTCTGTCTGTCTGTCTGTCCGTCCCCAAATCGCCGCAGGCCCGGGCTGAGCTCGGCGGCAGTGCTGCCGCCTTGTGGGCACAGCGCGGTACTGCAGCCGTCGCCTGTCTCGGATCCAGCCCCACAGCGAGCAGTCCGGAGCAGAAGTGTGAAAGCTGGGATCCTTTGACTTCTGCTGGGGACTTCATTTTCTTTTCCTCTTCTTCTCTTCCAGGACCGGAGAAATGGTTCCACTCCTCCCATCTTTGCCAACAGCTGTGCTGTTGGAGGAGCCAGAGCCAAGGTGCCTTCAGCACCAGGGCTCTGCACTGGAGGGCTCCCGGTCCTGACCGCGCAGGGTTCCCCTTTTCCTCCCCGCTGGGATGAAGTGTCTATGGAATCTGGGATCTGGGTGAAACTGCAGCTCTGCTGGTATGCAGGGACGTGAGGTTCCGGGGGAATGCGTTTCCCTGTGGCTTTCCAGGTCGGCAGGAGCCGGAGGAAATGGGGTGCCAGAGCCGTGCCCCATCAGGCCGTGTTTGCCTCTGAGGAACAGAGAGTCCGGGCTGAGGTGAGATTGCCAGGAGTGCTTGGATGGATGAGCCGTGCGGGGAACGGGGAGCTCGGAATCGCAGCTGCTGCTGAATCCGTTGCCTTAGGTCTGCTCCGTCTGTGTCTGTGCCAAGTGGGATTTGTGCTGGGGAGAGAGGTGCTGTGGGGAGCCAGAGGTGAAGTAAATCCTCTGTGGGGATGGGCAGCGAAGGACTGAGTAGCAGGGAAAGGAGAGGATTTCTAAAGGATACGACTGTTTCTGCCAAGAGCGGGGTGGAGCAGCGATGGGGGTGGTTGGGTTTGGCCTGGGCTCTGTTATTCTTGGTGCAATTTTAAAATTCTGTCGTGTGATTTACTGTCCGGGAGCTTTCGAACGAGAGCTGAGCGAAATGTAGGTTAAGCCTTGGAAGTTGGGTCCATTGCCTGCAGCAGCTCGCCGAGGCTGGAGGACTGGGGGGATGGCTGCTCCCAGGAAAGGTTACTTATTTATTGATACTGTGTCACATTTCCCTCAGCGACTGCCAGCCCGGAATGGCTGTGAGTTTGTGCTCTTCTCAGTGGGGGATTGGAGAAGGTTTTGGCTGTAATTAGAAGTGGGAGAAAAATCCTGCTAAATAAAAGCCTCACCTCTGTCCCCCCTAAGTTATCCCCGTTTGTCCCAGCTTGGAGCTGCGCAGAAGTCCGGCAGGGGAAATGACATCAGGGATACAGCTGTCAGTTCCAAGGCAGAGAGAGAAGATGTAGCAGCCAAGGGCAGGGCAGGGGGAAAGGTTTCAGAAAGCATTTCTGTGGTGTAATGAATGCCAATTTCTGCTTGCCCAGGGAGAAGAGGACGAACTCCCAGCCATTCAGGCCTGACAGTCCCCTGCAGCGAGAGCATCCACTGGAAGAGTTCAGGGTCGAAGACAAGGCTGAGGGAAAATCCAGGCTATTTATAAGGGATGATGAGAGGTGGGTCCAGGGTGAGAATCCAGTGGGTAAAGGGAAAAGTGGTGTAAGGGAGGAGTAATACAGGGCAGGGGCCGATAAGGTAGGATGGGTGGAACAGTGCAGTGAACATAAACCAATGGGGGGGGGGGGTTGGGGCGGGGGGGGGCGGGGTACAAGGATACAAGAACTTTCCAGAGCTGGGAGGAGACAAGGGATGACATAACTGGGAATAGAGGCAACCAATGGGAAATGAGGGTTATAAAGCTTTACCTTAAAGCTTTACCATAAAGAATTTTTAAAACCTTTGACAACCTTCTTAGGAGCTATTCTAAACTTAAACAAATGCCCTCCAAGGTCTGGGGCCATGGGCCGACTCCTCACCCAAAACACTGGTCTGGCTTGGGACGTCAGTCAGTCCGATTCCTACACTGGGCCTCTGCATGATATTCACCCAGAAGCTGCCTTTCAAGGACTGAAGTGGAACAAAAGGTATAAAAGAAATGTCATTCCCAGATGGAAAACAGTTTCATTTCTCTTGTGTCTGCTTTTTTTTTTTTTTTTTTTTACAGTTACCTCAAAATTCCCGGATCCAGAACAGCTGCTCTGAGTTTTGGAAGAGATTCCAAAGCAGGATACAGTAGGTTTCAAAGTACACCTTGGAAAATCAATCGTTTGTCAGCAGCATGCAGCATGTAGGTGTGATGTCTGTAACTGGTCTTAGTTGATGCAGAGGTACTTGGAAACAAATGTTTAATCTTTCATCTCTCCCCACCTGCATTCTTCCTCAGTGTACTTTTTATTCAGCAGGACTCGGATGAGAGAGAGATAGAGAGAGAGAGAGAGAGAGAGAGAGGAACTCTCTTCACATCAGCGTCAAAGGAAAAAGTGTTCAGCGACTTACAGTCCTAGTGACTGTTCTGTGTAAAAGCAGGATTGTTTTGCCATCAGACCTTGCGTGCCGTACCAGTCTGTGCGTTAACAGGTGTCTAAGAAAGGTCAAAAGGGAATAACTCCATGTCGTTCACTGGTGTGAATCTTGGTGGGGAGCAGAGCCGAGAGTGAACTGCAGTGAGGGGGAGGTTACTGAAGCCCCAGTTTGTTTCCAGTGAGCGTGGTGTTGTGGTGTTCAAAGTTACAGGTGCCTGCTGGCCTGGAGCTGGATACTTCTGCCTCTGCTTTCTTTGGGGGTTGATGATTCCTTATGTTTATGTTGGCGTGCCAGACAAATTGTTAAAGGTATTTCCATCAGACCTGCTTTGAATGTGTTACCCCTTCATTGAATTAAAAGAAAAAAAGCCCCGCTCCATCACTGCTGCTGTGATGTGTGACAAAAGCCCATCTTCCCTCCCCTGGGAACAGGTGAGAGATGGAACTAAACCCCAAAGGATTTTCTGCTCACTGATGGCACGTGAGTTTTCTTGGGAATTCTCTGCCAAATGTGGTCAGTTGTTTTTGAATGTGGCCATGCGGGGAGTCGAACGTGCCCGTCCAGATCTGCAAACATGCAGTGCCAGAAGGAGAAGCCTTGAAATGTAAACCGGGATTTATTCACCTGACTGACAGGTGTGTGTGCTGTGCCCAGGTCCCCTGTCCAAATCCTGGGCGGGCAGAGGCCAGGACTGCACATTGCTCGTGATATGAATTCAGTTTTGGGGAGGTTAAATACAAATGAGATGCCAGGGAAGGAATGTCTTCTAACTGTATATATTTTTGTCCTAGAGGAGCCCTGCCCAGTGTGACTGCTGCCCAGTGCTGCTCCCTGACTGCACGCTCTCTTGGTGAGCCTCTGTCCTGCTGGCCGTGCCTTTTCTGTCCCCGTCCCCGTGCCGCTCCTTGCCCGTCTTTACCCTCCCGAGCACGTGGCGTGGTCGATTCCTGTCTCCCGGTCCTGGTTTCCCTTTTTGTCTCTGTGTCCCGGCGTCCTTGCTGTGTGTTTGGGACTCCGTCTTTTTGTCTGTCCTTCTCCGTGCCTCACTCGTGTTCCCGTTCTGTTCCCTGTGGCTCTGTGGTGCTCCCCGTGCCATTGTTTCCCCCGGGATCCTTGTGTCCCGTTCGCTGCCCCTGTTCTTTTTTAATCCCTCTCTCGTGCTGCCCATCTAGCATCCCTTTTTTGTGTTTTTATTTTTTTTTTTTTTTTTTTCCTCCGTTTCAGCCTGCACCCCGATCTTCATTTTCTTTCTTGTGCCCTCTCTGCTGCCACTCTCTGCCTCGTGTTCTCTGTGTGTGCGGGGCTGGGGAGGAACTTTAGCCCTCCTGGGGGCTGCCCCTCCCCCCCCCCCCCTTTCCTTGTGCCAGCTGGGTCCCTTTTTGGGGGCATGGACCCGTGGGAAGGGTTCCCATCAAGGGCCGTGCTGCCGTCCAGGGCAGCTGGAGCGGTTCTGTGCCTTCATTTTGGTGGTGATGAAAGAAGGCTGAGGGGGGGACGGGGTGGAGAGTCGGGGGGCTCCGATGTATTTCGGGGCAGCCCGAGGTCCCCGGCAGAGGGAGCCACGCTGCGGCGCAGGAGCAGGGGAGTGGGGAATGGTGTGGGGGGGGCCGTGCTGGGTGCCCCTCCCCCAGAGGGACCCACGGGTGCCAGGACATTCCCCGGGAGGGGTGGCCGTAGAATACATGAAAAATTTTTTTGTTTGTTTTCATTTCGTTAGAGGGAGGCTTTCTTTACTTTTGGCTGGGGTTTATTTTGGTGCATTCATTCAGGGGGATTTCCTGAAGGGATGGATCTCGTTGTTTCATCCCCCCCCCCTCCCCCCATCCCTTGTCTGTCTGTCTGTCTGTCTGTCTGTCTGTCCGTCCCCAAATCGCCGCAGCCCCGGGCTGAGCTCGGCGGCAGTGCTGCCGCCTTGTGGGCACAGCGCGGTACTGCAGCCGTCGCCTGTCTCGGATCCAGCCCCACAGCGAGCAGTCCGGAGCAGAAGTGTGAAAGCTGGGATCCTTTGACTTCTGCTGGGGACTTCATTTTCTTTTCCTCTTCTTCTCTTCCAGGACCGGAGAAATGGTTCCACTCCTCCCATCTTTGCCAACAGCTGTGCTGTTGGAGGAGCCAGAGCCAAGGTGCCTTCAGCACCAGGGCTCTGCACTGGAGGGCTCCCGGTCCTGACCGCGCAGGGTTCCCCTTTTCCTCCCCGCTGGGATGAAGTGTCTATGGAATCTGGGATCTGGGTGAAACTGCAGCTCTGCTGGTATGCAGGGACGTGAGGTTCCGGGGGAATGCGTTTCCCTGTGGCTTTCCAGGTCGGCAGGAGCCGGAGGAAATGGGGTGCCAGAGCCGTGCCCCATCAGGCCGTGTTTGCCTCTGAGGAACAGAGAGTCCGGGCTGAGGTGAGATTGCCAGGAGTGCTTGGATGGATGAGCCGTGCGGGGAACGGGGAGCTCGGAATCGCAGCTGCTGCTGAATCCGTTGCCTTAGGTCTGCTCCGTCTGTGTCTGTGCCAAGTGGGATTTGTGCTGGGGAGAGAGGTGCTGTGGGGAGCCAGAGGTGAAGTAAATCCTCTGTGGGGATGGGCAGCGAAGGACTGAGTAGCAGGGAAAGGAGAGGATTTCTAAAGGATACGACTGTTTCTGCCAAGAGCGGGGTGGAGCAGCGATGGGGGTGGTTGGGTTTGGCCTGGGCTCTGTTATTCTTGGTGCAATTTTAAAATTCTGTCGTGTGATTTACTGTCCGGGAGCTTTCGAACGAGAGCTGAGCGAAATGTAGGTTAAGCCTTGGAAGTTGGGTCCATTGCCTGCAGCAGCTCGCCGAGGCTGGAGGACTGGGGGGATGGCTGCTCCCAGGAAAGGTTACTTATTTATTGATACTGTGTCACATTTCCCTCAGCGACTGCCAGCCCGGAATGGCTGTGAGTTTGTGCTCTTCTCAGTGGGGGATTGGAGAAGGTTTTGGCTGTAATTAGAAGTGGGAGAAAAATCCTGCTAAATAAAAGCCTCACCTCTGTCCCCCCTAAGTTATCCCCGTTTGTCCCAGCTTGGAGCTGCGCAGAAGTCCGGCAGGGGAAATGACATCAGGGATACAGCTGTCAGTTCCAAGGCAGAGAGAGAAGATGTAGCAGCCAAGGGCAGGGCAGGGGGAAAGGTTTCAGAAAGCATTTCTGTGGTGTAATGAATGCCAATTTCTGCTTGCCCAGGGAGAAGAGGACGAACTCCCAGCCATTCGGGCCTGACAGTCCCCTGCAGCGAGAGCATACACTGGAAGAGTTCAGGGTCGAAGACAAGGCTGAGGGAAAATCCAGGCTATTTATAAGGGATGATGAGAGGTGGGTCCAGGGTGAGAATCCAGTGGGTAAAGGGAAAAGTGGTGTAAGGGAGGAGTAATACAGGGCAGGGGCCGATAAGGTAGGATGGGTGGAACAGTGCAGTGAACATAAACCAATGGGGGGGGGGGGGTTGGGGCGGGGGGGGGCGGGGTACAAGGATACAAGAACTTTCCAGAGCTGGGAGGAGACAAGGGATGACATAACTGGGAATAGAGGCAACCAATGGGAAATGAGGGTTATAAAGCTTTACCTTAAAGCTTTACCATAAAGAATTTTTAAAACCTTTGACAACCTTCTTAGGAGCTATTCTAAACTTAAACAAATGCCCTCCAAGGTCTGGGGCCATGGGCCGACTCCTCACCCAAAACACTGGTCTGGCTTGGGACGTCAGTCAGTCCGATTCCTACACTGGGCCTCTGCATGATATTCGCCCAGAAGCTGCCTTTCAAGGACTGAAGTGGAACAAAAGGTATAAAAGAAATGTCATTCCCAGATGGAAAACAGTTTCATTTCTCTTGTGTCTGCTTTTTTTTTTTTTTTTTTTTTTTTTTTACAGTTACCTCAAAATTCCCGGATCCAGAACAGCTGCTCTGAGTTTTGGAAGAGATTCCAAAGCAGGATACAGTAGGTTTCAAAGTACACCATGGAAAGTCAATCGTTTGTCTGCAGCATGCAGCATGTAGGTGTGATGTCTGTAACTGGTCTTAGTTGATGCAGAGGTACTTGGAAACAAATGTTTAATCTTTCATCTCTCCCCACCTGCATTCTTCCTCAGTGTACTTTTTATTCAGCAGGACTCGGATGAGAGAGAGAGAGAGAGAGAGAGAGAGAGAGAGAGAGGAACTCTCTTCACATCAGCGTCAAAGGAAAAAGTGTTCAGCGACTTACAGTCCTAGTGACTGTTCTGTGTAAAAGCAGGATTGTTTTGCCATCAGACCTTGCGTGCCGTACCAGTCTGTGCGTTAGCAGGTGTCTAAGAAAGGTCAAAAGGGAATAACTCCATGTCGTTCACTGGTGTGAATCTTGGTGGGGAGCAGAGCCGAGAGTGAACTGCAGTGAGGGGGAGGTTACTGAAGCCCCAGTTTGTTTCCAGTGAGCGTGGTGTTGTGGTGTTCAAAGTTACAGGTGCCTGCTGGCCTGGAGCTGGATACTTCTGCCTCTGCTTTCTTTGGGGGTTGATGATTCCTTATGTTTATGTTGGCGTGCCAGACAAATTGTTAAAGGTATTTCCATCAGACCTGCTTTGAATGTGTTACCCCTTCATTGAATTAAAAGAAAAAAAGCCCCGCTCCATCACTGCTGCTGTGATGTGTGACAAAAGCCCATCTTCCCTCCCCTGGGAACAGGTGAGAGATGGAACTAAACCCCAAAGGATTTTCTGCTCACTGATGGCACGTGAGTTTTCTTGGGAATTCTCTGCCAAATGTGGTCAGTTGTTTTTGAATGTGGCCATGCGGGGAGTCGAACGTGCCAGCCCAGATCTGCAAACATGCAGTGCCAGAAGGAGAACCTTTGAAATGTCACCTGGGATGTGTTCCACTGACTCACAAGTGGGTGCTGTGCCCAGGTCCCCTGTCCAAATCCTGGGCGGGCAGAAGCCAGGACTGCACATTGCTCGTGATATGAATTCAGGTTGTTTTGGGGGGGGTCGGGGTGGGGGTTAAATACAAATGAGATGCCAGGGAGGGAATGGCTCCTACGTGTAAATATATTTGTCCTAGAGGAGCCCTGCCCAGTGTGACTGCTGCCCAGTGCTGCTCCCTGACTGTACCCTCTCTTGGTGAGCCTCTGTCCTGCTGCCTGTGTTTTTGTTTTCTGGTTTTGTTTTTTTGTTTGTTTTTTTTTTTTTAATTTCATCCTGCACCCCGATCTTCATATTCTTCCCGTGTCCTCTCTGCTGCCACTCTCCCTTTCTGCCTCGTGTCCTCTGTGTCTGGTTTATAATGTGTAGACTATATGGATATATGAATTCCACGTAAGTATGCCAAATATAAATAGAAAAATGAATTGAAATATAGTTTTAAAATAAAGGGGTTTTAATTTTCTGTTTTGTTAGAGGCTGGGCTTTTCCATAAATGATATAAAAATGTGAAGATATAGAATATATAAATGTGTGTGTGTGTGTATATACATATATATACACACACATAAAATACAAATGTTAGTAATATAAAGATTTCTTAATAAAAATAATATTGTACCCCTGTTGTAATTGATGCCAATATACATTAAATTCAATATCCAAAAATAGGTATTGCTTATGAATATAAATTAATTATTAACAAACATATATATATATATATATATATATATATTTATATCTGTCTATCTATCTAATGGGTTTGGGTTTTTTTTAATTTGTTCATGGCAGGGATTTTTTAGTTTGGGTCGGGGTTTTTTGGGAGCATTCGTTTAGTAGGATTTTTTAAAGGGAGGGACCTCGATGCTTTTTGGGCCCTTGTCTCTGTGTGTGTGTGTGTGTGTGTTTGTCTGTGTGTCTGTGTGTGTGTCTCTCTGTCTGTGTCCCCCGTGTCCCCAAAGAGCCGCGGCCCCGGGCTGAGCTCGGCCGCAGTGCAGCCGCCTTGTGGGAAGAGATGGGTACTGCAGCCGTGCCCCGAAGCGGCGACCGGCTCCTCCTCGGCGCTGCTGCGGGCGGG
This sequence comes from Cinclus cinclus, assembly GCF_963662255.1. Classification (NCBI taxonomy): domain Eukaryota; kingdom Metazoa; phylum Chordata; class Aves; order Passeriformes; family Cinclidae; genus Cinclus; species Cinclus cinclus. The sequence goes on along the minus strand of NW_026912085.1, from coordinate 149,417 downwards.
CGGTGGGGCGCGAAATGGTGCGCGTGACCTTCTCAAGATGGCGGAGGGCCCAAGGTGACGATGCCGTTCCACTGGGACCGATGCGACGCTCGGGACGGCGGACGCAATAGGACCCCAGCAGAGATACACTGGAGGGGGGGGTTGTCCTTTTTTTCCCGCCCTTTTTTTGCCGTCCTATGTAGAAGGCCGGGTGAGTGATGGCCGGGTCGCCATCTTGGGAGTGGCACGCTGCAATTTCCGCCCTTCCTGGCGCCATCTTTGTTCCTGGCAGAAGCCACTTCCGGTGGCGTTGCCAGCGTTGTCGTGGTAACTGTAAAGCCCCAGATAATGGTGTCTATTGAAGTCGCCTGCCTGAATCCGACCCCCGACGCTGATCGCGTGCTCTCCCGCCGCCTGTCCCACGGGCCATTTCCAGCACCGCTGACCAGTCCGAGCCCATCCGCGCCGCGTAAAAGGCGACGGAAAATCGCGCCGAGAACGCAGGATCGGTTTCGGGGCCGGATTCAGGCAGGCGAGTTCAATAATCGCCAATGTAAGGGGCCTTCTTTTTCGCCTCCCTAAACAAAGATGGCGGAGGCACCGGAAGTGGCTTGTGCCAGTACCAAAGATGGCGGCAGGGAAGGGCGGAAATTGCGTCTCGACCCTTCCCAAGATGGCGACTCAACCGTCACTCGCCCGACCTTCTGCATAGGGCGGCAAAAAGGGGCGGGGAAAAAAGGACCCCCACAGGGTGTCGACTGCATTGCCTGCCCGTGACGCCGACGCCGATCCCTCCCCCCCGGCGCGATTTTGCGCGGCGTTTCCCATCGTGCCCACACGGGCTGCGGGCTCAGTGGCGCCGCGGACGCGCGGGAGCCCGGCGGGCGCCGACAGGCAGCGGCGGATCCGCCCCTCTCTCTGCCGGGCTCCTTCCCCGGCCGCCGTCACGGAGAGCGACTCCCGTCCCGCCGCGCCACCTCTCCGCGCTGCCCGGTTCCGCTCCCGCCCGGGGAACGCATCGACGAAGGAAGAGCGGTCGCCCAGCTCCCGGAGCCATCGCCCTGCCCGCAGCCGGGAGCAGCCCGCAGGAGGAGGCAGCTGCTCTCTCTGCCGGAGAGTTGAGAGGGGCGCAAGGATGGGGCGGGGTGGGAACGCGGGCACGGGAGAATTCCCAGGCACAATTCCAGCGCCCCCTTTCAGCTGGCAGCAGCCCGGTGTCCTCTGCGTGTGGCAGCAGCTGCAGCACTGGTTTGGAGCAAGTTTCCATGGCATTTTGTTGCAAAGGTGCCCCTTCCAGCCGGGTGCCCCGGCTGGGTTCCCTGGCTGGGAGAGCCCTTGAAGTAGCCAGAGGGAGCAGCTGCTGCGAATTCCGAGCCCGCTGTTCCTGTGATTCTGGATACAGTGTTTCAGTAGTGTGTGCTTCTGTCCTATGCGCTGCTAGATGTACTTTGGAACAAGTTGACTCTTTCATCCCTCCCCACCTGCATTCTTCCTAGGTGTACGTTTTATTCAGCAGCATTCAGATGAGAGAGAGGAGCTCTGTTCCCATCAGCACGAAAGGAAAAAGTGTGCTCACACAGACCTAAGTTGTTTGGTCAAAAAATTCTTACTTTGCTTTGGTCCAAAAAATGTTATTCCTGTGTGCAAGCTCACGGGGAAGATTTTATTCAACAGCTCTCAGTAGGACATCAAAGCTCCACTTCCCCTTTTCTTGAACAGCCTGAGACCCAATATTACTTGATATCAATTATTTTTCAGGCGTTTGGAACTTTTTGAAGAGCCAGAAGGATTGTTTGTGCATACGTGTGTCACTAATATCCCTCCTCTCTCCAATGGAGGATGGGGGGGGAAAGGGATGCAGAGCTTCCTACAAGGGGCTGTAAGTGCAAATAAAGAGGAGCCAGAGGTTTAGTTGATATGAATCACTGTTTCTGAAAAGAGCCTGATGGATTTCCTGATACCAAAACCAGTAGGAATAGGAGACTGAACTCGGGCATCGTGATGGTCTCCTTGGCTTTAAAAAGCATTAATGGCTTTAAAGGGCATTTCTATCAGACCTGGTTTATTTTTGTTCCCTTTCATTAAATTTTAAAATGAAAAAAAGCCCCGCTCCATCACTGCTGCTGTGATGTGTGACAAAAGCCCATCTTCCCTCCCCTGGGAACAGGTGAGAGATGGAACTAAACCCCAAAGGATTTTCTGCTCACTGATGGCACGTGAGTTTTCTTGGGAATTCTCTGCCAAATGTGGTCAGTTGTTTTTGAATGTGGCCATGCGGGGAGTCGAACGTGCCCGTCCAGATCTGCAAACATGCAGTGCCAGAAGGAGAACCTTTGAAATGTCACCTGGGATGTGTTCCACTGACTCACAAGTGGGTGCTGTGCCCAGGTCCCCTGTCCAAATCCTGGGCGGGCAGAAGCCAGGACTGCACATTGCTCGTGATATGAATTCAGTTTTGGGGAGGTTAAATACAAATGAGATGCCAGGGAGGGAATGTCTTCTAACTGTATATATTTTTGTCCTAGAGGAGCCCTGCCCAGTGTGACTGCTGCCCAGTGCTGCTCCCTGACTGCACGCTCTCTTGGTGAGCCTCTGTCCTGCTGGCCGTGCCTTTTCTGTCCCCGTCCCCGTGCCGCTCCTTGCCCGTCTTTACCCTCCCGAGCACGTGGCGTGGTCGATTCCTGTCTCCCGGTCCTGGTTTCCCTTTTTGTCTCTGTGTCCCGGCGTCCTTGCTGTGTGTTTGGGACTCCGTCTTTTTGTCTGTCCTTCCCCGTGCCTCACTCGTGTTCCCGTTCTGTTCCCTGTGGCTCTGTGGTGCTCCCCGTGCCATTGTTTCCCCCGGGATCCTTGTGTCCCGTTCGCTGCCCCTGTTCTTTTTTAATCCCTCTCTCGTGCTGCCCATCTAGCATCCCTTTTTTGTGTTTTTTTTTTTTTTTTTTTTTCCTCCATTTCAGCCTGCACCCCGATCTTCATTTTCTTTCTTGTGCCCTCTCTGCTGCCACTCTCTGCCTCGTGTTCTCTGTGTGTGCGGGGCTGGGGAGGAACTTTAGCCCTCCTGGGGGCTGCCCCTCCCCCCCCCCCCCCTTTCCTTGTGCCAGCTGGGTCCCTTTTTGGGGGCATGGACCCGTGGGAAGGGTTCCCATCAAGGGCCGTGCTGCCGTCCAGGGCAGCTGGAGCGGTTCTGTGCCTTCATTTTGGTGGTGATGAAAGAAGGCTGAGGGGTGGACGGGGTGGAGAGTCGGGGGGCTCCGATGTATTTCGGGGCAGCCCGAGGTCCACGGCAGAGGGAGCCACGCTGCGGCGCAGGAGCAGGGGAGTGGGGAATGGTGTGGGGGGGGCCGTGCTGGGTGCCCCTCCCCCAGAGGGACGCACGGGTGCCAGGACATTCCCCGGGAGGGGTGGCCGTAGAATACATGAAAAATTTTTTTGTTTGTTTTCATTTCGTTAGAGGAAGGCTTTCTTTACTTTTGGCTGGGGTTTATTTTGGTGCATTCATTCAGGGGGATTTCCTGAAGGGATGGATCTCGTTGTTTCATCCCCCCCCCTCCCCCCATCCCTTGTCTGTCTGTCTGTCTGTCTGTCTGTCTGTCCGTCCCCAAATCGCCGCAGCCCCGGGCTGAGCTCGGCGGCAGTGCTGCCGCCTTGTGGGCACAGCGCGGTACTGCAGCCGTCGCCTGTCTCGGATCCAGCCCCACAGCGAGCAGTCCGGAGCAGAAGTGTGAAAGCTGGGATCCTTTGACTTCTGCTGGGGACTTCATTTTCTTTTCCTCTTCTTCTCTTCCAGGACCGGAGAAATGGTTCCACTCCTCCCATCTTTGCCAACAGCTGTGCTGTTGGAGGAGCCAGAGCCAAGGTGCCTTCAGCACCAGGGCTCTGCACTGGAGGGCTCCCGGTCCTGACCGCGCAGGGTTCCCCTTTTCCTCCCCGCTGGGATGAAGTGTCTATGGAATCTGGGATCTGGGTGAAACTGCAGCTCTGCTGGTATGCAGGGACGTGAGGTTCCGGGGGACTGCGTTTCCCTGTGGCTTTCCAGGTCGGCAGGAGCCGGAGGAAATGGGGTGCCAGAGCCGTGCCCCATCAGGCCGTGTTTGCCTCTGAGGAACAGAGAGTCCGGGCTGAGGTGAGATTGCCAGGAGTGCTTGGATGGATGAGCCGTGCGGGGAACGGGGAGCTCGGAATCGCAGCTGCTGCTGAATCCGTTGCCTTAGGTCTGCTCCGTCTGTGTCTGTGCCAAGTGGGATTTGTGCTGGGGAGAGAGGTGCTGTGGGGAGCCAGAGGTGAAGTAAATCCTCTGTGGGGATGGGCAGCGAAGGACTGAGTAGCAGGGAAAGGAGAGGATTTCTAAAGGATACGACTGTTTCTGCCAAGAGCGGGGTGGAGCAGCGATGGGGGTGGTTGGGTTTGGCCTGGGCTCTGTTATTCTTGGTGCAATTTTAAAATTCTGTCGTGTGATTTACTGTCCGGGAGCTTTCGAACGAGAGCTGAGCGAAATGTAGGTTAAGCCTTGGAAGTTGGGTCCAATTGCCTGCAGCAGCTCGCCGAGGCTGGAGGACTGGGGGGATGGCTGCTCCCAGGAAAGGTTACTTATTTATTGATACTGTGTCACATTTCCCTCAGCGACTGCCAGCCCGGAATGGCTGTGAGTTTGGGCTCTTCTCAGTGGGGGATTGGAGAAGGTTTTGGCTGTAATTAGAAGTGGGAGAAAAATCCTGCTAAATAAAAGCCTCACCTCTGTCCCCCCTAAGTTATCCCCGTTTGTCCCAGCTTGGAGCTGCGCAGAAGTCCGGCAGGGGAAATGACATCAGGGATACAGCTGTCAGTTCCAAGGCAGAGAGAGAAGATGTAGCAGCCAAGGGCAGGGCAGGGGGAAAGGTTTCAGAAAGCATTTCTGTGGTGTAATGAATGCCAATTTCTGCTTGCCCAGGGAGAAGAGGACGAACTCCCAGCCATTCAGGCCTGACAGTCCCCTGCAGCGAGAGCATACACTGGAAGAGTTCAGGGTCGAAGACAAGGCTGAGGGAAAATCCAGGCTATTTATAAGGGATGATGAGAGGTGGGTCCAGGGTGAGAATCCAGTGGGTAAAGGGAAAAGTGGTGTAAGGGAGGAGTAATACAGGGCAGGGGCCGATAAGGTAGGATGGGTGGAACAGTGCAGTGAACATAAACCAATGGGGGGGGGGGGGGGGGCGGGGTACAAGGATACAAGAACTTTCCAGAGCTGGGAGGAGACAAGGGATGACATAACTGGGAATAGAGGCAACCAATGGGAAATGAGGGTTATAAAGCTTTACCTTAAAGCTTTACCATAAAGAATTTTTAAAACCTTTGACAACCTTCTTAGGAGCTATTCTAAACTTAAACAAATGCCCTCCAAGGTCTGGGGCCATGGGCCGACTCCTCACCCAAAACACTGGTCTGGCTTGGGACGTCAGTCAGTCCGATTCCTACACTGGGCCTCTGCATGATATTCGCCCAGAAGCTGCCTTTCAAGGACTGAAGTGGAACAAAAGGTATAAAAGAAATGTCATTCCCAGATGGAAAACAGTTTCATTTCTCTTGTGTCTGCTTTTTTTTTTTTTTTTTTTTTTTTTACAGTTACCTCAAAATTCCCGGATCCAGAACAGCTGCTCTGAGTTTTGGAAGAGATTCCAAAGCAGGATACAGTAGGTTTCAAAGTACACCATGGAAAGTCAATCGTTTGTCTGCAGCATGCAGCATGTAGGTGTGATGTCTGTAACTGGTCTTAGTTGATGCAGAGGTACTTGGAAACAAATGTTTAATCTTTCATCTCTCCCCACCTGCATTCTTCCTCAGTGTACTTTTTATTCAGCAGGACTCGGATGAGAGAGAGAGAGAGAGAGAGAGAGAGAGAGAGAGGAACTCTCTTCACATCAGCGTCAAAGGAAAAAGTGTTCAGCGACTTACAGTCCTAGTGACTGTTCTGTGTAAAAGCAGGATTGTTTTGCCATCAGACCTTGCGTGCCGTACCAGTCTGTGCGTTAGCAGGTGTCTAAGAAAGGTCAAAAGGGAATAACTCCATGTCGTTCACTGGTGTGAATCTTGGTGGGGAGCAGAGCCGAGAGTGAACTGCAGTGAGGGGGAGGTTACTGAAGCCCCAGTTTGTTTCCAGTGAGCGTGGTGTTGTGGTGTTCAAAGTTACAGGTGCCTGCTGGCCTGGAGCTGGATACTTCTGCCTCTGCTTTCTTTGGGGGTTGATGATTCCTTATGTTTATGTTGGCGTGCCAGACAAATTGTTAAAGGTATTTCCATCAGACCTGCTTTGAATGTGTTACCCCTTCATTGAATTAAAAGAAAAAAAGCCCCGCTCCATCACTGCTGCTGTGATGTGTGACAAAAGCCCATCTTCCCTCCCCTGGGAACAGGTGAGAGATGGAACTAAACCCCAAAGGATTTTCTGCTCACTGATGGCACGTGAGTTTTCTTGGGAATTCTCTGCCAAATGTGGTCAGTTGTTTTTGAATGTGGCCATGCGGGGAGTCGAACGTGCCAGCCCAGATCTGCAAACATGCAGTGCCAGAAGGAGAACCTTTGAAATGTCACCTGGGATGTGTTCCACTGACTCACAAGTGGGTGCTGTGCCCAGGTCCCCTGTCCAAATCCTGGGCGGGCAGAAGCCAGGACTGCACATTGCTCGTGATATGAATTCAGGTTGTTTTGGGGGGGGTCGGGGTGGGGGTTAAATACAAATGAGATGCCAGGGAGGGAATGGCTCCTACGTGTAAATATATTTGTCCTAGAGGAGCCCTGCCCAGTGTGACTGCTGCCCAGTGCTGCTCCCTGACTGTACCCTCTCTTGGTGAGCCTCTGTCCTGCTGCCTGTGTTTTTGTTTTCTGGTTTTGTTTTTTTGTTTGTTTTTTTTTTTTTAATTTCATCCTGCACCCCGATCTTCATATTCTTCCCGTGTCCTCTCTGCTGCCACTCTCCCTTTCTGCCTCGTGTCCTCTGTGTCTGGTTTATAATGTGTAGACTATATGGATATATGAATTCCACGTAAGTATGCCAAATATAAATAGAAAAATGAATTGAAATATAGTTTTAAAATAAAGGGGTTTTAATTTTCTGTTTTGTTAGAGGCTGGGCTTTTCCATAAATGATATAAAAATGTGAAGATATAGAATATATAAATGTGTGTGTGTGTGTATATACATATATATACACACACATAAAATACAAATGTTAGTAATATAAAGATTTCTTAATAAAAATAATATTGTACCCCTGTTGTAATTGATGCCAATATACATTAAATTCAATATCCAAAAATAGGTATTGCTTATGAATATAAATTAATTATTAACAAACATATATATATATATATATATATATATATTTATATCTGTCTATCTATCTAATGGGTTTGGGTTTTTTTTAATTTGTTCATGGCAGGGATTTTTTAGTTTGGGTCGGGGTTTTTTGGGAGCATTCGTTTAGTAGGATTTTTTAAAGGGAGGGACCTCGATGCTTTTTGGGCCCTTGTCTCTGTGTGTGTGTGTGTGTGTGTGTTTGTCTGTGTGTCTGTGTGTGTGTCTCTCTGTCTGTGTCCCCCGTGTCCCCAAAGAGCCGCGGCCCCGGGCTGAGCTCGGCCGCAGTGCAGCCGCCTTGTGGGAAGAGATGGGTACTGCAGCCGTGCCCCGAAGCGGCGACCGGTTCCTCCTCGGCGCTGCTGCGGGCGGGCGGTGGGGCGCGAAATGGTGCGCGTGACCTTCTCAAGATGGCGGAGGGCCCAAGGTGACGATGCCGTTCCACTGGGACCGATGCGACGCTCGGGACGGCGGACGCAATAGGACCCCAGCAGAGATACGCTGGAGGGGGGGGTTGTCCTTTTTTTCCCGCCCTTTTTTTGCCGTCCTATGTAGAAGGCCGGGTGAGTGATGGCCGGGTCGCCATCTTGGGAGTGGCACGCTGCAATTTCCGCCCTTCCTGGCGCCATCTTTGTTCCTGGCAGAAGCCACTTCCGGTGGCGTTGCCAGCGTTGTCGTGGTAACTGTAAAGCCCCAGATAATGGTGTCTATTGAAGTCGCCTGCCTGAATCCGACCCCCGACGCTGATCGCGTGCTCTCCCGCCGCCTGTCCCACGGGCCATTTCCAGCACCGCTGACCAGTCCGAGCCCATCCGCGCCGCGTAAAAGGCGACGGAAAATCGCGCCGAGAACGCAGGATCGGTTTCGGGGCCGGATTCAGGCAGGCGAGTTCAATAATCGCCAATGTAAGGGGCCTTCTTTTTCGCCTCCCTAAACAAAGATGGCGGAGGCACCGGAAGTGGCTTGTGCCAGTACCAAAGATGGCGGCAGGGAAGGGCGGAAATTGCGTCTCGACCCTTCCCAAGATGGCGACTCAACCGTCACTCGCCCGACCTTCTGCATAGGGCGGCAAAAAGGGGCGGGGAAAAAAGGACCCCCACAGGGTGTCGACTGCATTGCCTGCCCGTGACGCCGACGCCGATCCCTCCCCCCCGGCGCGATTTTGCGCGGCGTTTCCCATCGTGCCCACACGGGCTGCGGGCTCAGCGGCGCCGCGGACGCGCGGGAGCCCGGCGGGCGCCGACAGGCAGCGGCGGATCCGCCCCTCTCTCTGCCGGGCTCCTTCCCCGGCCGCCGTCACGGAGAGCGACTCCCGTCCCGCCGCGCCACCTCTCCGCGCTGCCCGGTTCCGCTCCCGCCCGGGGAACGCATCGACGAAGGAAGAGCGGTCGCCCAGCTCCCGGAGCCATCGCCCTGCCCGCAGCCGGGAGCAGCCCGCAGGAGGAGGCAGCTGCTCTCTCTGCCGGAGAGTTGAGAGGGGCGCAAGGATGGGGCGGGGTGGGAACGCGGGCACGGGAGAATTCCCAGGCACAATTCCAGCGCCCCCTTTCAGCTGGCAGCAGCCCGGTGTCCTCTGCGTGTGGCAGCAGCTGCAGCACTGGTTTGGAGCAAGTTTCCATGGCATTTTGTTGCAAAGGTGCCCCTTCCAGCCGGGTGCCCCGGCTGGGTTCCCTGGCTGGGAGAGCCCTTGAAGTAGCCAGAGGGAGCAGCTGCTGCGAATTCCGAGCCCGCTGTTCCTGTGATTCTGGATACAGTGTTTCAGTAGTGTGTGCTTCTGTCCTATGCGCTGCTAGATGTACTTTGGAACAAGTTGACTCTTTCATCCCTCCCCACCTGCATTCTTCCTAGGTGTACGTTTTATTCAGCAGCATTCAGATGAGAGAGAGGAGCTCTGTTCCCATCAGCACGAAAGGAAAAAGTGTGCTCACACAGACCTAAGTTGTTTGGTCAAAAAATTCTTACTTTGCTTTGGTCCAAAAAATGTTATTCCTGTGTGCAAGCTCACGGGGAAGATTTTATTCAACAGCTCTCAGTAGGACATCAAAGCTCCACTTCCCCTTTTCTTGAACAGCCTGAGACCCAATATTACTTGATATCAATTATTTTTCAGGCGTTTGGAACTTTTTGAAGAGCCAGAAGGATTGTTTGTGCATACGTGTGTCACTAATATCCCTCCTCTCTCCAATGGAGGATGGGGGGGGAAAGGGATGCAGAGCTTCCTACAAGGGGCTGTAAGTGCAAATAAAGAGGAGCCAGAGGTTTAGTTGATATGAATCACTGTTTCTGAAAAGAGCCTGATGGATTTCCTGATACCAAAACCAGTAGGAATAGGAGACTGAACTCGGGCATCGTGATGGTCTCCTTGGCTTTAAAAAGCTTTAATGGCTTTAAAGGGCATTTCTATCAGACCTGGTTTATTTTTGTTCCCTTTCATTAAATTTTAAAAAGAAAAAAAGCCCCGCTCCATCACTGCTGCTGTGATGTGTGACAAAAGCCCATCTTCCCTCCCCTGGGAACAGGTGAGAGATGGAACTAAACCCCAAAGGATTTTCTGCTCACTGATGGCACGTGAGTTTTCTTGGGAATTCTCTGCCAAATGTGGTCAGTTGTTTTTGAATGTGGCCATGCGGGGAGTCGAACGTGCCAGCCCAGATCTGCAAACATGCAGTGCCAGAAGGAGAACCTTTGAAATGTCACCTGGGATGTGTTCCACTGACTCACAAGTGGGTGCTGTGCCCAGGTCCCCTGTCCAAATCCTGGGCGGGCAGAAGCCAGGACTGCACATTGCTCGTGATATGAATTCAGTTTTGGGGAGGTGAAATACAAATGAGATGCCAGGGAGGGAATGTCTTCTAACTGTATATATTTTTGTCCTAGAGGAGCCCTGCCCAGTGTGACTGCTGCCCAGTGCTGCTCCCTGACTGCACGCTCTCTTGGTGAGCCTCTGTCCTGCTGGCCGTGCCTTTTCTGTCCCCGTCCCCGTGCCGCTCCTTGCCCGTCTTTACCCTCCCGAGCACGTGGCGTGGTCGATTCCTGTCTCCCGGTCCTGGTTTCCCTTTTTGTCTCTGTGTCCCGGCGTCCTTGCTGTGTGTTTGGGACTCCGTCTTTTTGTCTGTCCTTCTCCGTGCCTCACTCGTGTTCCCGTTCTGTTCCCTGTGGCTCTGTGGTGCTCCCCGTGCCATTGTTTCCCCCGGGATCCTTGTGTCCCGTTCGCTGCCCCGGTTCTTTTATAATCCCTCTCTCGTGCTGCCCATCTAGCATCCCTTTTTTGTGGTTTTTTTTTGTTTGTTTTTTTTCCATTTCATCCTGCACCCCGATCTTCATTTTCTTTCTTGTGCCCTCTCTGCTGCCACTCTCCCTTTCTGCCTCGTGTCCTCTGTGTCTGGTTTATAATGTGTAGACTATATGGACATATGAATTCCACGTAAGTATGCCAAATATAAATAGAAAAATGAATTGAAATATAGTTTTAAAATAAAGGGGTTTTAATTTTCTGTTTTGTTAGAGGCTGGGCTTTTCCATAAATGATATAAAAATGTGAAGATATAGAATATATAAATGTGTGTGTGTGTGTATATACATATATATACACACACATAAAATACAAATGTTAGTAATATAAAGATTTCTTAATAAAAATAATATTGTACCCCTGTTGTAATTGATGCCAATATACATTAAATTCAATATCCAAAAATAGGTATTGCTTATGAATATAAATTAATTATTAACAAACATATATATATATATATATATATATATATTTATATCTGTCTATCTATCTAATGGGTTTGGGTTTTTTTTAATTTGTTCATGGCAGGGATTTTTTAGTTTGGGTCGGGGTTTTTTGGGAGCATTCGTTTAGTAGGATTTTTTAAAGGGAGGGACCTCGATGCTTTTTGGGCCCTTGTCTCTGTGTGTGTGTGTGTGTGTGTGTTTGTCTGTGTGTCTGTGTGTGTGTCTCTCTGTCTGTGTCCCCCGTGTCCCCAAAGAGCCGCGGCCCCGGGCTGAGCTCGGCCGCAGTGCAGCCGCCTTGTGGGAAGAGATGGGTACTGCAGCCGTGCCCCGAAGCGGCGACCGGCTCCTCCTCGGCGCTGCTGCGGGAGGGCGGTGGGGCGCGAAATGGTGCGCGTGACCTTCTCAAGATGGCGGAGGGCCCAAGGTGACGATGCCGTTCCACTGGGACCGATGCGACGCTCGGGACGGCGGACGCAATAGGACCCCAGCAGAGATACGCTGGAGGGGGGGGTTGTCCTTTTTTTCCCGCCCTTTTTTTGCCGTCCTATGTAGAAGGCCGGGTGAGTGATGGCCGGGTCGCCATCTTGGGAGTGGCACGCTGCAATTTCCGCCCTTCCTGGCGCCATCTTTGTTCCTGGCAGAAGCCACTTCCGGTGGCGTTGCCAGCGTTGTCGTGGTAACTGTAAAGCCCCAGATAATGGTGTCTATTGAAGTCGCCTGCCTGAATCCGACCCCCGACGCTGATCGCGCGCTCTCCCGCCGCCTGTCCCACGGGCCATTTCCAGCACCGCTGACCAGTCCGAGCCCATCCGCGCCGCGTAAAAGGCGACGGAAAATCGCGCCGAGAACGCAGGATCGGTTTCGGGGCCGGATTCAGGCAGGCGAGTTCAATAATCGCCAATGTAAGGGGCCTTCTTTTTCGCCTCCCTAAACAAAGATGGCGGAGGCACCGGAAGTGGCTTGTGCCAGTACCAAAGATGGCGGCAGGGAAGGGCGGAAATTGCGTCTCGACCCTTCCCAAGATGGCGACTCAACCGTCACTCGCCCGACCTTCTGCATAGGGCGGCAAAAAGGGGCGGGGAAAAAAGGACCCCCACAGGGTGTCGACTGCATTGCCTGCCCGCGACGCCGACGCCGATCCCTCCCCCCCGGCGCGATTTTGCGCGGCGTTTCCCATCGTGCCCACACGGGCTGCGGGCTCAGCGGCGCCGCGGACGCGCGGGAGCCCGGCGGGCGCCGACAGGCAGCGGCGGATCCGCCCCTCTCTCTGCCGGGCTCCTTCCCCGGCCGCCGTCACGGAGAGCGACTCCCGTCCCGCCGCGCCACCTCTCCGCGCTGCCCGGTTCCGCTCCCGCCCGGGGAACGCATCGATGAAGGAAGAGCGGTCGCCCAGCTCCCGGAGCCATCGCCCTGCCCGCAGCCGGGAGCAGCCCGCAGGAGGAGGCAGCTGCTCTCTCTGCCGGAGAGTTGAGAGGGGCGCAAGGATGGGGCGGGGTGGGAACGCGGGCACGGGAGAATTCCCAGGCACAATTCCAGCGCCCCCTTTCAGCTGGCAGCAGCCCGGTGTCCTCTGCGTGTGGCAGCAGCTGCAGCACTGGTTTGGAGCAAGTTTCCATGGCATTTTGTTGCAAAGGTGCCCCTTCCAGCCGGGTGCCCCGGCTGGGTTCCCTGGCTGGGAGAGCCCTTGAAGTAGCCAGAGGGAGCAGCTGCTGCGAATTCCGAGCCCGCTGTTCCTGTGATTCTGGATACAGTGTTTCAGTAGTGTGTGCTTCTGTCCTATGCGCTGCTAGATGTACTTTGGAACAAGTTGACTCTTTCATCCCTCCCCACCTGCATTCTTCCTAGGTGTACGTTTTATTCAGCAGCATTCAGATGAGAGAGAGGAGCTCTGTTCCCATCAGCACGAAAGGAAAAAGTGTGCTCACACAGACCTAAGTTGTTTGGTCAAAAAATTCTTACTTTGCTTTGGTCCAAAAAATGTTATTCCTGTGTGCAAGCTCACGGGGAAGATTTTATTCAACAGCTCTCAGTAGGACATCAAAGCTCCACTTCCCCTTTTCTTGAACAGCCTGAGACCCAATATTACTTGATATCAATTATTTTTCAGGCGTTTGGAACTTTTTGAAGAGCCAGAAGGATTGTTTGTGCATACGTGTGTCACTAATATCCCTCCTCTCTCCAATGGAGGATGGGGGGGGAAAGGGATGCAGAGCTTCCTACAAGGGGCTGTAAGTGCAAATAAAGAGGAGCCAGAGGTTTAGTTGATATGAATCACTGTTTCTGAAAAGAGCCTGATGGATTTCCTGATACCAAAACCAGTAGGAATAGGAGACTGAACTCGGGCATCGTGATGGTCTCCTTGGCTTTAAAAAGCATTAATGGCTTTAAAGGGCATTTCTATCAGACCTGGTTTATTTTTGTTCCCTTTCATTAAATTTTAAAAAGAAAAAAAGCCCCGCTCCATCACTGCTGCTGTGATGTGTGACAAAAGCCCATCTTCCCTCCCCTGGGAACAGGTGAGAGATGGAACTAAACCCCAAAGGATTTTCTGCTCACTGATGGCACGTGAGTTTTCTTGGGAATTCTCTGCCAAATGTGGTCAGTTGTTTTTGAATGTGGCCATGCGGGGAGTCGAACGTGCCCGTCCAGATCTGCAAACATGCAGTGCCAGAAGGAGAACCTTTGAAATGTCACCTGGGATGTGTTCCACTGACTCACAAGTGGGTGCTGTGCCCAGGTCCCCTGTCCAAATCCTGGGCGGGCAGAAGCCAGGACTGCACATTGCTCGTGATATGAATTCAGTTTTGGGGAGGTTAAATACAAATGAGATGCCAGGGAGGGAATGGCTCCTACGTGTAAATATATTTGTCCTAAAGGAGCCCTGCCCAGTGTGACTGCTGCCCAGTGCTGCTCCCTGACTGCACGCTCTCTTGGTGAGCCTCTGTCCTGCTGGCCGTGCCTTTTCTGTCCCCGTCCCCGTGCCGCTCCTTGCCCGTCTTTACCCTCCCGAGCACGTGGCGTGGTCGATTCCTGTCTCCCGGTCCTGGTTTCCCTTTTTGTCTCTGTGTCCCGGCGTCCTTGCTGTGTGTTTGGGACTCCGTCTTTTTGTCTGTCCTTCCCCGTGCCTCACTCGTGTTCCCGTTCTGTTCCCTGTGGCTCTGTGGTGCTCCCCGGGCCATTGTTTCCCCCGGGATCCTTGTGTCCCGTTCGCTGCCCCTGTTCTTTTTTAATCCCTCTCTCGTGCTGCCCATCTAGCATCCCTTTTTTGTGGTTTTGTTTTGTTTTTTTTTTTTTTCCCTCCATTTCAGCCTGCACCCCGATCTTCATTTTCTTTCTTGTGCCCTCTCTGCTGCCACTCTCTGCCTCGTGTTCTCTGTGTGTGCGGGGCTGGGGAGGAACTTTAGCCCTCCTGGGGGCTGCCCCTCCCCCCCCCCCCCCTTTCCTTGTGCCAGCTGGGTCCCTTTTTGGGGGCATGGACCCGTGGGAAGGGTTCCCATCAAGGGCCGTGCTGCCGTCCAGGGCAGCTGGAGCGGTTCTGTGCCTTCATTTTGGTGGTGATGAAAGAAGGCTGAGGGGGGGACGGGGTGGAGAGTCGGGGGGCTCCGATGTATTTCGGGGCAGCCCGAGGTCCCCGGCAGAGGGAGCCACGCTGCGGCGCAGGAGCAGGGGAGTGGGGAATGGTGTGGGGGGGGCCGTGCTGGGTGCCCCTCCCCCAGAGGGACGCACGGGTGCCAGGACATTCCCCGGGAGGGGTGGCCGTAGAATACATGAAAAATTTTTTTGTTTGTTTTTATTTCGTTAGAGGAAGGCTTTCTTTACTTTTGGCTGGGGTTTATTTTGGTGCATTCATTCAGGGGGATTTCCTGAAGGGATGGATCTCGTTGTTTCATCCCCCCCCCTCCCCCCATCCCTTGTCTGTCTGTCTGTCTGTCTGTCTGTCTGTCTGTCCGTCCCCAAATCGCCGCAGGCCCGGGCTGAGCTCGGCGGCAGTGCTGCCGCCTTGTGGGCACAGCGCGGTACTGCAGCCGTCGCCTGTCTCGGATCCAGCCCCACAGCGAGCAGTCCGGAGCAGAAGTGTGAAAGCTGGGATCCTTTGACTTCTGCAGGGGACTTCATTTTCTTTTCCTCTTCTTCTCTTCCAGGACCGGAGAAATGGTTCCACTCCTCCCATCTTTGCCAACAGCTGTGCTGTTGGAGGAGCCAGAGCCAAGGTGCCTTCAGCACCAGGGCTCTGCACTGGAGGGCTCCCGGTCCTGACCGCGCAGGGTTCCCCTTTTCCTCCCCGCTGGGATGAAGTGTCTATGGAATCTGGGATCTGGGTGAAACTGCAGCTCTGCTGGTATGCAGGGACGTGAGGTTCCGGGGGACTGCGTTTCCCTGTGGCTTTCCAGGTCGGCAGGAGCCGGAGGAAATGGGGTGCCAGAGCCGTGCCCCATCAGGCCGTGTTTGCCTCTGAGGAACAGAGAGTCCGGGCTGAGGTGAGATTGCCAGGAGTGCTTGGATGGATGAGCCGTGCGGGGAACGGGGAGCTCGGAATCGCAGCTGCTGCTGAATCCGTTGCCTTAGGTCTGCTCCGTCTGTGTCTGTGCCAAGTGGGATTTGTGCTGGGGAGAGAGGTGCTGTGGGGAGCCAGAGGTGGAGTAAATCCTCTGTGGGGATGGGCAGCGAAGGACTGAGTAGCAGGGAAAGGAGAGGATTTCTAAAGGATACGACTGTTTCTGCCAAGAGCGGGGTGGAGCAGCGATGGGGGTGGTTGGGTTTGGCCTGGGCTCTGTTATTCTTGGTGCAATTTTAAAATTCTGTCGTGTGATTTACTGTCCGGGAGCTTTCGAACGAGAGCTGAGCGAAATGTAGGTTAAGCCTTGGAAGTTGGGTCCATTGCCTGCAGCAGCTCGCCGAGGCTGGAGGACTGGGGGGATGGCTGCTCCCAGGAAAGGTTACTTATTTATTGATACTGTGTCACATTTCCCTCAGCGACTGCCAGCCCGGAATGGCTGTGAGTTTGTGCTCTTCTCAGTGGGGGATTGGAGAAGGTTTTGGCTGTAATTAGAAGTGGGAGAAAAATCCTGCTAAATAAAAGCCTCACCTCTGTCCCCCCTAAGTTATCCCCGTTTGTCCCAGCTTGGAGCTGCGCAGAAGTCCGGCAGGGGAAATGACATCAGGGATACAGCTGTCAGTTCCAAGGCAGAGAGAGAAGATGTAGCAGCCAAGGGCAGGGCAGGGGGAAAGGTTTCAGAAAGCATTTCTGTGGTGTAATGAATGCCAATTTCTGCTTGCCCAGGGAGAAGAGGACGAACTCCCAGCCATTCAGGCCTGACAGTCCCCTGCAGCGAGAGCATCCACTGGAAGAGTTCAGGGTCGAAGACAAGGCTGAGGGAAAATCCAGGCTATTTATAAGGGATGATGAGAGGTGGGTCCAGGGTGAGAATCCAGTGGGTAAAGGGAAAAGTGGTGTAAGGGAGGAGTAATACAGGGCAGGGGCCGATAAGGTAGGATGGGTGGAACAGTGCAGTGAACATAAACCAATGGGGGGGGGGGGGGGGGCGGGGTACAAGGATACAAGAACTTTCCAGAGCTGGGAGGAGACAAGGGATGACATAACTGGGAATAGAGGCAACCAATGGGAAATGAGGGTTATAAAGCTTTACCTTAAAGCTTTACCATAAAGAATTTTTAAAACCTTTGACAACCTTCTTAGGAGCTATTCTAAACTTAAACAAATGCCCTCCAAGGTCTGGGGCCATGGGCCGACTCCTCACCCAAAACACTGGTCTGGCTTGGGACGTCAGTCAGTCCGATTCCTACACTGGGCCTCTGCATGATATTCGCCCAGAAGCTGCCTTTCAAGGACTGAAGTGGAACAAAAGGTATAAAAGAAATGTCATTCCCAGATGGAAAACAGTTTCATTTCTCTTGTGTCTGCTTTTTTTTTTTTTTTTTTTTTTTTTTTTTACAGTTACCTCAAAATTCCCGGATCCAGAACAGCTGCTCTGAGTTTTGGAAGAGATTCCAAAGCAGGATACAGTAGGTTTCAAAGTACACCATGGAAAGTCAATCGTTTGTCTGCAGCATGCAGCATGTAGGTGTGATGTCTGTAACTGGTCTTAGTTGATGCAGAGGTACTTGGAAACAAATGTTTAATCTTTCATCTCTCCCCACCTGCATTCTTCCTCAGTGTACTTTTTATTCAGCAGGACTCGGATGAGAGAGAGAGAGAGAGAGAGAGAGAGAGAGAGGAACTCTCTTCACATCAGCGTCAAAGGAAAAAGTGTTCAGCGACTTACAGTCCTAGTGACTGTTCTGTGTAAAAGCAGGATTGTTTTGCCATCAGACCTTGCGTGCCGTACCAGTCTGTGCGTTAACAGGTGTCTAAGAAAGGTCAAAAGGGAATAACTCCATGTCGTTCACTGGTGTGAATCTTGGTGGGGAGCAGAGCCGAGAGTGAACTGCAGTGAGGGGGAGGTTACTGAAGCCCCAGTTTGTTTCCAGTGAGCGTGGTGTTGTGGTGTTCAAAGTTACAGGTGCCTGCTGGCCTGGAGCTGGATACTTCTGCCTCTGCTTTCTTTGGGGGTTGATGATTCCTTATGTTTATGTTGGCGTGCCAGACAAATTGTTAAAGGTATTTCCATCAGACCTGCTTTGAATGTGTTACCCCTTCATTGAATTAAAAGAAAAAAAGCCCCGCTCCATCACTGCTGCTGTGATGTGTGACAAAAGCCCATCTTCCCTCCCCTGGGAACAGGTGAGAGATGGAACTAAACCCCAAAGGATTTTCTGCTCACTGATGGCACGTGAGTTTTCTTGGGAATTGTCTGCCAAATGTGGTCAGTTGTTTTTGAATGTGGCCATGCGGGGAGTCGAACGTGCCAGCCCAGATCTGCAAACATGCAGTGCCAGAAGGAGAACCTTTGAAATGTCACCTGGGATGTGTTCCACTGACTCACTAGTGGGTGCTGTGCCCAGGTCCCCTGTCCAAATCCTGGGCGGGCAGAAGCCAGGACTGCACATTGCTCGTGATATGAATTCAGTTTTGGGGAGGTTAAATACAAATGAGATGCCAGGGAGGGAATGTCTTCTAACTGTATATATTTTTGTCCTAGAGGAGCCCTGCCCAGTGTGACTGCTGCCCAGTGCTGCTCCCTGACTGCACGCTCTCTTGGTGAGCCTCTGTCCTGCTGGCCGTGCCTTTTCTGTCCCCGTCCCCGTGCCGCTCCTTGCCCGTCTTTACCCTCCCGAGCACGTGGCGTGGTCGATTCCTGTCTCCCGGTCCTGGTTTCCCTTTTTGTCTCTGTGTCCCGGCGTCCTTGCTGTGTGTTTGGGACTCCGTCTTTTTGTCTGTCCTTCTCTGTGCCTCACTCGTTTTCCCGTTCTGTTCCCTGTGGCTCTGTGGTGCTCCCCGGGCCATTGTTTCCCCCGGGATCCTTGTGTCCCGTTCGCTGCCCCTGTTCTTTTTTAATCCCTCTCTCGTGCTGCCCATCTAGCATCCCTTTTTTGTGGTTTTGTTTTGTTTTTTTTTTTTTTCCCTCCATTTCAGCCTGCACCCCGATCTTCATTTTCTTTCTTGTGCCCTCTCTGCTGCCACTCTCTGCCTCGTGTTCTCTGTGTGTGCGGGGCTGGGGAGGAACTTTAGCCCTCCTGGGGGCTGCCCCTCCCCCCCCCCCCTTTCCTTGTGCCAGCTGGGTCCCTTTTTGGGGGCATGGACCCGTGGGAAGGGTTCCCATCAAGGGCCGTGCTGCCGTCCAGGGCAGCTGGAGCGGTTCTGTGCCTTCATTTTGGTGGTGATGAAAGAAGGCTGAGGGGGGGACGGGGTGGAGAGTCGGGGGGCTCCGATGTATTTTGGGGCAGCCCGAGGTCCCCGGCAGAGGGAGCCACGCTGCGGCGCAGGAGCAGGGGAGTGGGGAATGGTGTGGGGGGGGCCGTGCTGGGTGCCCCTCCCCCAGAGGGACGCACGGGTGCCAGGACATTCCCCGGGAGGGGTGGCCGTAGAATACATGAAAAATGTTTTTGTTTGTTTTCATTTCGTTAGAGGGAGGCTTTCTTTACTTTTGGCTGGGGTTTATTTTGGTGCATTCATTCAGGGGGATTTCCTGAAGGGATGGATCTCGTTGTTTCATCCCCCCCCCTCCCCCCATCCCTTGTCTGTCTGTCTGTCTGTCTGTCTGTCTGTCTGTCCGTCCCCAAATCGCCGCAGGCCCGGGCTGAGCTCGGCGGCAGTGCTGCCGCCTTGTGGGCACAGCGCGGTACTGCAGCCGTCGCCTGTCTCGGATCCAGCCCCACAGCGAGCAGTCCGGAGCAGAAGTGTGAAAGCTGGGATCCTTTGACTTCTGCAGGGGACTTCATTTTCTTTTCCTCTTCTTCTCTTCCAGGACCGGAGAAATGGTTCCACTCCTCCCATCTTTGCCAACAGCTGTGCTGTTGGAGGAGCCAGAGCCAAGGTGCCTTCAGCACCAGGGCTCTGCACTGGAGGGCTCCCGGTCCTGACCGCGCAGGGTTCCCCTTTTCCTCCCCGCTGGGATGAAGTGTCTATGGAATCTGGGATCTGGGTGAAACTGCAGCTCTGCTGGTATGCAGGGACGTGAGGTTCCGGGGGACTGCGTTTCCCTGTGGCTTTCCAGGTCGGCAGGAGCCGGAGGAAATGGGGTGCCAGAGCCGTGCCCCATCAGGCCGTGTTTGCCTCTGAGGAACAGAGAGTCCGGGCTGAGGTGAGATTGCCAGGAGTGCTTGGATGGATGAGCCGTGCGGGGAACGGGGAGCTCGGAATCGCAGCTGCTGCTGAATCCGTTGCCTTAGGTCTGCTCCGTCTGTGTCTGTGCCAAGTGGGATTTGTGCTGGGGAGAGAGGTGCTGTGGGGAGCCAGAGGTGGAGTAAATCCTCTGTGGGGATGGGCAGCGAAGGACTGAGTAGCAGGGAAAGGAGAGGATTTCTAAAGGATACGACTGTTTCTGCCAAGAGCGGGGTGGAGCAGCGATGGGGGTGGTTGGGTTTGGCCTGGGCTCTGTTATTCTTGGTGCAATTTTAAAATTCTGTCGTGTGATTTACTGTCCGGGAGCTTT
Source organism: Cinclus cinclus (assembly GCF_963662255.1). Classification (NCBI taxonomy): domain Eukaryota; kingdom Metazoa; phylum Chordata; class Aves; order Passeriformes; family Cinclidae; genus Cinclus; species Cinclus cinclus. The sequence continues at coordinate 129,324 of NW_026912085.1, read as the reverse complement.
GGAACGAGAGCTGAGCGAAATGTAGGTTAAGCCTTGGAAGTTGGGTCCATTGCCTGCAGCAGCTCGCCGAGGCTGGAGGACTGGGGGGATGGCTGCTCCCAGGAAAGGTTACTTATTTATTGATACTGTGTCACATTTCCCTCAGCGACTGCCAGCCCGGAATGGCTGTGAGTTTGTGCTCTTCTCAGTGGGGGATTGGAGAAGGTTTTGGCTGTAATTAGAAGTGGGAGAAAAATCCTGCTAAATAAAAGCCTCACCTCTGTCCCCCCTAAGTTATCCCCGTTTGTCCCAGCTTGGAGCTGCGCAGAAGTCCGGCAGGGGAAATGACATCAGGGATACAGCTGTCAGTTCCAAGGCAGAGAGAGAAGATGTAGCAGCCAAGGGCAGGGCAGGGGGAAAGGTTTCAGAAAGCATTTCTGTGGTGTAATGAATGCCAATTTCTGCTTGCCCAGGGAGAAGAGGACGAACTCCCAGCCATTCAGGCCTGACAGTCCCCTGCAGCGAGAGCATACACTGGAAGAGTTCAGGGTCGAAGACAAGGCTGAGGGAAAATCCAGGCTATTTATAAGGGATGATGAGAGGTGGGTCCAGGGTGAGAATCCAGTGGGTAAAGTGGTGTAAGGGAGGAGTAATACAGGGCAGGGGCCGATAAGGTAGGATGGGTGGAACAGTGCAGTGAACATAAACCAATGGGGGGGGGGGGGGGGGGGGCGGGGTACAAGGATACAAGAACTTTCCAGAGCTGGGAGGAGACAAGGGATGACATAACTGGGAATAGAGGCAACCAATGGGAAATGAGGGTTATAAAGCTTTACCTTAAAGCTTTACCATAAAGAATTTTTAAAACCTTTGACAACCTTCTTAGGAGCTATTCTAAACTTAAACAAATGCCCTCCAAGGTCTGGGGCCATGGGCCGACTCCTCACCCAAAACACTGGTCTGGCTTGGGACGTCAGTCAGTCCGATTCCTACACTGGGCCTCTGCATGATATTCACCCAGAAGCTGCCTTTCAAGGACTGAAGTGGAACAAAAGGTATAAAAGAAATGTCATTCCCAGATGGAAAACAGTTTCATTTCTCTTGTGTCTGCTTTTTTTTTTTTTTTTTTTTTTTTTTACAGTTACCTCAAAATTCCCGGATCCAGAACAGCTGCTCTGAGTTTTGGAAGAGATTCCAAAGCAGGATACAGTAGGTTTCAAAGTACACCTTGGAAAATCAATCGTTTGTCTGCAGCATGCAGCATGTAGGTGTGATGTCTGTAACTGGTCTTAGTTGATGCAGAGGTACTTGGAAACAAATGTTTAATCTTTCATCTCTCCCCACCTGCATTCTTCCTCAGTGTACTTTTTATTCAGCAGGACTCGGATGAGAGAGAGAGAGAGAGAGAGAGAGAGAGGAACTCTCTTCACATCAGCGTCAAAGGAAAAAGTGTTCAGCGACTTACAGTCCTAGTGACTGTTCTGTGTAAAAGCAGGATTGTTTTGCCATCAGACCTTGCGTGCCGTACCAGTCTGTGCGTTAGCAGGTGTCTAAGAAAGGTCAAAAGGGAATAACTCCATGTCGTTCACTGGTGTGAATCTTGGTGGGGAGCAGAGCCGAGAGTGAACTGCAGTGAGGGGGAGGTTACTGAAGCCCCAGTTTGTTTCCAGTGAGCGTGGTGTTGTGGTGTTCAAAGTTACAGGTGCCTGCTGGCCTGGAGCTGGATACTTCTGCCTCTGCTTTCTTTGGGGGTTGATGATTCCTTATGTTTATGTTGGCGTGCCAGACAAATTGTTAAAGGTATTTCCATCAGACCTGCTTTGAATGTGTTACCCCTTCATTGAATTAAAAGAAAAAAAGCCCCGCTCCATCACTGCTGCTGTGATGTGTGACAAAAGCCCATCTTCCCTCCCCTGGGAACAGGTGAGAGATGGAACTAAACCCCAAAGGATTTTCTGCTCACTGATGGCACGTGAGTTTTCTTGGGAATTCTCTGCCAAATGTGGTCAGTTGTTTTTGAATGTGGCCATGCGGGGAGTCGAACGTGCCAGCCCAGATCTGCAAACATGCAGTGCCAGAAGGAGAACCTTTGAAATGTCACCTGGGATGTGTTCCACTGACTCACACGTGGGTGCTGTGCCCAGGTCCCCTGTCCAAATCCTGGGCGGGCAGAGGCCAGGACTGCACATTGCTCGTGATATGAATTCAGTTTTGGGGAGGTTAAATACAAATGAGATGCCAGGGAGGGAATGTCTTCTAACTGTATATATTTTTGTCCTAGAGGAGCCCTGCCCAGTGTGACTGCTGCCCAGTGCTGCTCCCTGACTGCACGCTCTCTTGGTGAGCCTCTGTCCTGCTGGCCGTGCCTTTTCTGTCCCCGTCCCCGTGCCGCTCCTTGCCCGTCTTTACCCTCCCGAGCACGTGGCGTGGTCGATTCCTGTCTCCCGGTCCTGGTTTCCCTTTTTGTCTCTGTGTCCCGGCGTCCTTGCTGTGTGTTTGGGACTCCGTCTTTTTGTCTGTCCTTCTCCGTGCCTCACTCGTGTTCCCGTTCTGTTCCCTGTGGCTCTGTGGTGCTCCCCGGGCCATTGTTTCCCCCGGGATCCTTGTGTCCCGTTCGCTGCCCCTGTTCTTTTTTAATCCCTCTCTCGTGCTGCCCATCTAGCATCCCTTTTTTGTGGTTTTGGGTTTTTTTGTTTTTTTTTTTTTTCTCCATTTCAGCCTGCACCCCGATCTTCATTTTCTTTCTTGTGCCCTCTCTGCTGCCACTCTCTGCCTCGTGTTCTCTGTGTGTGCGGGGCTGGGGAGGAACTTTAGCCCTCCTGGGGGCTGCCCCTCCCCCCCCCCCCTTTCCTTGTGCCAGCTGGGTCCCTTTTTGGGGGCATGGACCCGTGGGAAGAGTTCCCATCAAGGGCCGTGCTGCCGTCCAGGGCAGCTGGAGCGGTTCAGTGCCTTCATTTTGGTGGTGATGAAAGAAGGCTGAGGGGGGGACGGGGTGGAGAGTCGGGGGGCTCCGATGTATTTCGGGGCAGCCCGAGGTCCCCGGCAGAGGGAGCCACGCTGCGGCGCAGGAGCAGGGGAGTGGGGAATGGTGTGGGGGGGGCCGTGCTGGGTGCCCCTCCCCCAGAGGGACCCACGGGTGCCAGGACATTCCCCGGGAGGGGTGGCCGTAGAATACATGAAAAATTTTTTTGTTTGTTTTCATTTCGTTAGAGGGAGGCTTTCTTTACTTTTGGCTGGGGTTTATTTTGGTGCATTCATTCAGGGGGATTTCCTGAAGGGATGGATCTCGTTGTTTCATCCCCCCCCCCTCCCCCCATCCCTTGTCTGTCTGTCTGTCTGTCTGTCTGTCTGTCCGTCCCCAAATCGCCGCAGCCCCGGGCTGAGCTCGGCGGCAGTGCTGCCGCCTTGTGGGCACAGCGCGGTACTGCAGCCGTCGCCTGTCTCGGATCCAGCCCCACAGCGAGCAGTCCGGAGCAGAAGTGTGAAAGCTGGGATCCTTTGACTTCTGCAGGGGACTTCATTTTCTTTTCCTCTTCTTCTCTTCCAGGACCGGAGAAATGGTTCCACTCCTCCCATCTTTGCCAACAGCTGTGCTGTTGGAGGAGCCAGAGCCAAGGTGCCTTCAGCACCAGGGCTCTGCACTGGAGGGCTCCCGGTCCTGACCGCGCAGGGTTCCCCTTTTCCTCCCCGCTGGGATGAAGTGCCTATGGAATCTGGGATCTGGGTGAAACTGCAGCTCTGCTGGTATGCAGGGACGTGAGGTTCCGGGGGACTGTGTTTCCCTGTGGCTTTCCAGGTCGGCAGGAGCCGGAGGAAATGGGGTGCCAGAGCCGTGCCCCATCAGGCCGTGTTTGCCTCTGAGGAACAGAGAGTCCGGGCTGAGGTGAGATTGCCAGGAGTGCTTGGATGGATGAGCCGTGCGGGGAACGGGGAGCTCGGAATCGCAGCTGCTGCTGGATCCGTTGCCTTAGGTCTGCTCCGTCTGTGTCTGTGCCAAGTGGGATTTGTGCTGGGGAGAGAGGTGCTGTGGGGAGCCAGAGGTGAAGTAAATCCTCTGTGGGGATGGGCAGCGAAGGACTGAGTAGCAGGGAAAGGAGAGGATTTCTAAAGGATACGACTGTTTCTGCCAAGAGCGGGGTGGAGCAGCGATGGGGGTGGTTGGGTTTGGCCTGGGCTCTGTTATTCTTGGTGCAATTTTAAAATTCTGTCGTGTGATTTACTGTCCGGGAGCTTTGGAACGAGAGCTGAGCGAAATGTAGGTTAAGCCTTGGAAGTTGGGTCCATTGCCTGCAGCAGCTCGCCGAGGCTGGAGGACTGGGGGGATGGCTGCTCCCAGGAAAGGTTACTTATTTATTGATACTGTGTCACATTTCCCTCAGCGACTGCCAGCCCGGAATGGCTGTGAGTTTGTGCTCTTCTCAGTGGGGGATTGGAGAAGGTTTTGGCTGTAATTAGAAGTGGGAGAAAAATCCTGCTAAATAAAAGCCTCACCTCTGTCCCCCCTAAGTTATCCCCGTTTGTCCCAGCTTGGAGCTGCGCAGAAGTCCGGCAGGGGAAATGACATCAGGGATACAGCTGTCAGTTCCAAGGCAGAGAGAGAAGATGTAGCAGCCAAGGGCAGGGCAGGGGGAAAGGTTTCAGAAAGCATTTCTGTGGTGTAATGAATGCCAATTTCTGCTTGCCCAGGGAGAAGAGGACGAACTCCCAGCCATTCAGGCCTGACAGTCCCCTGCAGCGAGAGCATACACTGGAAGAGTTCAGGGTCGAAGACAAGGCTGAGGGAAAATCCAGGCTATTTATAAGGGATGATGAGAGGTGGGTCCAGGGTGAGAATCCAGTGGGTAAAGGGAAAAGTGGTGTAAGGGAGGAGTAATACAGGGCAGGGGCCGATAAGGTAGGATGGGTGGAACAGTGCAGTGAACATAAACCAATGGGGGGGGGGGGGCGGGGGGGGCGGGTACAAGGATACAAGAACTTTCCAGAGCTTGGAGGAGACAAGGGATGACATAACTGGGAATAGAGGCAACCAATGGGAAATGAGGGTTATAAAGCTTTACCTTAAAGCTTTACCATAAAGAATTTTTAAAACCTTTGACAACCTTCTTAGGAGCTATTCTAAACTTAAACAAATGCCCTCCAAGGTCTGGGGCCATGGGCCGACTCCTCACCCAAAACACTGGTCTGGCTTGGGACGTCAGTCAGTCCGATTCCTACACTGGGCCTCTGCATGATATTCACCCAGAAGCTGCCTTTCAAGGACTGAAGTGGAACAAAAGGTATAAAAGAAATGTCATTCCCAGATGGAAAACAGTTTCATTTCTCTTGTGTCTGCTTTTTTTTTTTTTTTTTTTACAGTTACCTCAAAATTCCCGGATCCAGAACAGCTGCTCTGAGTTTTGGAAGAGATTCCAAAGCAGGATACAGTAGGTTTCAAAGTACACCATGGAAAGTCAATCGTTTGTCTGCAGCATGCAGCATGTAGGTGTGATGTCTGTAACTGGTCTTAGTTGATGCAGAGGTACTTGGAAACAAATGTTTAATCTTTCATCTCTCCCCACCTGCATTCTTCCTCAGTGTACTTTTTATTCAGCAGGACTCGGATGAGAGAGAGAGAGAGAGAGAGAGAGAGAGAGAGGAACTCTCTTCACATCAGCGTCAAAGGAAAAAGTGTTCAGCGACTTACAGTCCTAGTGACTGTTCTGTGTAAAAGCAGGATTGTTTTGCCATCAGACCTTGCGTGCCGTACCAGTCTGTGCGTTAGCAGGTGTCAAAGAAAGGTCAAAAGGGAATAACTCCATGTCGTTCACTGGTGTGAATCTTGGTGGGGAGCAGAGCCGAGAGTGAACTGCAGTGAGGGGGAGGTTACTGAAGCCCCAGTTTGTTTCCAGTGAGCGTGGTGTTGTGGTGTTCAAAGTTACAGGTGCCTGCTGGCCTGGAGCTGGATACTTCTGCCTCTGCTTTCTTTGGGGGTTGATGATTCCTTATGTTTATGTTGGCGTGCCAGACAAATTGTTAAAGGTATTTCCATCAGACCTGCTTTGAATGTGTTACCCCTTCATTGAATTAAAAGAAAAAAAGCCCCGCTCCATCACTGCTGCTGTGATGTGTGACAAAAGCCCATCTTCCCTCCCCTGGGAACAGGTGAGAGATGGAACTAAACCCCAAAGGATTTTTTGCTCACTGATGGCACGTGAGTTTTCTTGGGAATTCTCTGCCAAATGTGGTCAGTTGTTTTTGAATGTGGCCATGCGGGGAGTCGAACGTGCCAGCCCAGATCTGCAAACATGCAGTGCCAGAAGGAGAACCTTTGAAATGTCACCTGGGATGTGTTCCACTGACTCACAAGTGGGTGCTGTGCCCAGGTCCCCTGTCCAAATCCTGGGCGGGCAGAAGCCAGGACTGCACATTGCTCGTGATATGAATTCAGTTTTGGGGAGGTTAAATACAAATGAGATGCCAGGGAAGGAATGTCTTCTAACTGTATATATTTTTGTCCTAGAGGAGCCCTGCCCAGTGTGACTGCTGCCCAGTGCTGCTCCCTGACTGCACGCTCTCTTGGTGAGCCTCTGTCCTGCTGGCCGTGCCTTTTCTGTCCCCGTCCCCGTGCCGCTCCTTGCCCGTCTTTACCCTCCCGAGCACGTGGCGTGGTCGATTCCTGTCTCCCGGTCCTGGTTTCCCTTTTTGTCTCTGTGTCCCGGCGTCCTTGCTGTGTGTTTGGGACTCCGTCTTTTTGTCTGTCCTTCTCTGTGCCTCACTCGTGTTCCCGTTCTGTTCCCTGTGGCTCTGTGGTGCTCCCCGTGCCATTGTTTCCCCCGGGATCCTTGTGTCCCGTTCGCTGCCCCTGTTCTTTTTTAATCCCTCTCTCGTGCTGCCCATCTAGCATCCCTTTTTTGTGTTTTTTTTTTTTTTTTTTTTTTTTTTCCTCCATTTCAGCCTGCACCCCGATCTTCATTTTCTTTCTTGTGCCCTCTCTGCTGCCACTCTCTGCCTCGTGTTCTCTGTGTGTGCGGGGCTGGGGAGGAACTTTAGCCCTCCTGGGGGCTGCCCCTCCCCCCCCCCCCCTTTCCTTGTGCCAGCTGGGTCTCTTTTTGGGGGCATGGACCCGTGGGAAGGGTTCCCATCAAGGGCCGTGCTGCCGTCCAGGGCAGCTGGAGCGGTTCTGTGCCTTCATTTTGGTGGTGATGAAAGAAGGCTGAGGGGGGGACGGGGTGGAGAGTCGGGGGGCTCCGATGTATTTCGGGGCAGCCCGAGGTCCCCGGCAGAGGGAGCCACGCTGCGGCGCAGGAGCAGGGGAGTGGGGAATGGTGTGGGGGGGGCCGTGCTGGGTGCCCCTCCCCCAGAGGGACCCACGGGTGCCAGGACATTCCCCGGGAGGGGTGGCCGTAGAATTCATGAAAAATTTTTTTGTTTGTTTTCATTTCGTTAGAGGGAGGCTTTCTTTACTTTTGGCTGGGGTTTATTTTGGTGCATTCATTCAGGGGGATTTCCTGAAGGGATGGATCTCGTTGTTTCATCCCCCCCCCCTCCCCCCATCCCTTGTCTGTCTGTCTGTCTGTCTGTCTGTCCGTCCGTCCCCAAATCGCCGCAGCCCCGGGCTGAGCTCGGCGGCAGTGCTGCCGCCTTGTGGGCACAGCGCGGTACTGCAGCCGTCGCCTGTCTCGGATCCAGCCCCACAGCGAGCAGTCCGGAGCAGAAGTGTGAAAGCTGGGATCCTTTGACTTCTGCAGGGGACTTCATTTTCTTTTCCTCTTCTTCTCTTCCAGGACCGGAGAAATGGTTCCACTCCTCCCATCTTTGCCAACAGCTGTGCTGTTGGAGGAGCCAGAGCCAAGGTGCCTTCAGCACCAGGGCTCTGCACTGGAGGGCTCCCGGTCCTGACCGCGCAGGGTTCCCCTTTTCCTCCCCGCTGGGATGAAGTGTCTATGGAATCTGGGATCTGGGTGAAACTGCAGCTCTGCTGGTATGCAGGGACGTGAGGTTCCGGGGGACTGCGTTTCCCTGTGGCTTTCCATGTCGGCAGGAGCCGGAGGAAATGGGGTGCCAGAGCCGTGCCCCATCAGGCCGTGTTTGCCTCTGAGGAACAGAGAGTCCGGGCTGAGGTGAGATTGCCAGGAGTGTTTGGATGGATGAGCCGTGCGGGGAACGGGGAGCTCGGAATCGCAGCTGCTGCTGGATCCGTTGCCTTAGGTCTGCTCCGTCTGTGTCTGTGCCAAGTGGGATTTGTGCTGGGGAGAGAGGTGCTGTGGGGAGCCAGAGGTGAAGTAAATCCTCTGTGGGGATGGGCAGCGAAGGACTGAGTAGCAGGGAAAGGAGAGGATTTCTAAAGGATACGACTGTTTCTGCCAAGAGCGGGGTGGAGCAGCGATGGGGGTGGTTGGGTTTGGCCTGGGCTCTGTTATTCTTGGTGCAATTTTAAAATTCTGTCGTGTGATTTACTGTCCGGGAGCTTTGGAACGAGAGCTGAGCGAAATGTAGGTTAAGCCTTGGAAGTTGGGTCCATTGCCTGCAGCAGCTCGCCGAGGCTGGAGGACTGGGGGGATGGCTGCTCCCAGGAAAGGTTACTTATTTATTGATACTGTGTCACATTTCCCTCAGCGACTGCCAGCCCGGAATGGCTGTGAGTTTGTGCTCTTCTCAGTGGGGGATTGGAGAAGGTTTTGGCTGTAATTAGAAGTGGGAGAAAAATCCTGCTAAATAAAAGCCTCACCTCTGTCCCCCCTAAGTTATCCCCGTTTGTCCCAGCTTGGAGCTGCGCAGAAGTCCGGCAGGGGAAATGACATCAGGGATACAGCTGTCAGTTCCAAGGCAGAGAGAGAAGATGTAGCAGCCAAGGGCAGGGCAGGGGGAAAGGTTTCAGAAAGCATTTCTGTGGTGTAATGAATGCCAATTTCTGCTTGCCCAGGGAGAAGAGGACGAACTCCCAGCCATTCGGGCCTGACAGTCCCCTGCAGCGAGAGCATACACTGGAAGAGTTCAGGGTCGAAGACAAGGCTGAGGGAAAATCCAGGCTATTTATAAGGGATGATGAGAGGTGGGTCCAGGGTGAGAATCCAGTGGGTAAAGGGAAAAGTGGTGTAAGGGAGGAGTAATACAGGGCAGGGGCCGATAAGGTAGGATGGGTGGAACAGTGCAGTGAACATAAACCAATGGGGGGGGGGGGGGTTGGGGCGGGGGGGGGCGGGTACAAGGATACAAGAACTTTCCAGAGCTGGGAGGAGACAAGGGATGACATAACTGGGAATAGAGGCAACCAATGGGAAATGAGGGTTATAAAGCTTTACCTTAAAGCTTTACCATAAAGAATTTTTAAAACCTTTGACAACCTTCTTAGGAGCTATTCTAAACTTAAACAAATGCCCTCCAAGGTCTGGGGCCATGGGCCGACTCCTCACCCAAAACACTGGTCTGGCTTGGGACGTCAGTCAGTCCGATTCCTACACTGGGCCTCTGCATGATATTCACCCAGAAGCTGCCTTTCAAGGACTGAAGTGGAACAAAAGGTATAAAAGAAATGTCATTCCCAGATGGAAAACAGTTTCATTTCTCTTGTGTCTGCTTTTTTTTTTTTTTTTTTTTACAGTTACCTCAAAATTCCCGGATCCAGAACAGCTGCTCTGAGTTTTGGAAGAGATTCCAAAGCAGGATACAGTAGGTTTCAAAGTACACCTTGGAAAATCAATCGTTTGTCTGCAGCATGCAGCATGTAGGTGTGATGTCTGTAACTGGTCTTAGTTGATGCAGAGGTACTTGGAAACAAATGTTTAATCTTTCATCTCTCCCCACCTGCATTCTTCCTCAGTGTACTTTTTATTCAGCAGGACTCGGATGAGAGAGAGATAGAGAGAGAGAGGAACTCTCTTCACATCAGCGTCAAAGGAAAAAGTGTTCAGCGACTTACAGTCCTAGTGACTGTTCTGTGTAAAAGCAGGATTGTTTTGCCATCAGACCTTGCGTGCCGTACCAGTCTGTGCGTTAGCAGGTGTCTAAGAAAGGTCAAAAGGGAATAACTCCATGTCGTTCACTGGTGTGAATCTTGGTGGGGAGCAGAGCCGAGAGTGAACTGCAGTGAGGGGGAGGTTACTGAAGCCCCAGTTTGTTTCCAGTGAGCGTGGTGTTGTGGTGTTCAAAGTTACAGGTGCCTGCTGGCCTGGAGCTGGATACTTCTGCCTCTGCTTTCTTTGGGGGTTGATGATTCCTTATGTTTATGTTGGCGTGCCAGACAAATTGTTAAAGGTATTTCCATCAGACCTGCTTTGAATGTGTTACCCCTTCATTGAATTAAAAGAAAAAAAGCCCCGCTCCATCACTGCTGCTGTGATGTGTGACAAAAGCCCATCTTCCCTCCCCTGGGAACAGGTGAGAGATGGAACTAAACCCCAAAGGATTTTCTGCTCACTGATGGCACGTGAGTTTTCTTGGGAATTCTCTGCCAAATGTGGTCAGTTGTTTTTGAATGTGGCCATGCGGGGAGTCGAACGTGCCAGCCCAGATCTGCAAACATGCAGTGCCAGAAGGAGAACCTTTGAAATGTCACCTGGGATGTGTTCCACTGACTCACAAGTGGGTGCTGTGCCCAGGTCCCCTGTCCAAATCCTGGGCGGGCAGAAGCCAGGACTGCACATTGCTCGTGATATGAATTCAGTTTTGGGGAGGTTAAATACAAATGAGATGCCAGGGAGGGAATGTCTTCTAACTGTATATATTTTTGTCCTAGAGGAGCCCTGCCCAGTGTGACTGCTGCCCAGTGCTGCTCCCTGACTGCACGCTCTCTTGGTGAGCCTCTGTCCTGCTGGCCGTGCCTTTTCTGTCCCCGTCCCCGTGCCGCTCCTTGCCCGTCTTTACCCTCCCGAGCACGTGGCGTGGTCGATTCCTGTCTCCCGGTCCTGGTTTCCCTTTTTGTCTCTGTGTCCCGGCGTCCTTGCTGTGTGTTTGGGACTCCGTCTTTTTGTCTGTCCTTCTCCGTGCCTCACTCGTGTTCCCGTTCTGTTCCCTGTGGCTCTGTGGTGCTCCCCGTGCCATTGTTTCCCCCGGGATCCTTGTGTCCCGTTCGCTGCCCCTGTTCTTTTTTAATCCCTCTCTCGTGCTGCCCATCTAGCATCCCTTTTTTGTGGTTTTGTTTTTTTTTTTTTTTTTTCCCTCCGTTTCAGCCTGCACCCCGATCTTCATTTTCTTTCTTGTGCCCTCTCTGCTGCCACTCTCTGCCTCGTGTTCTCTGTGTGTGCGGGGCTGGGGAGGAACTTTAGCCCTCCTGGGGGCTGCCCCTCCCCCCCCCCCCTTTCCTTGTGCCAGCTGGGTCCCTTTTTGGGGGCATGGACCCGTGGGAAGAGTTCCCATCAAGGGCCGTGCTGCCGTCCAGGGCAGCTGGAGCGGTTCTGTGCCTTCATTTTGGTGGTGATGAAAGAAGGCTGAGGGGGGGACGGGGTGGAGAGTCGGGGGGCTCCGATGTATTTCGGGGCAGCCCGAGGTCCCCGGCAGAGGGAGCCACGCTGCGGCGCAGGAGCAGGGGAGTGGGGAATGGTGTGGGGGGGGCCGTGCTGGGTGCCCCTCCCCCAGAGGGACGCACGGGTGCCAGGACATTCCCCGGGAGGGGTGGCCGTAGAATACATGAAAAATTTTTTTGTTTGTTTTTATTTCGTTAGAGGAAGGCTTTCTTTACTTTTGGCTGGGGTTTATTTTGGTGCATTCATTCAGGGGGATTTCCTGAAGGGATGGATCTCGTTGTTTCATCCCCCCCCCTCCCCCCATCCCTTGTCTGTCTGTCTGTCTGTCTGTCTGTCTGTCTGTCCGTCCCCAAATCGCCGCAGGCCCGGGCTGAGCTCGGCGGCAGTGCTGCCGCCTTGTGGGCACAGCGCGGTACTGCAGCCGTCGCCTGTCTCGGATCCAGCCCCACAGCGAGCAGTCCGGAGCAGAAGTGTGAAAGCTGGGATCCTTTGACTTCTGCAGGGGACTTCATTTTCTTTTCCTCTTCTTCTCTTCCAGGACCGGAGAAATGGTTCCACTCCTCCCATCTTTGCCAACAGCTGTGCTGTTGGAGGAGCCAGAGCCAAGGTGCCTTCAGCACCAGGGCTCTGCACTGGAGGGCTCCCGGTCCTGACCGCGCAGGGTTCCCCTTTTCCTCCCCGCTGGGATGAAGTGTCTATGGAATCTGGGATCTGGGTGAAACTGCAGCTCTGCTGGTATGCAGGGACGTGAGGTTCCGGGGGACTGCGTTTCCCTGTGGCTTTCCAGGTCGGCAGGAGCCGGAGGAAATGGGGTGCCAGAGCCGTGCCCCATCAGGCCGTGTTTGCCTCTGAGGAACAGAGAGTCCGGGCTGAGGTGAGATTGCCAGGAGTGCTTGGATGGATGAGCCGTGCGGGGAACGGGGAGCTCGGAATCGCAGCTGCTGCTGAATCCGTTGCCTTAGGTCTGCTCCGTCTGTGTCTGTGCCAAGTGGGATTTGTGCTGGGGAGAGAGGTGCTGTGGGGAGCCAGAGGTGGAGTAAATCCTCTGTGGGGATGGGCAGCGAAGGACTGAGTAGCAGGGAAAGGAGAGGATTTCTAAAGGATACGACTGTTTCTGCCAAGAGCGGGGTGGAGCAGCGATGGGGGTGGTTGGGTTTGGCCTGGGCTCTGTTATTCTTGGTGCAATTTTAAAATTCTGTCGTGTGATTTACTGTCCGGGAGCTTTCGAACGAGAGCTGAGCGAAATGTAGGTTAAGCCTTGGAAGTTGGGTCCATTGCCTGCAGCAGCTCGCCGAGGCTGGAGGACTGGGGGGATGGCTGCTCCCAGGAAAGGTTACTTATTTATTGATACTGTGTCACATTTCCCTCAGCGACTGCCAGCCCGGAATGGCTGTGAGTTTGTGCTCTTCTCAGTGGGGGATTGGAGAAGGTTTTGGCTGTAATTAGAAGTGGGAGAAAAATCCTGCTAAATAAAAGCCTCACCTCTGTCCCCCCTAAGTTATCCCCGTTTGTCCCAGCTTGGAGCTGCGCAGAAGTCCGGCAGGGGAAATGACATCAGGGATACAGCTGTCAGTTCCAAGGCAGAGAGAGAAGATGTAGCAGCCAAGGGCAGGGCAGGGGGAAAGGTTTCAGAAAGCATTTCTGTGGTGTAATGAATGCCAATTTCTGCTTGCCCAGGGAGAAGAGGACGAACTCCCAGCCATTCAGGCCTGACAGTCCCCTGCAGCGAGAGCATACACTGGAAGAGTTCAGGGTCGAAGACAAGGCTGAGGGAAAATCCAGGCTATTTATAAGGGATGATGAGAGGTGGGTCCAGGGTGAGAATCCAGTGGGTAAAGGGAAAAGTGGTGTAAGGGAGGAGTAATACAGGGCAGGGGCCGATAAGGTAGGATGGGTGGAACAGTGCAGTGAACATAAACCAATGGGGGGGGGGGGGGGGCGGGGTACAAGGATACAAGAACTTTCCAGAGCTGGGAGGAGACAAGGGATGACATAACTGGGAATAGAGGCAACCAATGGGAAATGAGGGTTATAAAGCTTTACCTTAAAGCTTTACCATAAAGAATTTTTAAAACCTTTGACAACCTTCTTAGGAGCTATTCTAAACTTAAACAAATGCCCTCCAAGGTCTGGGGCCATGGGCCGACTCCTCACCCAAAACACTGGTCTGGCTTGGGACGTCAGTCAGTCCGATTCCTACACTGGGCCTCTGCATGATATTCGCCCAGAAGCTGCCTTTCAAGGACTGAAGTGGAACAAAAGGTATAAAAGAAATGTCATTCCCAGATGGAAAACAGTTTCATTTCTCTTGTGTCTGCTTTTTTTTTTTTTTTTTTTTTTTTTTTTTACAGTTACCTCAAAATTCCCGGATCCAGAACAGCTGCTCTGAGTTTTGGAAGAGATTCCAAAGCAGGATACAGTAGGTTTCAAAGTACACCATGGAAAGTCAATCGTTTGTCTGCAGCATGCAGCATGTAGGTGTGATGTCTGTAACTGGTCTTAGTTGATGCAGAGGTACTTGGAAACAAATGTTTAATCTTTCATCTCTCCCCACCTGCATTCTTCCTCAGTGTACTTTTTATTCAGCAGGACTCGGATGAGAGAGAGAGAGAGAGAGAGAGAGAGAGAGAGGAACTCTCTTCACATCAGCGTCAAAGGAAAAAGTGTTCAGCGACTTACAGTCCTAGTGACTGTTCTGTGTAAAAGCAGGATTGTTTTGCCATCAGACCTTGCGTGCCGTACCAGTCTGTGCGTTAACAGGTGTCTAAGAAAGGTCAAAAGGGAATAACTCCATGTCGTTCACTGGTGTGAATCTTGGTGGGGAGCAGAGCCGAGAGTGAACTGCAGTGAGGGGGAGGTTACTGAAGCCCCAGTTTGTTTCCAGTGAGCGTGGTGTTGTGGTGTTCAAAGTTACAGGTGCCTGCTGGCCTGGAGCTGGATACTTCTGCCTCTGCTTTCTTTGGGGGTTGATGATTCCTTATGTTTATGTTGGCGTGCCAGACAAATTGTTAAAGGTATTTCCATCAGACCTGCTTTGAATGTGTTACCCCTTCATTGAATTAAAAGAAAAAAAGCCCCGCTCCATCACTGCTGCTGTGATGTGTGACAAAAGCCCATCTTCCCTCCCCTGGGAACAGGTGAGAGATGGAACTAAACCCCAAAGGATTTTCTGCTCACTGATGGCACGTGAGTTTTCTTGGGAATTGTCTGCCAAATGTGGTCAGTTGTTTTTGAATGTGGCCATGCGGGGAGTCGAACGTGCCAGCCCAGATCTGCAAACATGCAGTGCCAGAAGGAGAACCTTTGAAATGTCACCTGGGATGTGTTCCACTGACTCACTAGTGGGTGCTGTGCCCAGGTCCCCTGTCCAAATCCTGGGCGGGCAGAAGCCAGGACTGCACATTGCTCGTGATATGAATTCAGTTTTGGGGAGGTTAAATACAAATGAGATGCCAGGGAGGGAATGTCTTCTAACTGTATATATTTTTGTCCTAGAGGAGCCCTGCCCAGTGTGACTGCTGCCCAGTGCTGCTCCCTGACTGCACGCTCTCTTGGTGAGCCTCTGTCCTGCTGGCCGTGCCTTTTCTGTCCCCGTCCCCGTGCCGCTCCTTGCCCGTCTTTACCCTCCCGAGCACGTGGCGTGGTCGATTCCTGTCTCCCGGTCCTGGTTTCCCTTTTTGTCTCTGTGTCCCGGCGTCCTTGCTGTGTGTTTGGGACTCCGTCTTTTTGTCTGTCCTTCTCTGTGCCTCACTCGTTTTCCCGTTCTGTTCCCTGTGGCTCTGTGGTGCTCCCCGGGCCATTGTTTCCCCCGGGATCCTTGTGTCCCGTTCGCTGCCCCTGTTCTTTTTTAATCCCTCTCTCGTGCTGCCCATCTAGCATCCCTTTTTTGTGGTTTTGTTTTGTTTTTTTTTTTTTTCCCTCCATTTCAGCCTGCACCCCGATCTTCATTTTCTTTCTTGTGCCCTCTCTGCTGCCACTCTCTGCCTCGTGTTCTCTGTGTGTGCGGGGCTGGGGAGGAACTTTAGCCCTCCTGGGGGCTGCCCCTCCCCCCCCCCCCTTTCCTTGTGCCAGCTGGGTCCCTTTTTGGGGGCATGGACCCGTGGGAAGGGTTCCCATCAAGGGCCGTGCTGCCGTCCAGGGCAGCTGGAGCGGTTCTGTGCCTTCATTTTGGTGGTGATGAAAGAAGGCTGAGGGGGGGACGGGGTGGAGAGTCGGGGGGCTCCGATGTATTTTGGGGCAGCCCGAGGTCCCCGGCAGAGGGAGCCACGCTGCGGCGCAGGAGCAGGGGAGTGGGGAATGGTGTGGGGGGGGCCGTGCTGGGTGCCCCTCCCCCAGAGGGACGCACGGGTGCCAGGACATTCCCCGGGAGGGGTGGCCGTAGAATACATGAAAAATGTTTTTGTTTGTTTTCATTTCGTTAGAGGGAGGCTTTCTTTACTTTTGGCTGGGGTTTATTTTGGTGCATTCATTCAGGGGGATTTCCTGAAGGGATGGATCTCGTTGTTTCATCCCCCCCCCTCCCCCCATCCCTTGTCTGTCTGTCTGTCTGTCTGTCTGTCTGTCTGTCCGTCCCCAAATCGCCGCAGCCCCGGGCTGAGCTCGGCGGCAGTGCTGCCGCCTTGTGGGCACAGCGCGGTACTGCAGCCGTCGCCTGTCTCGGATCCAGCCCCACAGCGAGCAGTCCGGAGCAGAAGTGTGAAAGCTGGGATCCTTTGACTTCTGCAGGGGACTTTATTTTCTTTTCCTCTTCTTCTCTTCCAGGACCGGAGAAATGGTTCCACTCCTCCCATCTTTGCCAACAGCTGTGCTGTTGGAGGAGCCAGAGCCAAGGTGCCTTCAGCACCAGGGCTCTGCACTGGAGGGCTCCCGGTCCTGACCGCGCAGGGTTCCCCTTTTCCTCCCCGCTGGGATGAAGTGTCTATGGAATCTGGGATCTGGGTGAAACTGCAGCTCTGCTGGTATGCAGGGACGTGAGGTTCCGGGGGACTGCGTTTCCCTGTGGCTTTCCAGGTCGGCAGGAGCCGGAGGAAATGGGGTGCCAGAGCCGTGCCCCATCAGGCCGTGTTTGCCTCTGAGGAACAGAGAGTCCGGGCTGAGGTGAGATTGCCAGGAGTGCTTGGATGGATGAGCCGTGCGGGGAACGGGGAGCTCGGAATCGCAGCTGCTGCTGAATCCGTTGCCTTAGGTCTGCTCCGTCTGTGTCTGTGCCAAGTGGGATTTGTGCTGGGGAGAGAGGTGCTGTGGGGAGCCAGAGGTGGAGTAAATCCTCTGTGGGGATGGGCAGCGAAGGACTGAGTAGCAGGGAAAGGAGAGGATTTCTAAAGGATACGACTGTTTCTGCCAAGAGCGGGGTGGAGCAGCGATGGGGGTGGTTGGGTTTGGCCTGGGCTCTGTTATTCTTGGTGCAATTTTAAAATTCTGTCGTGTGATTTACTGTCCGGGAGCTTTGGAACGAGAGCTGAGCGAAATGTAGGTTAAGCCTTGGAAGTTGGGTCCATTGCCTGCAGCAGCTCGCCGAGGCTGGAGGACTGGGGGGATGGCTGCTCCCAGGAAAGGTTACTTATTTATTGATACTGTGTCACATTTCCCTCAGCGACTGCCAGCCCGGAATGGCTGTGAGTTTGTGCTCTTCTCAGTGGGGGATTGGAGAAGGTTTTGGCTGTAATTAGAAGTGGGAGAAAAATCCTGCTAAATAAAAGCCTCACCTCTGTCCCCCCTAAGTTATCCCCGTTTGTCCCAGCTTGGAGCTGCGCAGAAGTCCGGCAGGGGAAATGACATCAGGGATACAGCTGTCAGTTCCAAGGCAGAGAGAGAAGATGTAGCAGCCAAGGGCAGGGCAGGGGGAAAGGTTTCAGAAAGCATTTCTGTGGTGTAATGAATGCCAATTTCTGCTTGCCCAGGGAGAAGAGGACGAACTCCCAGCCATTCAGGCCTGACAGTCCCCTGCAGCGAGAGCATACACTGGAAGAGTTCAGGGTCGAAGACAAGGCTGAGGGAAAATCCAGGCTATTTATAAGGGATGATGAGAGGTGGGTCCAGGGTGAGAATCCAGTGGGTAAAGTGGTGTAAGGGAGGAGTAATACAGGGCAGGGGCCGATAAGGTAGGATGGGTGGAACAGTGCAGTGAACATAAACCAATGGGGGGGGGGGGGGGGGGGGCGGGGTACAAGGATACAAGAACTTTCCAGAGCTGGGAGGAGACAAGGGATGACATAACTGGGAATAGAGGCAACCAATGGGAAATGAGGGTTATAAAGCTTTACCTTAAAGCTTTACCATAAAGAATTTTTAAAACCTTTGACAACCTTCTTAGGAGCTATTCTAAACTTAAACAAATGCCCTCCAAGGTCTGGGGCCATGGGCCGACTCCTCACCCAAAACACTGGTCTGGCTTGGGACGTCAGTCAGTCCGATTCCTACACTGGGCCTCTGCATGATATTCACCCAGAAGCTGCCTTTCAAGGACTGAAGTGGAACAAAAGGTATAAAAGAAATGTCATTCCCAGATGGAAAACAGTTTCATTTCTCTTGTGTCTGCTTTTTTTTTTTTTTTTTTTTTTTTTTACAGTTACCTCAAAATTCCCGGATCCAGAACAGCTGCTCTGAGTTTTGGAAGAGATTCCAAAGCAGGATACAGTAGGTTTCAAAGTACACCTTGGAAAATCAATCGTTTGTCTGCAGCATGCAGCATGTAGGTGTGATGTCTGTAACTGGTCTTAGTTGATGCAGAGGTACTTGGAAACAAATGTTTAATCTTTCATCTCTCCCCACCTGCATTCTTCCTCAGTGTACTTTTTATTCAGCAGGACTCGGATGAGAGAGAGAGAGAGAGAGAGAGAGAGAGGAACTCTCTTCACATCAGCGTCAAAGGAAAAAGTGTTCAGCGACTTACAGTCCTAGTGACTGTTCTGTGTAAAAGCAGGATTGTTTTGCCATCAGACCTTGCGTGCCGTACCAGTCTGTGCGTTAGCAGGTGTCTAAGAAAGGTCAAAAGGGAATAACTCCATGTCGTTCACTGGTGTGAATCTTGGTGGGGAGCAGAGCCGAGAGTGAACTGCAGTGAGGGGGAGGTTACTGAAGCCCCAGTTTGTTTCCAGTGAGCGTGGTGTTGTGGTGTTCAAAGTTACAGGTGCCTGCTGGCCTGGAGCTGGATACTTCTGCCTCTGCTTTCTTTGGGGGTTGATGATTCCTTATGTTTATGTTGGCGTGCCAGACAAATTGTTAAAGGTATTTCCATCAGACCTGCTTTGAATGTGTTACCCCTTCATTGAATTAAAAGAAAAAAAGCCCCGCTCCATCACTGCTGCTGTGATGTGTGACAAAAGCCCATCTTCCCTCCCCTGGGAACAGGTGAGAGATGGAACTAAACCCCAAAGGATTTTCTGCTCACTGATGGCACGTGAGTTTTCTTGGGAATTCTCTGCCAAATGTGGTCAGTTGTTTTTGAATGTGGCCATGCGGGGAGTCGAACGTGCCAGCCCAGATCTGCAAACATGCAGTGCCAGAAGGAGAACCTTTGAAATGTCACCTGGGATGTGTTCCACTGACTCACACGTGGGTGCTGTGCCCAGGTCCCCTGTCCAAATCCTGGGCGGGCAGAGGCCAGGACTGCACATTGCTCGTGATATGAATTCAGTTTTGGGGAGGTTAAATACAAATGAGATGCCAGGGAGGGAATGTCTTCTAACTGTATATATTTTTGTCCTAGAGGAGCCCTGCCCAGTGTGACTGCTGCCCAGTGCTGCTCCCTGACTGCACGCTCTCTTGGTGAGCCTCTGTCCTGCTGGCCGTGCCTTTTCTGTCCCCGTCCCCGTGCCGCTCCTTGCCCGTCTTTACCCTCCCGAGCACGTGGCGTGGTCGATTCCTGTCTCCCGGTCCTGGTTTCCCTTTTTGTCTCTGTGTCCCGGCGTCCTTGCTGTGTGTTTGGGACTCCGTCTTTTTGTCTGTCCTTCTCCGTGCCTCACTCGTGTTCCCGTTCTGTTCCCTGTGGCTCTGTGGTGCTCCCCGGGCCATTGTTTCCCCCGGGATCCTTGTGTCCCGTTCGCTGCCCCTGTTCTTTTTTAATCCCTCTCTCGTGCTGCCCATCTAGCATCCCTTTTTTGTGGTTTTGGTTTTTTTTGTTTTTTTTTTTTTTCTCCATTTCAGCCTGCACCCCGATCTTCATTTTCTTTCTTGTGCCCTCTCTGCTGCCACTCTCTGCCTCGTGTTCTCTGTGTGTGCGGGGCTGGGGAGGAACTTTAGCCCTCCTGGGGGCTGCCCCTCCCCCCCCCCCCCTTTCCTTGTGCCAGCTGGGTCCCTTTTTGGGGGCATGGACCCGTGGGAAGAGTTCCCATCAAGGGCCGTGCTGCCGTCCAGGGCAGCTGGAGCGGTTCAGTGCCTTCATTTTGGTGGTGATGAAAGAAGGCTGAGGGGGGGACGGGGTGGAGAGTCGGGGGGCTCCGATGTATTTCGGGGCAGCCCGAGGTCCCCGGCAGAGGGAGCCACGCTGCGGCGCAGGAGCAGGGGAGTGGGGAATGGTGTGGGGGGGGCCGTGCTGGGTGCCCCTCCCCCAGAGGGACCCACGGGTGCCAGGACATTCCCCGGGAGGGGTGGCCGTAGAATACATGAAAAATTTTTTTGTTTGTTTTCATTTCGTTAGAGGGAGGCTTTCTTTACTTTTGGCTGGGGTTTATTTTGGTGCATTCATTCAGGGGGATTTCCTGAAGGGATGGATCTCGTTGTTTCATCCCCCCCCCCTCCCCCCATCCCTTGTCTGTCTGTCTGTCTGTCTGTCTGTCTGTCCGTCCCCAAATCGCCGCAGCCCCGGGCTGAGCTCGGCGGCAGTGCTGCCGCCTTGTGGGCACAGCGCGGTACTGCAGCCGTCGCCTGTCTCGGATCCAGCCCCACAGCGAGCAGTCCGGAGCAGAAGTGTGAAAGCTGGGATCCTTTGACTTCTGCAGGGGACTTCATTTTCTTTTCCTCTTCTTCTCTTCCAGGACCGGAGAAATGGTTCCACTCCTCCCATCTTTGCCAACAGCTGTGCTGTTGGAGGAGCCAGAGCCAAGGTGCCTTCAGCACCAGGGCTCTGCACTGGAGGGCTCCCGGTCCTGACCGCGCAGGGTTCCCCTTTTCCTCCCCGCTGGGATGAAGTGCCTATGGAATCTGGGATCTGGGTGAAACTGCAGCTCTGCTGGTATGCAGGGACGTGAGGTTCCGGGGGACTGTGTTTCCCTGTGGCTTTCCAGGTCGGCAGGAGCCGGAGGAAATGGGGTGCCAGAGCCGTGCCCCATCAGGCCGTGTTTGCCTCTGAGGAACAGAGAGTCCGGGCTGAGGTGAGATTGCCAGGAGTGCTTGGATGGATGAGCCGTGCGGGGAACGGGGAGCTCGGAATCGCAGCTGCTGCTGGATCCGTTGCCTTAGGTCTGCTCCGTCTGTGTCTGTGCCAAGTGGGATTTGTGCTGGGGAGAGAGGTGCTGTGGGGAGCCAGAGGTGAAGTAAATCCTCTGTGGGGATGGGCAGCGAAGGACTGAGTAGCAGGGAAAGGAGAGGATTTCTAAAGGATACGACTGTTTCTGCCAAGAGCGGGGTGGAGCAGCGATGGGGGTGGTTGGGTTTGGCCTGGGCTCTGTTATTCTTGGTGCAATTTTAAAATTCTGTCGTGTGATTTACTGTCCGGGAGCTTTGGAACGAGAGCTGAGCGAAATGTAGGTTAAGCCTTGGAAGTTGGGTCCATTGCCTGCAGCAGCTCGCCGAGGCTGGAGGACTGGGGGGATGGCTGCTCCCAGGAAAGGTTACTTATTTATTGATACTGTGTCACATTTCCCTCAGCGACTGCCAGCCCGGAATGGCTGTGAGTTTGTGCTCTTCTCAGTGGGGGATTGGAGAAGGTTTTGGCTGTAATTAGAAGTGGGAGAAAAATCCTGCTAAATAAAAGCCTCACCTCTGTCCCCCCTAAGTTATCCCCGTTTGTCCCAGCTTGGAGCTGCGCAGAAGTCCGGCAGGGGAAATGACATCAGGGATACAGCTGTCAGTTCCAAGGCAGAGAGAGAAGATGTAGCAGCCAAGGGCAGGGCAGGGGGAAAGGTTTCAGAAAGCATTTCTGTGGTGTAATGAATGCCAATTTCTGCTTGCCCAGGGAGAAGAGGACGAACTCCCAGCCATTCAGGCCTGACAGTCCCCTGCAGCGAGAGCATACACTGGAAGAGTTCAGGGTCGAAGACAAGGCTGAGGGAAAATCCAGGCTATTTATAAGGGATGATGAGAGGTGGGTCCAGGGTGAGAATCCAGTGGGTAAAGGGAAAAGTGGTGTAAGGGAGGAGTAATACAGGGCAGGGGCCGATAAGGTAGGATGGGTGGAACAGTGCAGTGAACATAAACCAATGGGGGGGGGGGGGCGGGGGGGGGCGGGTACAAGGATACAAGAACTTTCCAGAGCTTGGAGGAGACAAGGGATGACATAACTGGGAATAGAGGCAACCAATGGGAAATGAGGGTTATAAAGCTTTACCTTAAAGCTTTACCATAAAGAATTTTTAAAACCTTTGACAACCTTCTTAGGAGCTATTCTAAACTTAAACAAATGCCCTCCAAGGTCTGGGGCCATGGGCCGACTCCTCACCCAAAACACTGGTCTGGCTTGGGACGTCAGTCAGTCCGATTCCTACACTGGGCCTCTGCATGATATTCACCCAGAAGCTGCCTTTCAAGGACTGAAGTGGAACAAAAGGTATAAAAGAAATGTCATTCCCAGATGGAAAACAGTTTCATTTCTCTTGTGTCTGCTTTTTTTTTTTTTTTTTTTACAGTTACCTCAAAATTCCCGGATCCAGAACAGCTGCTCTGAGTTTTGGAAGAGATTCCAAAGCAGGATACAGTAGGTTTCAAAGTACACCATGGAAAGTCAATCGTTTGTCTGCAGCATGCAGCATGTAGGTGTGATGTCTGTAACTGGTCTTAGTTGATGCAGAGGTACTTGGAAACAAATGTTTAATCTTTCATCTCTCCCCACCTGCATTCTTCCTCAGTGTACTTTTTATTCAGCAGGACTCGGATGAGAGAGAGAGAGAGAGAGAGAGAGAGAGAGAGGAACTCTCTTCACATCAGCGTCAAAGGAAAAAGTGTTCAGCGACTTACAGTCCTAGTGACTGTTCTGTGTAAAAGCAGGATTGTTTTGCCATCAGACCTTGCGTGCCGTACCAGTCTGTGCGTTAACAGGTGTCTAAGAAAGGTCAAAAGGGAATAACTCCATGTCGTTCACTGGTGTGAATCTTGGTGGGGAGCAGAGCCGAGAGTGAACTGCAGTGAGGGGGAGGTTACTGAAGCCCCAGTTTGTTTCCAGTGAGCGTGGTGTTGTGGTGTTCAAAGTTACAGGTGCCTGCTGGCCTGGAGCTGGATACTTCTGCCTCTGCTTTCTTTGGGGGTTGATGATTCCTTATGTTTATGTTGGCGTGCCAGACAAATTGTTAAAGGTATTTCCATCAGACCTGCTTTGAATGTGTTACCCCTTCATTGAATTAAAAGAAAAAAAGCCCCGCTCCATCACTGCTGCTGTGATGTGTGACAAAAGCCCATCTTCCCTCCCCTGGGAACAGGTGAGAGATGGAACTAAACCCCAAAGGATTTTTTGCTCACTGATGGCACGTGAGTTTTCTTGGGAATTCTCTGCCAAATGTGGTCAGTTGTTTTTGAATGTGGCCATGCGGGGAGTCGAACGTGCCAGCCCAGATCTGCAAACATGCAGTGCCAGAAGGAGAACCTTTGAAATGTCACCTGGGATGTGTTCCACTGACTCACAAGTGGGTGCTGTGCCCAGGTCCCCTGTCCAAATCCTGGGCGGGCAGAAGCCAGGACTGCACATTGCTCGTGATATGAATTCAGTTTTGGGGAGGTTAAATACAAATGAGATGCCAGGGAAGGAATGTCTTCTAACTGTATATATTTTTGTCCTAGAGGAGCCCTGCCCAGTGTGACTGCTGCCCAGTGCTGCTCCCTGACTGCACGCTCTCTTGGTGAGCCTCTGTCCTGCTGGCCGTGCCTTTTCTGTCCCCGTCCCCGTGCCGCTCCTTGCCCGTCTTTACCCTCCCGAGCACGTGGCGTGGTCGATTCCTGTCTCCCGGTCCTGGTTTCCCTTTTTGTCTCTGTGTCCCGGCGTCCTTGCTGTGTGTTTGGGACTCCGTCTTTTTGTCTGTCCTTCTCTGTGCCTCACTCGTGTTCCCGTTCTGTTCCCTGTGGCTCTGTGGTGCTCCCCGTGCCATTGTTTCCCCCGGGATCCTTGTGTCCCGTTCGCTGCCCCTGTTCTTTTTTAATCCCTCTCTCGTGCTGCCCATCTAGCATCCCTTTTTTGTGTTTTTTTTTTTTTTTTTTTTTTTTTTCCTCCATTTCAGCCTGCACCCCGATCTTCATTTTCTTTCTTGTGCCCTCTCTGCTGCCACTCTCTGCCTCGTGTTCTCTGTGTGTGCGGGGCTGGGGAGGAACTTTAGCCCTCCTGGGGGCTGCCCCTCCCCCCCCCCCCCTTTCCTTGTGCCAGCTGGGTCTCTTTTTGGGGGCATGGACCCGTGGGAAGGGTTCCCATCAAGGGCCGTGCTGCCGTCCAGGGCAGCTGGAGCGGTTCTGTGCCTTCATTTTGGTGGTGATGAAAGAAGGCTGAGGGGGGGACGGGGTGGAGAGTCGGGGGGCTCCGATGTATTTCGGGGCAGCCCGAGGTCCCCGGCAGAGGGAGCCACGCTGCGGCGCAGGAGCAGGGGAGTGGGGAATGGTGTGGGGGGGGCCGTGCTGGGTGCCCCTCCCCCAGAGGGACCCACGGGTGCCAGGACATTCCCCGGGAGGGGTGGCCGTAGAATTCATGAAAAATTTTTTTGTTTGTTTTCATTTCGTTAGAGGGAGGCTTTCTTTACTTTTGGCTGGGGTTTATTTTGGTGCATTCATTCAGGGGGATTTCCTGAAGGGATGGATCTCGTTGTTTCATCCCCCCCCCCTCCCCCCATCCCTTGTCTGTCTGTCTGTCTGTCTGTCTGTCCGTCCGTCCCCAAATCGCCGCAGCCCCGGGCTGAGCTCGGCGGCAGTGCTGCCGCCTTGTGGGCACAGCGCGGTACTGCAGCCGTCGCCTGTCTCGGATCCAGCCCCACAGCGAGCAGTCCGGAGCAGAAGTGTGAAAGCTGGGATCCTTTGACTTCTGCAGGGGACTTCATTTTCTTTTCCTCTTCTTCTCTTCCAGGACCGGAGAAATGGTTCCACTCCTCCCATCTTTGCCAACAGCTGTGCTGTTGGAGGAGCCAGAGCCAAGGTGCCTTCAGCACCAGGGCTCTGCACTGGAGGGCTCCCGGTCCTGACCGCGCAGGGTTCCCCTTTTCCTCCCCGCTGGGATGAAGTGTCTATGGAATCTGGGATCTGGGTGAAACTGCAGCTCTGCTGGTATGCAGGGACGTGAGGTTCCGGGGGACTGCGTTTCCCTGTGGCTTTCCATGTCGGCAGGAGCCGGAGGAAATGGGGTGCCAGAGCCGTGCCCCATCAGGCCGTGTTTGCCTCTGAGGAACAGAGAGTCCGGGCTGAGGTGAGATTGCCAGGAGTGTTTGGATGGATGAGCCGTGCGGGGAACGGGGAGCTCGGAATCGCAGCTGCTGCTGGATCCGTTGCCTTAGGTCTGCTCCGTCTGTGTCTGTGCCAAGTGGGATTTGTGCTGGGGAGAGAGGTGCTGTGGGGAGCCAGAGGTGAAGTAAATCCTCTGTGGGGATGGGCAGCGAAGGACTGAGTAGCAGGGAAAGGAGAGGATTTCTAAAGGATACGACTGTTTCTGCCAAGAGCGGGGTGGAGCAGCGATGGGGGTGGTTGGGTTTGGCCTGGGCTCTGTTATTCTTGGTGCAATTTTAAAATTCTGTCGTGTGATTTACTGTCCGGGAGCTTTGGAACGAGAGCTGAGCGAAATGTAGGTTAAGCCTTGGAAGTTGGGTCCATTGCCTGCAGCAGCTCGCCGAGGCTGGAGGACTGGGGGGATGGCTGCTCCCAGGAAAGGTTACTTATTTATTGATACTGTGTCACATTTCCCTCAGCGACTGCCAGCCCGGAATGGCTGTGAGTTTGTGCTCTTCTCAGTGGGGGATTGGAGAAGGTTTTGGCTGTAATTAGAAGTGGGAGAAAAATCCTGCTAAATAAAAGCCTCACCTCTGTCCCCCCTAAGTTATCCCCGTTTGTCCCAGCTTGGAGCTGCGCAGAAGTCCGGCAGGGGAAATGACATCAGGGATACAGCTGTCAGTTCCAAGGCAGAGAGAGAAGATGTAGCAGCCAAGGGCAGGGCAGGGGGAAAGGTTTCAGAAAGCATTTCTGTGGTGTAATGAATGCCAATTTCTGCTTGCCCAGGGAGAAGAGGACGAACTCCCAGCCATTCAGGCCTGACAGTCCCCTGCAGCGAGAGCATCCACTGGAAGAGTTCAGGGTCGAAGACAAGGCTGAGGGAAAATCCAGGCTATTTATAAGGGATGATGAGAGGTGGGTCCAGGGTGAGAATCCAGTGGGTAAAGGGAAAAGTGGTGTAAGGGAGGAGTAATACAGGGCAGGGGCCGATAAGGTAGGATGGGTGGAACAGTGCAGTGAACATAAACCAATGGGGGGGGGGGTTGGGGGGGCGGGGGGGGGGCGGGTACAAGGATACAAGAACTTTCCAGAGCTGGGAGGAGACAAGGGATGACATAACTGGGAATAGAGGCAACCAATGGGAAATGAGGGTTATAAAGCTTTACCTTAAAGCTTTACCATAAAGAATTTTTAAAACCTTTGACAACCTTCTTAGGAGCTATTCTAAACTTAAACAAATGCCCTCCAAGGTCTGGGGCCATGGGCCGACTCCTCACCCAAAACACTGGTCTGGCTTGGGACGTCAGTCAGTCCGATTCCTACACTGGGCCTCTGCATGATATTCACCCAGAAGCTGCCTTTCAAGGACTGAAGTGGAACAAAAGGTATAAAAGAAATGTCATTCCCAGATGGAAAACAGTTTCATTTCTCTTGTGTCTGCTTTTTTTTTTTTTTTTTTTTACAGTTACCTCAAAATTCCCGGATCCAGAACAGCTGCTCTGAGTTTTGGAAGAGATTCCAAAGCAGGATACAGTAGGTTTCAAAGTACACCTTGGAAAATCAATCGTTTGTCTGCAGCATGCAGCATGTAGGTGTGATGTCTGTAACTGGTCTTAGTTGATGCAGAGGTACTTGGAAACAAATGTTTAATCTTTCATCTCTCCCCACCTGCATTCTTCCTCAGTGTACTTTTTATTCAGCAGGACTCGGATGAGAGAGAGATAGAGAGAGAGAGGAACTCTCTTCACATCAGCGTCAAAGGAAAAAGTGTTCAGCGACTTACAGTCCTAGTGACTGTTCTGTGTAAAAGCAGGATTGTTTTGCCATCAGACCTTGCGTGCCGTACCAGTCTGTGCGTTAGCAGGTGTCTAAGAAAGGTCAAAAGGGAATAACTCCATGTCGTTCACTGGTGTGAATCTTGGTGGGGAGCAGAGCCGAGAGTGAACTGCAGTGAGGGGGAGGTTACTGAAGCCCCAGTTTGTTTCCAGTGAGCGTGGTGTTGTGGTGTTCAAAGTTACAGGTGCCTGCTGGCCTGGAGCTGGATACTTCTGCCTCTGCTTTCTTTGGGGGTTGAT
The DNA here is from genome assembly GCF_963662255.1 of Cinclus cinclus. NCBI lineage: Eukaryota > Metazoa > Chordata > Aves > Passeriformes > Cinclidae > Cinclus > Cinclus cinclus. The sequence continues at coordinate 102,284 of NW_026912085.1, read as the reverse complement.
GATTCCTTATGTTTATGTTGGCGTGCCAGACAAATTGTTAAAGGTATTTCCATCAGACCTGCTTTGAATGTGTTACCCCTTCATTGAATTAAAAGAAAAAAAGCCCCGCTCCATCACTGCTGCTGTGATGTGTGACAAAAGCCCATCTTCCCTCCCCTGGGAACAGGTGAGAGATGGAACTAAACCCCAAAGGATTTTCTGCTCACTGATGGCACGTGAGTTTTCTTGGGAATTCTCTGCCAAATGTGGTCAGTTGTTTTTGAATGTGGCCATGCGGGGAGTCGAACGTGCCAGCCCAGATCTGCAAACATGCAGTGCCAGAAGGAGAACCTTTGAAATGTCACCTGGGATGTGTTCCACTGACTCACAAGTGGGTGCTGTGCCCAGGTCCCCTGTCCAAATCCTGGGCGGGCAGAAGCCAGGACTGCACATTGCTCGTGATATGAATTCAGTTTTGGGGAGGTTAAATACAAATGAGATGCCAGGGAGGGAATGTCTTCTAACTGTATATATTTTTGTCCTAGAGGAGCCCTGCCCAGTGTGACTGCTGCCCAGTGCTGCTCCCTGACTGCACGCTCTCTTGGTGAGCCTCTGTCCTGCTGGCCGTGCCTTTTCTGTCCCCGTCCCCGTGCCGCTCCTTGCCCGTCTTTACCCTCCCGAGCACGTGGCGTGGTCGATTCCTGTCTCCCGGTCCTGGTTTCCCTTTTTGTCTCTGTGTCCCGGCGTCCTTGCTGTGTGTTTGGGACTCCGTCTTTTTGTCTGTCCTTCTCCGTGCCTCACTCGTGTTCCCGTTCTGTTCCCTGTGGCTCTGTGGTGCTCCCCGTGCCATTGTTTCCCCCGGGATCCTTGTGTCCCGTTCGCTGCCCCTGTTCTTTTTTAATCCCTCTCTCGTGCTGCCCATCTAGCATCCCTTTTTTGTGGTTTTGTTTTTTTTTTTTTTTTTTTCCCTCCGTTTCAGCCTGCACCCCGATCTTCATTTTCTTTCTTGTGCCCTCTCTGCTGCCACTCTCTGCCTCGTGTTCTCTGTGTGTGCGGGGCTGGGGAGGAACTTTAGCCCTCCTGGGGGCTGCCCCTCCCCCCCCCCCCCTTTCCTTGTGCCAGCTGGGTCCCTTTTTGGGGGCATGGACCCGTGGGAAGAGTTCCCATCAAGGGCCGTGCTGCCGTCCAGGGCAGCTGGAGCGGTTCTGTGCCTTCATTTTGGTGGTGACGAAAGAAGGCTGAGGGGGGGACGGGGTGGAGAGTCGGGGGGCTCCGATGTATTTCAGGGCAGCCCGAGGTCCCCGGCAGAGGGAGCCACGCTGCGGCGCAGGAGCAGGGGAGTGGGGAATGGTGTGGGGGGGGCCGTGCTGGGTGCCCCTCCCCCAGAGGGACCCACGGGTGCCAGGACATTCCCCGGGAGGGGTGGCCGTAGAATACATGAAAAATTTTTTTGTTTGTTTTCATTTCGTTAGAGGGAGGCTTTCTTTACTTTTGGCTGGGGTTTATTTTGGTGCATTCATTCAGGGGGATTTCCTGAAGGGATGGATCTCGTTGTTTCATCCCCCCCCCCTCCCCCCATCCCTTGTCTGTCTGTCTGTCTGTCTGTCTGTCTGTCTGTCTGTCTGTCCGTCCCCAAATCGCCGCAGCCCCGGGCTGAGCTCGGCGGCAGTGCTGCCGCCTTGTGGGCACAGCGCGGTACTGCAGCCGTCGCCTGTCTCGGATCCAGCCCCACAGCGAGCAGTCCGGAGCAGAAGTGTGAAAGCTGGGATCCTTTGACTTCTGCAGGGGACTTCATTTTCTTTTCCTCTTCTTCTCTTCCAGGACCGGAGAAATGGTTCCACTCCTCCCATCTTTGCCAACAGCTGTGCTGTTGGAGGAGCCAGAGCCAAGGTGCCTTCAGCACCAGGGCTCTGCACTGGAGGGCTCCCGGTCCTGACCGCGCAGGGTTCCCCTTTTCCTCCCCGCTGGGATGAAGTGCCTATGGAATCTGGGATCTGGGTGAAACTGCAGCTCTGCTGGTATGCAGGGACGTGAGGTTCCGGGGGACTGTGTTTCCCTGTGGCTTTCCAGGTCGGCAGGAGCCGGAGGAAATGGGGTGCCAGAGCCGTGCCCCATCAGGCCGTGTTTGCCTCTGAGGAACAGAGAGTCCGGGCTGAGGTGAGATTGCCAGGAGTGCTTGGATGGATGAGCCGTGCGGGGAACGGGGAGCTCGGAATCGCAGCTGCTGCTGGATCCGTTGCCTTAGGTCTGCTCCGTCTGTGTCTGTGCCAAGTGGGATTTGTGCTGGGGAGAGAGGTGCTGTGGGGAGCCAGAGGTGAAGTAAATCCTCTGTGGGGATGGGCAGCGAAGGACTGAGTAGCAGGGAAAGGAGAGGATTTCTAAAGGATACGACTGTTTCTGCCAAGAGCGGGGTGGAGCAGCGATGGGGGTGGTTGGGTTTGGCCTGGGCTCTGTTATTCTTGGTGCAATTTTAAAATTCTGTCGTGTGATTTACTGTCCGGGAGCTTTCGAACGAGAGCTGAGCGAAATGTAGGTTAAGCCTTGGAAGTTGGGTCCATTGCCTGCAGCAGCTCGCCGAGGCTGGAGGACTGGGGGGATGGCTGCTCCCAGGAAAGGTTACTTATTTATTGATACTGTGTCACATTTCCCTCAGCGACTGCCAGCCCGGAATGGCTGTGAGTTTGTGCTCTTCTCAGTGGGGGATTGGAGAAGGTTTTGGCTGTAATTAGAAGTGGGAGAAAAATCCTGCTAAATAAAAGCCTCACCTCTGTCCCCCCTAAGTTATCCCCGTTTGTCCCAGCTTGGAGCTGCGCAGAAGTCCGGCAGGGGAAATGACATCAGGGATACAGCTGTCAGTTCCAAGGCAGAGAGAGAAGATGTAGCAGCCAAGGGCAGGGCAGGGGGAAAGGTTTCAGAAAGCATTTCTGTGGTGTAATGAATGCCAATTTCTGCTTGCCCAGGGAGAAGAGGACGAACTCCCAGCCATTCAGGCCTGACAGTCCCCTGCAGCGAGAGCATCCACTGGAAGAGTTCAGGGTCGAAGACAAGGCTGAGGGAAAATCCAGGCTATTTATAAGGGATGATGAGAGGTGAGTCCAGGGTGAGAATCCAGTGGGTAAAGGGAAAAGTGGTGTAAGGGAGGAGTAATACAGGGCAGGGGCCGATAAGGTAGGATGGGTGGAACAGTGCAGTGAACATAAACCAATGGGGGGGGGGGGGGGCGGGGGGGGCGGGTACAAGGATACAAGAACTTTCCAGAGCTTGGAGGAGACAAGGGATGACATAACTGGGAATAGAGGCAACCAATGGGAAATGAGGGTTATAAAGCTTTACCTTAAAGCTTTACCATAAAGAATTTTTAAAACCTTTGACAACCTTCTTAGGAGCTATTCTAAACTTAAACAAATGCCCTCCAAGGTCTGGGGCCATGGGCCGACTCCTCACCCAAAACACTGGTCTGGCTTGGGACGTCAGTCAGTCCGATTCCTACACTGGGCCTCTGCATGATATTCACCCAGAAGCTGCCTTTCAAGGACTGAAGTGGAACAAAAGGTATAAAAGAAATGTCATTCCCAGATGGAAAACAGTTTCATTTCTCTTGTGTCTGCTTTTTTTTTTTTTTTTTTTACAGTTACCTCAAAATTCCCGGATCCAGAACAGCTGCTCTGAGTTTTGGAAGAGATTCCAAAGCAGGATACAGTAGGTTTCAAAGTACACCATGGAAAGTCAATCGTTTGTCTGCAGCATGCAGCATGTAGGTGTGATGTCTGTAACTGGTCTTAGTTGATGCAGAGGTACTTGGAAACAAATGTTTAATCTTTCATCTCTCCCCACCTGCATTCTTCCTCAGTGTACTTTTTATTCAGCAGGACTCGGATGAGAGAGAGAGAGAGAGAGAGAGAGAGAGAGGAACTCTCTTCACATCAGCGTCAAAGGAAAAAGTGTTCAGCGACTTACAGTCCTAGTGACTGTTCTGTGTAAAAGCAGGATTGTTTTGCCATCAGACCTTGCGTGCCGTACCAGTCTGTGCGTTAGCAGGTGTCAAAGAAAGGTCAAAAGGGAATAACTCCATGTCGTTCACTGGTGTGAATCTTGGTGGGGAGCAGAGCCGAGAGTGAACTGCAGTGAGGGGGAGGTTACTGAAGCCCCAGTTTGTTTCCAGTGAGCGTGGTGTTGTGGTGTTCAAAGTTACAGGTGCCTGCTGGCCTGGAGCTGGATACTTCTGCCTCTGCTTTCTTTGGGGGTTGATGATTCCTTATGTTTATGTTGGCGTGCCAGACAAATTGTTAAAGGTATTTCCATCAGACCTGCTTTGAATGTGTTACCCCTTCATTGAATTAAAAGAAAAAAAGCCCCGCTCCATCACTGCTGCTGTGATGTGTGACAAAAGCCCATCTTCCCTCCCCTGGGAACAGGTGAGAGATGGAACTAAACCCCAAAGGATTTTTTGCTCACTGATGGCACGTGAGTTTTCTTGGGAATTCTCTGCCAAATGTGGTCAGTTGTTTTTGAATGTGGCCATGCGGGGAGTCGAACGTGCCAGCCCAGATCTGCAAACATGCAGTGCCAGAAGGAGAACCTTTGAAATGTCACCTGGGATGTGTTCCACTGACTCACACGTGGGTGCTGTGCCCAGGTCCCCTGTCCAAATCCTGGGCGGGCAGAAGCCAGGACTGCACATTGCTCGTGATATGAATTCAGTTTTGGGGAGGTTAAATACAAATGAGATGCCAGGGAAGGAATGTCTTCTAACTGTATATATTTTTGTCCTAGAGGAGCCCTGCCCAGTGTGACTGCTGCCCAGTGCTGCTCCCTGACTGCACGCTCTCTTGGTGAGCCTCTGTCCTGCTGGCCGTGCCTTTTCTGTCCCCGTCCCCGTGCCGCTCCTTGCCCGTCTTTACCCTCCCGAGCACGTGGCGTGGTCGATTCCTGTCTCCCGGTCCTGGTTTCCCTTTTTGTCTCTGTGTCCCGGCGTCCTTGCTGTGTGTTTGGGACTCCGTCTTTTTGTCTGTCCTTCTCCGTGCCTCACTCGTGTTCCCGTTCTGTTCCCTGTGGCTCTGTGGTGCTCCCCGTGCCATTGTTTCCCCCGGGATCCTTGTGTCCCGTTCGCTGCCCCTGTTCTTTTTTAATCCCTCTCTCGTGCTGCCCATCTAGCATCCCTTTTTTGTGTTTTTATTTTTTTTTTTTTTTTTTTTCCTCCATTTCAGCCTGCACCCCGATCTTCATTTTCTTTCTTGTGCCCTCTCTGCTGCCACTCTCTGCCTCGTGTTCTCTGTGTGTGCGGGGCTGGGGAGGAACTTTAGCCCTCCTGGGGGCTGCCCCTCCCCCCCCCCCCCCCCCTTTCCTTGTGCCAGCTGGGTCCCTTTTTGGGGGCATGGACCCGTGGGAAGGGTTCCCATCAAGGGCCGTGCTGCCGTCCAGGGCAGCTGGAGCGGTTCTGTGCCTTCATTTTGGTGGTGATGAAAGAAGGCTGAGGGGGGGACGGGGTGGAGAGTCGGGGGGCTCCGATGTATTTCGGGGCAGCCCGAGGTCCCCGGCAGAGGGAGCCACGCTGCGGCGCAGGAGCAGGGGAGTGGGGAATGGTGTGGGGGGGGCCGTGCTGGGTGCCCCTCCCCCAGAGGGACCCACGGGTGCCAGGACATTCCCCGGGAGGGGTGGCCGTAGAATACATGAAAAATTTTTTTGTTTGTTTTCATTTCGTTAGAGGGAGGCTTTCTTTACTTTTGGCTGGGGTTTATTTTGGTGCATTCATTCAGGGGGATTTCCTGAAGGGATGGATCTCGTTGTTTCATCCCCCCCCCCTCCCCCCATCCCTTGTCTGTCTGTCTGTCTGTCTGTCTGTCCGTCCGTCCCCAAATCGCCGCAGCCCCGGGCTGAGCTCGGCGGCAGTGCTGCCGCCTTGTGGGCACAGCGCGGTACTGCAGCCGTCGCCTGTCTCGGATCCAGCCCCACAGCGAGCAGTCCGGAGCAGAAGTGTGAAAGCTGGGATCCTTTGACTTCTGCAGGGGACTTCATTTTCTTTTCCTCTTCTTCTCTTCCAGGACCGGAGAAATGGTTCCACTCCTCCCATCTTTGCCAACAGCTGTGCTGTTGGAGGAGCCAGAGCCAAGGTGCCTTCAGCACCAGGGCTCTGCACTGGAGGGCTCCCGGTCCTGACCGCGCAGGGTTCCCCTTTTCCTCCCCGCTGGGATGAAGTGTCTATGGAATCTGGGATCTGGGTGAAACTGCAGCTCTGCTGGTATGCAGGGACGTGAGGTTCCGGGGGAATGCGTTTCCCTGTGGCTTTCCAGGTCGGCAGGAGCCGGAGGAAATGGGGTGCCAGAGCCGTGCCCCATCAGGCCGTGTTTGCCTCTGAGGAACAGAGAGTCCGGGCTGAGGTGAGATTGCCAGGAGTGCTTGGATGGATGAGCCGTGCGGGGAACGGGGAGCTCGGAATCGCAGCTGCTGCTGAATCCGTTGCCTTAGGTCTGCTCCGTCTGTGTCTGTGCCAAGTGGGATTTGTGCTGGGGAGAGAGGTGCTGTGGGGAGCCAGAGGTGAAGTAAATCCTCTGTGGGGATGGGCAGCGAAGGACTGAGTAGCAGGGAAAGGAGAGGATTTCTAAAGGATACGACTGTTTCTGCCAAGAGCGGGGTGGAGCAGCGATGGGGGTGGTTGGGTTTGGCCTGGGCTCTGTTATTCTTGGTGCAATTTTAAAATTCTGTCGTGTGATTTACTGTCCGGGAGCTTTCGAACGAGAGCTGAGCGAAATGTAGGTTAAGCCTTGGAAGTTGGGTCCATTGCCTGCAGCAGCTCGCCGAGGCTGGAGGACTGGGGGGATGGCTGCTCCCAGGAAAGGTTACTTATTTATTGATACTGTGTCACATTTCCCTCAGCGACTGCCAGCCCGGAATGGCTGTGAGTTTGTGCTCTTCTCAGTGGGGGATTGGAGAAGGTTTTGGCTGTAATTAGAAGTGGGAGAAAAATCCTGCTAAATAAAAGCCTCACCTCTGTCCCCCCTAAGTTATCCCCGTTTGTCCCAGCTTGGAGCTGCGCAGAAGTCCGGCAGGGGAAATGACATCAGGGATACAGCTGTCAGTTCCAAGGCAGAGAGAGAAGATGTAGCAGCCAAGGGCAGGGCAGGGGGAAAGGTTTCAGAAAGCATTTCTGTGGTGTAATGAATGCCAATTTCTGCTTGCCCAGGGAGAAGAGGACGAACTCCCAGCCATTCGGGCCTGACAGTCCCCTGCAGCGAGAGCATCCACTGGAAGAGTTCAGGGTCGAAGACAAGGCTGAGGGAAAATCCAGGCTATTTATAAGGGATGATGAGAGGTGGGTCCAGGGTGAGAATCCAGTGGGTAAAGGGAAAAGTGGTGTAAGGGAGGAGTAATACAGGGCAGGGGCCGATAAGGTAGGATGGGTGGAACAGTGCAGTGAACATAAACCAATGGGGGGGGGGGGGTTGGGGCGGGGGGGGGCGGGGTACAAGGATACAAGAACTTTCCAGAGCTGGGAGGAGACAAGGGATGACATAACTGGGAATAGAGGCAACCAATGGGAAATGAGGGTTATAAAGCTTTACCTTAAAGCTTTACCATAAAGAATTTTTAAAACCTTTGACAACCTTCTTAGGAGCTATTCTAAACTTAAACAAATGCCCTCCAAGGTCTGGGGCCATGGGCCGACTCCTCACCCAAAACACTGGTCTGGCTTGGGACGTCAGTCAGTCCGATTCCTACACTGGGCCTCTGCATGATATTCACCCAGAAGCTGCCTTTCAAGGACTGAAGTGGAACAAAAGGTATAAAAGAAATGTCATTCCCAGATGGAAAACAGTTTCATTTCTCTTGTGTCTGCTTTTTTTTTTTTTTTTTTTTACAGTTACCTCAAAATTCCCGGATCCAGAACAGCTGCTCTGAGTTTTGGAAGAGATTCCAAAGCAGGATACAGTAGGTTTCAAAGTACACCTTGGAAAATCAATCGTTTGTCTGCAGCATGCAGCATGTAGGTGTGATGTCTGTAACTGGTCTTAGTTGATGCAGAGGTACTTGGAAACAAATGTTTAATCTTTCATCTCTCCCCACCTGCATTCTTCCTCAGTGTACTTTTTATTCAGCAGGACTCGGATGAGAGAGAGATAGAGAGAGAGAGGAACTCTCTTCACATCAGCGTCAAAGGAAAAAGTGTTCAGCGACTTACAGTCCTAGTGACTGTTCTGTGTAAAAGCAGGATTGTTTTGCCATCAGACCTTGCGTGCCGTACCAGTCTGTGCGTTAGCAGGTGTCTAAGAAAGGTCAAAAGGGAATAACTCCATGTCGTTCACTGGTGTGAATCTTGGTGGGGAGCAGAGCCGAGAGTGAACTGCAGTGAGGGGGAGGTTACTGAAGCCCCAGTTTGTTTCCAGTGAGCGTGGTGTTGTGGTGTTCAAAGTTACAGGTGCCTGCTGGCCTGGAGCTGGATACTTCTGCCTCTGCTTTCTTTGGGGGTTGATGATTCCTTATGTTTATGTTGGCGTGCCAGACAAATTGTTAAAGGTATTTCCATCAGACCTGCTTTGAATGTGTTACCCCTTCATTGAATTAAAAGAAAAAAAGCCCCGCTCCATCACTGCTGCTGTGATGTGTGACAAAAGCCCATCTTCCCTCCCCTGGGAACAGGTGAGAGATGGAACTAAACCCCAAAGGATTTTCTGCTCACTGATGGCACGTGAGTTTTCTTGGGAATTCTCTGCCAAATGTGGTCAGTTGTTTTTGAATGTGGCCATGCGGGGAGTCGAACGTGCCAGCCCAGATCTGCAAACATGCAGTGCCAGAAGGAGAACCTTTGAAATGTCACCTGGGATGTGTTCCACTGACTCACAAGTGGGTGCTGTGCCCAGGTCCCCTGTCCAAATCCTGGGCGGGCAGAAGCCAGGACTGCACATTGCTCGTGATATGAATTCAGTTTTGGGGAGGTTAAATACAAATGAGATGCCAGGGAGGGAATGTCTTCTAACTGTATATATTTTTGTCCTAGAGGAGCCCTGCCCAGTGTGACTGCTGCCCAGTGCTGCTCCCTGACTGCACGCTCTCTTGGTGAGCCTCTGTCCTGCTGGCCGTGCCTTTTCTGTCCCCGTCCCCGTGCCGCTCCTTGCCCGTCTTTACCCTCCCGAGCACGTGGCGTGGTCGATTCCTGTCTCCCGGTCCTGGTTTCCCTTTTTGTCTCTGTGTCCCGGCGTCCTTGCTGTGTGTTTGGGACTCCGTCTTTTTGTCTGTCCTTCTCCGTGCCTCACTCGTGTTCCCGTTCTGTTCCCTGTGGCTCTGTGGTGCTCCCCGTGCCATTGTTTCCCCCGGGATCCTTGTGTCCCGTTCGCTGCCCCTGTTCTTTTTTAATCCCTCTCTCGTGCTGCCCATCTAGCATCCCTTTTTTGTGGTTTTGTTTTTTTTTTTTTTTTTTTCCCTCCATTTCAGCCTGCACCCCGATCTTCATTTTCTTTCTTGTGCCCTCTCTGCTGCCACTCTCTGCCTCGTGTTCTCTGTGTGTGCGGGGCTGGGGAGGAACTTTAGCCCTCCTGGGGGCTGCCCCTCCCCCCCCCCCCTTTCCTTGTGCCAGCTGGGTCCCTTTTTGGGGGCATGGACCCGTGGGAAGAGTTCCCATCAAGGGCCGTGCTGCCGTCCAGGGCAGCTGGAGCGGTTCTGTGCCTTCATTTTGGTGGTGACGAAAGAAGGCTGAGGGGGGGACGGGGTGGAGAGTCGGGGGGCTCCGATGTATTTCGGGGCAGCCCGAGGTCCCCGGCAGAGGGAGCCACGCTGCGGCGCAGGAGCAGGGGAGTGGGGAATGGTGTGGGGGGGGCCGTGCTGGGTGCCCCTCCCCCAGAGGGACCCACGGGTGCCAGGACATTCCCCGGGAGGGGTGGCCGTAGAATACATGAAAAATTTTTTTGTTTGTTTTCATTTCGTTAGAGGGAGGCTTTCTTTACTTTTGGCTGGGGTTTATTTTGGTGCATTCATTCAGGGGGATTTCCTGAAGGGATGGATCTTGTTGTTTCATCCCCCCCCCTCCCCCCATCCCTTGTCTGTCTGTCTGTCTGTCTGTCTGTCTGTCTGTCCGTCCCCAAATCGCCGCAGGCCCGGGCTGAGCTCGGCGGCAGTGCTGCCGCCTTGTGGGCACAGCGCGGTACTGCAGCCGTCGCCTGTCTCGGATCCAGCCCCACAGCGAGCAGTCCGGAGCAGAAGTGTGAAAGCTGGGATCCTTTGACTTCTGCAGGGGACTTCATTTTCTTTTCCTCTTCTTCTCTTCCAGGACCGGAGAAATGGTTCCACTCCTCCCATCTTTGCCAACAGCTGTGCTGTTGGAGGAGCCAGAGCCAAGGTGCCTTCAGCACCAGGGCTCTGCACTGGAGGGCTCCCGGTCCTGACCGCGCAGGGTTCCCCTTTTCCTCCCCGCTGGGATGAAGTGCCTATGGAATCTGGGATCTGGGTGAAACTGCAGCTCTGCTGGTATGCAGGGACGTGAGGTTCCGGGGGACTGTGTTTCCCTGTGGCTTTCCAGGTCGGCAGGAGCCGGAGGAAATGGGGTGCCAGAGCCGTGCCCCATCAGGCCGTGTTTGCCTCTGAGGAACAGAGAGTCCGGGCTGAGGTGAGATTGCCAGGAGTGCTTGGATGGATGAGCCGTGCGGGGAACGGGGAGCTCGGAATCGCAGCTGCTGCTGGATCCGTTGCCTTAGGTCTGCTCCGTCTGTGTCTGTGCCAAGTGGGATTTGTGCTGGGGAGAGAGGTGCTGTGGGGAGCCAGAGGTGAAGTAAATCCTCTGTGGGGATGGGCAGCGAAGGACTGAGTAGCAGGGAAAGGAGAGGATTTCTAAAGGATACGACTGTTTCTGCCAAGAGCGGGGTGGAGCAGCGATGGGGGTGGTTGGGTTTGGCCTGGGCTCTGTTATTCTTGGTGCAATTTTAAAATTCTGTCGTGTGATTTACTGTCCGGGAGCTTTCGAACGAGAGCTGAGCGAAATGTAGGTTAAGCCTTGGAAGTTGGGTCCATTGCCTGCAGCAGCTCGCCGAGGCTGGAGGACTGGGGGGATGGCTGCTCCCAGGAAAGGTCACTTATTTATTGATACTGTGTCACATTTCCCTCAGCGACTGCCAGCCCGGAATGGCTGTGAGTTTGTGCTCTTCTCAGTGGGGGATTGGAGAAGGTTTTGGCTGTAATTAGAAGTGGGAGAAAAATCCTGCTAAATAAAAGCCTCACCTCTGTCCCCCCTAAGTTATCCCCGTTTGTCCCAGCTTGGAGCTGCGCAGAAGTCCGGCAGGGGAAATGACATCAGGGATACAGCTGTCAGTTCCAAGGCAGAGAGAGAAGATGTAGCAGCCAAGGGCAGGGCAGGGGGAAAGGTTTCAGAAAGCATTTCTGTGGTGTAATGAATGCCAATTTCTGCTTGCCCAGGGAGAAGAGGACGAACTCCCAGCCATTCAGGCCTGACAGTCCCCTGCAGCGAGAGCATCCACTGGAAGAGTTCAGGGTCGAAGACAAGGCTGAGGGAAAATCCAGGCTATTTATAAGGGATGATGAGAGGTGGGTCCAGGGTGAGAATCCAGTGGGTAAAGGGAAAAGTGGTGTAAGGGAGGAGTAATACAGGGCAGGGGCCGATAAGGTAGGATGGGTGGAACAGTGCAGTGAACATAAACCAATGGGGGGGGGGGGGGGCGGGGGGGGCGGGTACAAGGATACAAGAACTTTCCAGAGCTTGGAGGAGACAAGGGATGACATAACTGGGAATAGAGGCAACCAATGGGAAATGAGGGTTATAAAGCTTTACCTTAAAGCTTTACCATAAAGAATTTTTAAAACCTTTGACAACCTTCTTAGGAGCTATTCTAAACTTAAACAAATGCCCTCCAAGGTCTGGGGCCATGGGCCGACTCCTCACCCAAAACACTGGTCTGGCTTGGGACGTCAGTCAGTCTGATTCCTACACTGGGCCTCTGCATGATATTCACCCAGAAGCTGCCTTTCAAGGACTGAAGTGGAACAAAAGGTATAAAAGAAATGTCATTCCCAGATGGAAAACAGTTTCATTTCTCTTGTGTCTGCTTTTTTTTTTTTTTTTTTTACAGTTACCTCAAAATTCCCGGATCCAGAACAGCTGCTCTGAGTTTTGGAAGAGATTCCAAAGCAGGATACAGTAGGTTTCAAAGTACACCATGGAAAGTCAATCGTTTGTCTGCAGCATGCAGCATGTAGGTGTGATGTCTGTAACTGGTCTTAGTTGATGCAGAGGTACTTGGAAACAAATGTTTAATCTTTCATCTCTCCCCACCTGCATTCTTCCTCAGTGTACTTTTTATTCAGCAGGACTCGGATGAGAGAGAGAGAGAGAGAGAGAGAGAGAGAGGAACTCTCTTCACATCAGCGTCAAAGGAAAAAGTGTTCAGCGACTTACAGTCCTAGTGACTGTTCTGTGTAAAAGCAGGATTGTTTTGCCATCAGACCTTGCGTGCCGTACCAGTCTGTGCGTTAGCAGGTGTCAAAGAAAGGTCAAAAGGGAATAACTCCATGTCGTTCACTGGTGTGAATCTTGGTGGGGAGCAGAGCCGAGAGTGAACTGCAGTGAGGGGGAGGTTACTGAAGCCCCAGTTTGTTTCCAGTGAGCGTGGTGTTGTGGTGTTCAAAGTTACAGGTGCCTGCTGGCCTGGAGCTGGATACTTCTGCCTCTGCTTTCTTTGGGGGTTGATGATTCCTTATGTTTATGTTGGCGTGCCAGACAAATTGTTAAAGGTATTTCCATCAGACCTGCTTTGAATGTGTTACCCCTTCATTGAATTAAAAGAAAAAAAGCCCCGCTCCATCACTGCTGCTGTGATGTGTGACAAAAGCCCATCTTCCCTCCCCTGGGAACAGGTGAGAGATGGAACTAAACCCCAAAGGATTTTTTGCTCACTGATGGCACGTGAGTTTTCTTGGGAATTCTCTGCCAAATGTGGTCAGTTGTTTTTGAATGTGGCCATGCGGGGAGTCGAACGTGCCAGCCCAGATCTGCAAACATGCAGTGCCAGAAGGAGAACCTTTGAAATGTCACCTGGGATGTGTTCCACTGACTCACAAGTGGGTGCTGTGCCCAGGTCCCCTGTCCAAATCCTGGGCGGGCAGAAGCCAGGACTGCACATTGCTCGTGATATGAATTCAGTTTTGGGGAGGTTAAATACAAATGAGATGCCAGGGAAGGAATGTCTTCTAACTGTATATATTTTTGTCCTAGAGGAGCCCTGCCCAGTGTGACTGCTGCCCAGTGCTGCTCCCTGACTGCACGCTCTCTTGGTGAGCCTCTGTCCTGCTGGCCGTGCCTTTTCTGTCCCCGTCCCCGTGCCGCTCCTTGCCCGTCTTTACCCTCCCGAGCACGTGGCGTGGTCGATTCCTGTCTCCCGGTCCTGGTTTCCCTTTTTGTCTCTGTGTCCCGGCGTCCTTGCTGTGTGTTTGGGACTCCGTCTTTTTGTCTGTCCTTCTCCGTGCCTCACTCGTGTTCCCGTTCTGTTCCCTGTGGCTCTGTGGTGCTCCCCGTGCCATTGTTTCCCCCGGGATCCTTGTGTCCCGTTCGCTGCCCCTGTTCTTTTTTAATCCCTCTCTCGTGCTGCCCATCTAGCATCCCTTTTTTGTGTTTTTTTTTTTTTTTTTTTTTTTTTCCTCCATTTCAGCCTGCACCCCGATCTTCATTTTCTTTCTTGTGCCCTCTCTGCTGCCACTCTCTGCCTCGTGTTCTCTGTGTGTGCGGGGCTGGGGAGGAACTTTAGCCCTCCTGGGGGCTGCCCCTCCCCCCCCCCCCCTTTCCTTGTGCCAGCTGGGTCCCTTTTTGGGGGCATGGACCCGTGGGAAGGGTTCCCATCAAGGGCCGTGCTGCCGTCCAGGGCAGCTGGAGCGGTTCTGTGCCTTCATTTTGGTGGTGATGAAAGAAGGCTGAGGGGGGGACGGGGTGGAGAGTCGGGGGGCTCCGATGTATTTCGGGGCAGCCCGAGGTCCCCGGCAGAGGGAGCCACGCTGCGGCGCAGGAGCAGGGGAGTGGGGAATGGTGTGGGGGGGGCCGTGCTGGGTGCCCCTCCCCCAGAGGGACCCACGGGTGCCAGGACATTCCCCGGGAGGGGTGGCCGTAGAATTCATGAAAAATTTTTTTGTTTGTTTTCATTTCGTTAGAGGGAGGCTTTCTTTACTTTTGGCTGGGGTTTATTTTGGTGCATTCATTCAGGGGGATTTCCTGAAGGGATGGATCTCGTTGTTTCATCCCCCCCCCCTCCCCCCATCCCTTGTCTGTCTGTCTGTCTGTCTGTCTGTCCGTCCGTCCCCAAATCGCCGCAGCCCCGGGCTGAGCTCGGCGGCAGTGCTGCCGCCTTGTGGGCACAGCGCGGTACTGCAGCCGTCGCCTGTCTCGGATCCAGCCCCACAGCGAGCAGTCCGGAGCAGAAGTGTGAAAGCTGGGATCCTTTGACTTCTGCAGGGGACTTCATTTTCTTTTCCTCTTCTTCTCTTCCAGGACCGGAGAAATGGTTCCACTCCTCCCATCTTTGCCAACAGCTGTGCTGTTGGAGGAGCCAGAGCCAAGGTGCCTTCAGCACCAGGGCTCTGCACTGGAGGGCTCCCGGTCCTGACCGCGCAGGGTTCCCCTTTTCCTCCCCGCTGGGATGAAGTGTCTATGGAATCTGGGATCTGGGTGAAACTGCAGCTCTGCTGGTATGCAGGGACGTGAGGTTCCGGGGGACTGCGTTTCCCTGTGGCTTTCCAGGTCGGCAGGAGCCGGAGGAAATGGGGTGCCAGAGCCGTGCCCCATCAGGCCGTGTTTGCCTCTGAGGAACAGAGAGTCCGGGCTGAGGTGAGATTGCCAGGAGTGTTTGGATGGATGAGCCGTGCGGGGAACGGGGAGCTCGGAATCGCAGCTGCTGCTGGATCCGTTGCCTTAGGTCTGCTCCGTCTGTGTCTGTGCCAAGTGGGATTTGTGCTGGGGAGAGAGGTGCTGTGGGGAGCCAGAGGTGAAGTAAATCCTCTGTGGGGATGGGCAGCGAAGGACTGAGTAGCAGGGAAAGGAGAGGATTTCTAAAGGATACGACTGTTTCTGCCAAGAGCGGGGTGGAGCAGCGATGGGGGTGGTTGGGTTTGGCCTGGGCTCTGTTATTCTTGGTGCAATTTTAAAATTCTGTCGTGTGATTTACTGTCCGGGAGCTTTGGAACGAGAGCTGAGCGAAATGTAGGTTAAGCCTTGGAAGTTGGGTCCATTGCCTGCAGCAGCTCGCCGAGGCTGGAGGACTGGGGGGATGGCTGCTCCCAGGAAAGGTTACTTATTTATTGATACTGTGTCACATTTCCCTCAGCGACTGCCAGCCCGGAATGGCTGTGAGTTTGTGCTCTTCTCAGTGGGGGATTGGAGAAGGTTTTGGCTGTAATTAGAAGTGGGAGAAAAATCCTGCTAAATAAAAGCCTCACCTCTGTCCCCCCTAAGTTATCCCCGTTTGTCCCAGCTTGGAGCTGCGCAGAAGTCCGGCAGGGGAAATGACATCAGGGATACAGCTGTCAGTTCCAAGGCAGAGAGAGAAGATGTAGCAGCCAAGGGCAGGGCAGGGGGAAAGGTTTCAGAAAGCATTTCTGTGGTGTAATGAATGCCAATTTCTGCTTGCCCAGGGAGAAGAGGACGAACTCCCAGCCATTCGGGCCTGACAGTCCCCTGCAGCGAGAGCATACACTGGAAGAGTTCAGGGTCGAAGACAAGGCTGAGGGAAAATCCAGGCTATTTATAAGGGATGATGAGAGGTGGGTCCAGGGTGAGAATCCAGTGGGTAAAGGGAAAAGTGGTGTAAGGGAGGAGTAATACAGGGCAGGGGCCGATAAGGTAGGATGGGTGGAACAGTGCAGTGAACATAAACCAATGGGGGGGGGGGGGGTTGGGGCGGGGGGGGGCGGGTACAAGGATACAAGAACTTTCCAGAGCTGGGAGGAGACAAGGGATGACATAACTGGGAATAGAGGCAACCAATGGGAAATGAGGGTTATAAAGCTTTACCTTAAAGCTTTACCATAAAGAATTTTTAAAACCTTTGACAACCTTCTTAGGAGCTATTCTAAACTTAAACAAATGCCCTCCAAGGTCTGGGGCCATGGGCCGACTCCTCACCCAAAACACTGGTCTGGCTTGGGACGTCAGTCAGTCCGATTCCTACACTGGGCCTCTGCATGATATTCACCCAGAAGCTGCCTTTCAAGGACTGAAGTGGAACAAAAGGTATAAAAGAAATGTCATTCCCAGATGGAAAACAGTTTCATTTCTCTTGTGTCTGCTTTTTTTTTTTTTTTTTTTTACAGTTACCTCAAAATTCCCGGATCCAGAACAGCTGCTCTGAGTTTTGGAAGAGATTCCAAAGCAGGATACAGTAGGTTTCAAAGTACACCTTGGAAAATCAATCGTTTGTCTGCAGCATGCAGCATGTAGGTGTGATGTCTGTAACTGGTCTTAGTTGATGCAGAGGTACTTGGAAACAAATGTTTAATCTTTCATCTCTCCCCACCTGCATTCTTCCTCAGTGTACTTTTTATTCAGCAGGACTCGGATGAGAGAGAGATAGAGAGAGAGAGGAACTCTCTTCACATCAGCGTCAAAGGAAAAAGTGTTCAGCGACTTACAGTCCTAGTGACTGTTCTGTGTAAAAGCAGGATTGTTTTGCCATCAGACCTTGCGTGCCGTACCAGTCTGTGCGTTAGCAGGTGTCTAAGAAAGGTCAAAAGGGAATAACTCCATGTCGTTCACTGGTGTGAATCTTGGTGGGGAGCAGAGCCGAGAGTGAACTGCAGTGAGGGGGAGGTTACTGAAGCCCCAGTTTGTTTCCAGTGAGCGTGGTGTTGTGGTGTTCAAAGTTACAGGTGCCTGCTGGCCTGGAGCTGGATACTTCTGCCTCTGCTTTCTTTGGGGGTTGATGATTCCTTATGTTTATGTTGGCGTGCCAGACAAATTGTTAAAGGTATTTCCATCAGACCTGCTTTGAATGTGTTACCCCTTCATTGAATTAAAAGAAAAAAAGCCCCGCTCCATCACTGCTGCTGTGATGTGTGACAAAAGCCCATCTTCCCTCCCCTGGGAACAGGTGAGAGATGGAACTAAACCCCAAAGGATTTTCTGCTCACTGATGGCACGTGAGTTTTCTTGGGAATTCTCTGCCAAATGTGGTCAGTTGTTTTTGAATGTGGCCATGCGGGGAGTCGAACGTGCCAGCCCAGATCTGCAAACATGCAGTGCCAGAAGGAGAACCTTTGAAATGTCACCTGGGATGTGTTCCACTGACTCACAAGTGGGTGCTGTGCCCAGGTCCCCTGTCCAAATCCTGGGCGGGCAGAAGCCAGGACTGCACATTGCTCGTGATATGAATTCAGTTTTGGGGAGGTGAAATACAAATGAGATGCCAGGGAGGGAATGTCTTCTAACTGTATATATTTTTGTCCTAGAGGAGCCCTGCCCAGTGTGACTGCTGCCCAGTGCTGCTCCCTGACTGCACGCTCTCTTGGTGAGCCTCTGTCCTGCTGGCCGTGCCTTTTCTGTCCCCGTCCCCGTGCCGCTCCTTGCCCGTCTTTACCCTCCCGAGCACGTGGCGTGGTCGATTCCTGTCTCCCGGTCCTGGTTTCCCTTTTTGTCTCTGTGTCCCGGCGTCCTTGCTGTGTGTTTGGGACTCCGTCTTTTTGTCTGTCCTTCTCCGTGCCTCACTCGTGTTCCCGTTCTGTTCCCTGTGGCTCTGTGGTGCTCCCCGTGCCATTGTTTCCCCCGGGATCCTTGTGTCCCGTTCGCTGCCCCTGTTCTTTTTTAATCCCTCTCTCGTGCTGCCCATCTAGCATCCCTTTTTTGTGGGTTTTTTTTTTTTTTTTTTTTTTCCCTCCATTTCAGCCTGCACCCCGATCTTCATTTTCTTTCTTGTGCCCTCTCTGCTGCCACTCTCTGCCTCGTGTTCTCTGTGTGTGCGGGGCTGGGGAGGAACTTTAGCCCTCCTGGGGGCTGCCCCTCCCCCCCCCCCCTTTCCTTGTGCCAGCTGGGTCCCTTTTTGGGGGCATGGACCCGTGGGAAGAGTTCCCATCAAGGGCCGTGCTGCCGTCCAGGGCAGCTGGAGCGGTTCTGTGCCTTCATTTTGGTGGTGACGAAAGAAGGCTGAGGGGGGGACGGGGTGGAGAGTCGGGGGGCTCCGATGTATTTCGGGGCAGCCCGAGGTCCCCGGCAGAGGGAGCCACGCTGCGGCGCAGGAGCAGGGGAGTGGGGAATGGTGTGGGGGGGGCCGTGCTGGGTGCCCCTCCCCCAGAGGGACCCACGGGTGCCAGGACATTCCCCGGGAGGGGTGGCCGTAGAATACATGAAAAATTTTTTTGTTTGTTTTCATTTCGTTAGAGGGAGGCTTTCTTTACTTTTGGCTGGGGTTTATTTTGGTGCATTCATTCAGGGGGATTTCCTGAAGGGATGGATCTTGTTGTTTCATCCCCCCCCCTCCCCCCATCCCTTGTCTGTCTGTCTGTCTGTCTGTCTGTCTGTCTGTCTGTCCGTCCCCAAATCGCCGCAGGCCCGGGCTGAGCTCGGCGGCAGTGCTGCCGCCTTGTGGGCACAGCGCGGTACTGCAGCCGTCGCCTGTCTCGGATCCAGCCCCACAGCGAGCAGTCCGGAGCAGAAGTGTGAAAGCTGGGATCCTTTGACTTCTGCAGGGGACTTCATTTTCTTTTCCTCTTCTTCTCTTCCAGGACCGGAGAAATGGTTCCACTCCTCCCATCTTTGCCAACAGCTGTGCTGTTGGAGGAGCCAGAGCCAAGGTGCCTTCAGCACCAGGGCTCTGCACTGGAGGGCTCCCGGTCCTGACCGCGCAGGGTTCCCCTTTTCCTCCCCGCTGGGATGAAGTGCCTATGGAATCTGGGATCTGGGTGAAACTGCAGCTCTGCTGGTATGCAGGGACGTGAGGTTCCGGGGGACTGTGTTTCCCTGTGGCTTTCCAGGTCGGCAGGAGCCGGAGGAAATGGGGTGCCAGAGCCGTGCCCCATCAGGCCGTGTTTGCCTCTGAGGAACAGAGAGTCCGGGCTGAGGTGAGATTGCCAGGAGTGCTTGGATGGATGAGCCGTGCGGGGAACGGGGAGCTCGGAATCGCAGCTGCTGCTGGATCCGTTGCCTTAGGTCTGCTCCGTCTGTGTCTGTGCCAAGTGGGATTTGTGCTGGGGAGAGAGGTGCTGTGGGGAGCCAGAGGTGAAGTAAATCCTCTGTGGGGATGGGCAGCGAAGGACTGAGTAGCAGGGAAAGGAGAGGATTTCTAAAGGATACGACTGTTTCTCCCAAGAGCGGGGTGGAGCAGCGATGGGGGTGGTTGGGTTTGGCCTGGGCTCTGTTATTCTTGGTGCAATTTTAAAATTCTGTCGTGTGATTTACTGTCCGGGAGCTTTCGAACGAGAGCTGAGCGAAATGTAGGTTAAGCCTTGGAAGTTGGGTCCATTGCCTGCAGCAGCTCGCCGAGGCTGGAGGACTGGGGGGATGGCTGCTCCCAGGAAAGGTTACTTATTTATTGATACTGTGTCACATTTCCCTCAGCGACTGCCAGCCCGGAATGGCTGTGAGTTTGGGCTCTTCTCAGTGGGGGATTGGAGAAGGTTTTGGCTGTAATTAGAAGTGGGAGAAAAATCCTGCTAAATAAAAGCCTCACCTCTGTCCCCCCTAAGTTATCCCCGTTTGTCCCAGCTTGGAGCTGCGCAGAAGTCCGGCAGGGGAAATGACATCAGGGATACAGCTGTCAGTTCCAAGGCAGAGAGAGAAGATGTAGCAGCCAAGGGCAGGGCAGGGGGAAAGGTTTCAGAAAGCATTTCTGTGGTGTAATGAATGCCAATTTCTGCTTGCCCAGGGAGAAGAGGACGAACTCCCAGCCATTCGGGCCTGACAGTCCCCTGCAGCGAGAGCATACACTGGAAGAGTTCAGGGTCGAAGACAAGGCTGAGGGAAAATCCAGGCTATTTATAAGGGATGATGAGAGGTGGGTCCAGGGTGAGAATCCAGTGGGTAAAGGGAAAAGTGGTGTAAGGGAGGAGTAATACAGGGCAGGGGCCGATAAGGTAGGATGGGTGGAACAGTGCAGTGAACATAAACCAATGGGGGGGGGGGGGTTGGGGCGGGGGGGGGGCGGGGTACAAGGATACAAGAACTTTCCAGAGCTGGGAGGAGACAAGGGATGACATAACTGGGAATAGAGGCAACCAATGGGAAATGAGGGTTATAAAGCTTTACCTTAAAGCTTTACCATAAAGAATTTTTAAAACCTTTGACAACCTTCTTAGGAGCTATTCTAAACTTAAACAAATGCCCTCCAAGGTCTGGGGCCATGGGCCGACTCCTCACCCAAAACACTGGTCTGGCTTGGGACGTCAGTCAGTCCGATTCCTACACTGGGCCTCTGCATGATATTCACCCAGAAGCTGCCTTTCAAGGACTGAAGTGGAACAAAAGGTATAAAAGAAATGTCATTCCCAGATGGAAAACAGTTTCATTTCTCTTGTGTCTGCTTTTTTTTTTTTTTTTTTTTTACAGTTACCTCAAAATTCCCGGATCCAGAACAGCTGCTCTGAGTTTTGGAAGAGATTCCAAAGCAGGATACAGTAGGTTTCAAAGTACACCTTGGAAAATCAATCGTTTGTCTGCAGCATGCAGCATGTAGGTGTGATGTCTGTAACTGGTCTTAGTTGATGCAGAGGTACTTGGAAACAAATGTTTAATCTTTCATCTCTCCCCACCTGCATTCTTCCTCAGTGTACTTTTTATTCAGCAGGACTCGGATGAGAGAGAGATAGAGAGAGAGAGGAACTCTCTTCACATCAGCGTCAAAGGAAAAAGTGTTCAGCGACTTACAGTCCTAGTGACTGTTCTGTGTAAAAGCAGGATTGTTTTGCCATCAGACCTTGCGTGCCGTACCAGTCTGTGCGTTAGCAGGTGTCTAAGAAAGGTCAAAAGGGAATAACTCCATGTCGTTCACTGGTGTGAATCTTGGTGGGGAGCAGAGCCGAGAGTGAACTGCAGTGAGGGGGAGGTTACTGAAGCCCCAGTTTGTTTCCAGTGAGCGTGGTGTTGTGGTGTTCAAAGTTACAGGTGCCTGCTGGCCTGGAGCTGGATACTTCTGCCTCTGCTTTCTTTGGGGGTTGATGATTCCTTATGTTTATGTTGGCGTGCCAGACAAATTGTTAAAGGTATTTCCATCAGACCTGCTTTGAATGTGTTACCCCTTCATTGAATTAAAAGAAAAAAAGCCCCGCTCCATCACTGCTGCTGTGATGTGTGACAAAAGCCCATCTTCCCTCCCCTGGGAACAGGTGAGAGATGGAACTAAACCCCAAAGGATTTTCTGCTCACTGATGGCACGTGAGTTTTCTTGGGAATTCTCTGCCAAATGTGGTCAGTTGTTTTTGAATGTGGCCATGCGGGGAGTCGAACGTGCCAGCCCAGATCTGCAAACATGCAGTGCCAGAAGGAGAACCTTTGAAATGTCACCTGGGATGTGTTCCACTGACTCACAAGTGGGTGCTGTGCCCAGGTCCCCTGTCCAAATCCTGGGCGGGCAGAAGCCAGGACTGCACATTGCTCGTGATATGAATTCAGTTTTGGGGAGGTTAAATACAAATGAGATGCCAGGGAGGGAATGTCTTCTAACTGTATATATTTTTGTCCTAGAGGAGCCCTGCCCAGTGTGACTGCTGCCCAGTGCTGCTCCCTGACTGCACGCTCTCTTGGTGAGCCTCTGTCCTGCTGGCCGTGCCTTTTCTGTCCCCGTCCCCGTGCCGCTCCTTGCCCGTCTTTACCCTCCCGAGCACGTGGCGTGGTCGATTCCTGTCTCCCGGTCCTGGTTTCCCTTTTTGTCTCTGTGTCCCGGCGTCCTTGCTGTGTGTTTGGGACTCCGTCTTTTTGTCTGTCCTTCTCCGTGCCTCACTCGTGTTCCCGTTCTGTTCCCTGTGGCTCTGTGGTGCTCCCCGTGCCATTGTTTCCCCCGGGATCCTTGTGTCCCGTTCGCTGCCCCTGTTCTTTTTTAATCCCTCTCTCGTGCTGCCCATCTAGCATCCCTTTTTTGTGGTTTTGTTTTTTTTTTTTTTTTTTTCCCTCCATTTCAGCCTGCACCCCGATCTTCATTTTCTTTCTTGTGCCCTCTCTGCTGCCACTCTCTGCCTCGTGTTCTCTGTGTGTGCGGGGCTGGGGAGGAACTTTAGCCCTCCTGGGGGCTGCCCCTCCCCCCCCCCCCTTTCCTTGTGCCAGCTGGGTCCCTTTTTGGGGGCATGGACCCGTGGGAAGAGTTCCCATCAAGGGCCGTGCTGCCGTCCAGGGCAGCTGGAGCGGTTCTGTGCCTTCATTTTGGTGGTGACGAAAGAAGGCTGAGGGGGGGACGGGGTGGAGAGTCGGGGGGCTCCGATGTATTTCGGGGCAGCCCGAGGTCCCCGGCAGAGGGAGCCACGCTGCGGCGCAGGAGCAGGGGAGTGGGGAATGGTGTGGGGGGGGCCGTGCTGGGTGCCCCTCCCCCAGAGGGACCCACGGGTGCCAGGACATTCCCCGGGAGGGGTGGCCGTAGAATACATGAAAAATTTTTTTGTTTGTTTTCATTTCGTTAGAGGGAGGCTTTCTTTACTTTTGGCTGGGGTTTATTTTGGTGCATTCATTCAGGGGGATTTCCTGAAGGGATGGATCTTGTTGTTTCATCCCCCCCCCTCCCCCCATCCCTTGTCTGTCTGTCTGTCTGTCTGTCTGTCTGTCTGTCTGTCCGTCCCCAAATCGCCGCAGGCCCGGGCTGAGCTCGGCGGCAGTGCTGCCGCCTTGTGGGCACAGCGCGGTACTGCAGCCGTCGCCTGTCTCGGATCCAGCCCCACAGCGAGCAGTCCGGAGCAGAAGTGTGAAAGCTGGGATCCTTTGACTTCTGCAGGGGACTTCATTTTCTTTTCCTCTTCTTCTCTTCCAGGACCGGAGAAATGGTTCCACTCCTCCCATCTTTGCCAACAGCTGTGCTGTTGGAGGAGCCAGAGCCAAGGTGCCTTCAGCACCAGGGCTCTGCACTGGAGGGCTCCCGGTCCTGACCGCGCAGGGTTCCCCTTTTCCTCCCCGCTGGGATGAAGTGCCTATGGAATCTGGGATCTGGGTGAAACTGCAGCTCTGCTGGTATGCAGGGACGTGAGGTTCCGGGGGACTGTGTTTCCCTGTGGCTTTCCAGGTCGGCAGGAGCCGGAGGAAATGGGGTGCCAGAGCCGTGCCCCATCAGGCCGTGTTTGCCTCTGAGGAACAGAGAGTCCGGGCTGAGGTGAGATTGCCAGGAGTGCTTGGATGGATGAGCCGTGCGGGGAACGGGGAGCTCGGAATCGCAGCTGCTGCTGGATCCGTTGCCTTAGGTCTGCTCCGTCTGTGTCTGTGCCAAGTGGGATTTGTGCTGGGGAGAGAGGTGCTGTGGGGAGCCAGAGGTGAAGTAAATCCTCTGTGGGGATGGGCAGCGAAGGACTGAGTAGCAGGGAAAGGAGAGGATTTCTAAAGGATACGACTGTTTCTCCCAAGAGCGGGGTGGAGCAGCGATGGGGGTGGTTGGGTTTGGCCTGGGCTCTGTTATTCTTGGTGCAATTTTAAAATTCTGTCGTGTGATTTACTGTCCGGGAGCTTTCGAACGAGAGCTGAGCGAAATGTAGGTTAAGCCTTGGAAGTTGGGTCCATTGCCTGCAGCAGCTCGCCGAGGCTGGAGGACTGGGGGGATGGCTGCTCCCAGGAAAGGTTACTTATTTATTGATACTGTGTCACATTTCCCTCAGCGACTGCCAGCCCGGAATGGCTGTGAGTTTGGGCTCTTCTCAGTGGGGGATTGGAGAAGGTTTTGGCTGTAATTAGAAGTGGGAGAAAAATCCTGCTAAATAAAAGCCTCACCTCTGTCCCCCCTAAGTTATCCCCGTTTGTCCCAGCTTGGAGCTGCGCAGAAGTCCGGCAGGGGAAATGACATCAGGGATACAGCTGTCAGTTCCAAGGCAGAGAGAGAAGATGTAGCAGCCAAGGGCAGGGCAGGGGGAAAGGTTTCAGAAAGCATTTCTGTGGTGTAATGAATGCCAATTTCTGCTTGCCCAGGGAGAAGAGGACGAACTCCCAGCCATTCGGGCCTGACAGTCCCCTGCAGCGAGAGCATACACTGGAAGAGTTCAGGGTCGAAGACAAGGCTGAGGGAAAATCCAGGCTATTTATAAGGGATGATGAGAGGTGGGTCCAGGGTGAGAATCCAGTGGGTAAAGGGAAAAGTGGTGTAAGGGAGGAGTAATACAGGGCAGGGGCCGATAAGGTAGGATGGGTGGAACAGTGCAGTGAACATAAACCAATGGGGGGGGGGGGGTTGGGGCGGGGGGGGGGCGGGGTACAAGGATACAAGAACTTTCCAGAGCTGGGAGGAGACAAGGGATGACATAACTGGGAATAGAGGCAACCAATGGGAAATGAGGGTTATAAAGCTTTACCTTAAAGCTTTACCATAAAGAATTTTTAAAACCTTTGACAACCTTCTTAGGAGCTATTCTAAACTTAAACAAATGCCCTCCAAGGTCTGGGGCCATGGGCCGACTCCTCACCCAAAACACTGGTCTGGCTTGGGACGTCAGTCAGTCCGATTCCTACACTGGGCCTCTGCATGATATTCACCCAGAAGCTGCCTTTCAAGGACTGAAGTGGAACAAAAGGTATAAAAGAAATGTCATTCCCAGATGGAAAACAGTTTCATTTCTCTTGTGTCTGCTTTTTTTTTTTTTTTTTTTTTACAGTTACCTCAAAATTCCCGGATCCAGAACAGCTGCTCTGAGTTTTGGAAGAGATTCCAAAGCAGGATACAGTAGGTTTCAAAGTACACCTTGGAAAATCAATCGTTTGTCTGCAGCATGCAGCATGTAGGTGTGATGTCTGTAACTGGTCTTAGTTGATGCAGAGGTACTTGGAAACAAATGTTTAATCTTTCATCTCTCCCCACCTGCATTCTTCCTCAGTGTACTTTTTATTCAGCAGGACTCGGATGAGAGAGAGATAGAGAGAGAGAGGAACTCTCTTCACATCAGCGTCAAAGGAAAAAGTGTTCAGCGACTTACAGTCCTAGTGACTGTTCTGTGTAAAAGCAGGATTGTTTTGCCATCAGACCTTGCGTGCCGTACCAGTCTGTGCGTTAGCAGGTGTCTAAGAAAGGTCAAAAGGGAATAACTCCATGTCGTTCACTGGTGTGAATCTTGGTGGGGAGCAGAGCCGAGAGTGAACTGCAGTGAGGGGGAGGTTACTGAAGCCCCAGTTTGTTTCCAGTGAGCGTGGTGTTGTGGTGTTCAAAGTTACAGGTGCCTGCTGGCCTGGAGCTGGATACTTCTGCCTCTGCTTTCTTTGGGGGTTGATGATTCCTTATGTTTATGTTGGCGTGCCAGACAAATTGTTAAAGGTATTTCCATCAGACCTGCTTTGAATGTGTTACCCCTTCATTGAATTAAAAGAAAAAAAGCCCCGCTCCATCACTGCTGCTGTGATGTGTGACAAAAGCCTATCTTCCCTCCCCTGGGAACAGGTGAGAGATGGAACTAAACCCCAAAGGATTTTCTGCTCACTGATGGCACGTGAGTTTTCTTGGGAATTCTCTGCTAAATGTGGTCAGTTGTTTTTGAATGTGGCCATGCGGGGAGTCGAACGTGCCAGCCCAGATCTGCAAACATGCAGTGCCAGAAGGAGAACCTTTGAAATGTCACCTGGGATGTGTTCCATTGACTCACAAGTGGGTGCTGTGCCCAGGTCCCCTGTCCAAATCCTGGGCGGGCAGAAGCCAGGACTGCACATTGCTCGTGATATGAATTCAGTTTTGGGGAGGTTAAATACAAATGAGATGCCAGGGAGGGAATGTCTTCTAACTGTATATATTTTTGTCCTAGAGGAGCCCTGCCCAGTGTGACTGCTGCCCAGTGCTGCTCCCTGACTGCACGCTCTCTTGGTGAGCCTCTGTCCTGCTGGCCGTGCCTTTTCTGTCCCCGTCCCCGTGCCGCTCCTTGCCCGTCTTTACCCTCCCGAGCACGTGGCGTGGTCGATTCCTGTCTCCCGGTCCTGGTTTCCCTTTTTGTCTCTGTGTCCCGGCGTCCTTGCTGTGTGTTTGGGACTCCGTCTTTTTGTCTGTCCTTCTCCGTGCCTCACTCGTGTTCCCGTTCTGTTCCCTGTGGCTCTGTGGTGCTCCCCGTGCCATTGTTTCCCCCGGGATCCTTGTGTCCCGTTCGCTGCCCCTGTTCTTTTTTAATCACTCTCTCGTGCTGCCCATCTAGCATCCCTTTTTTGTGGTTTTGTTTTTTTTTTTTTTTTCTCCATTTCAGCCTGCACCCCGATCTTCATTTTCTTTCTTGTGCCCTCTCTGCTGCCACTCTCTGCCTCGTGTTCTCTGTGTGTGCGGGGCTGGGGAGGAACTTTAGCCCTCCTGGGGGCTGCCCCTCCCCCCCCCCCTTTCCTTGTGCCAGCTGGGTCCCTTTTTGGGGGCATGGACCCGTGGGAAGGGTTCCCATCAAGGGCCGTGCTGCCGTCCAGGGCAGCTGGAGCGGTTCTGTGCCTTCATTTTGGTGGTGATGAAAGAAGGCTGAGGGGGGGACGGGGTGGAGAGTCGGGGGGCTCCGATGTATTTCGGGGCAGCCCGAGGTCCCCGGCAGAGGGAGCCACGCTGCGGCGCAGGAGCAGGGGAGTGGGGAATGGTGTGGGGGGGGCCGTGCTGGGTGCCCCTCCCCCAGAGGGACCCACGGGTGCCAGGACATTCCCCGGGAGGGGTGGCCGTAGAATACATGAAAAATTTTTTTGTTTGTTTTCATTTCGTTAGAGGAAGGCTTTCTTTACTTTTGGCTGGGGTTTATTTTGGTGCATTCATTCAGGGGGATTTCCTGAAGGGATGGATCTCGTTGTTTCATCCCCCCCCCCTCCCCCCATCCCTTGTCTGTCTGTCTGTCTGTCTGTCTGTCCGTCCCCAAATCGCCGCAGGCCCGGGCTGAGCTCGGCGGCAGTGCTGCCGCCTTGTGGGCACAGCGCGGTACTGCAGCCGTCGCCTGTCTCGGATCCAGCCCCACAGCGAGCAGTCCGGAGCAGAAGTGTGAAAGCTGGGATCCTTTGACTTCTGCAGGGGACTTCATTTTCTTTTCCTCTTCTTCTCTTCCAGGACCGGAGAAATGGTTCCACTCCTCCCATCTTTGCCAACAGCTGTGCTGTTGGAGGAGCCAGAGCCAAGGTGCCTTCAGCACCAGGGCTCTGCACTGGAGGGCTCCCGGTCCTGACCGCGCAGGGTTCCCCTTTTCCTCCCCGCTGGGATGAAGTGTCTATGGAATCTGGGATCTGGGTGAAACTGCAGCTCTGCTGGTATGCAGGGACGTGAGGTTCCGGGGGACTGCGTTTCCCTGTGGCTTTCCAGGTCGGCAGGAGCCGGAGGAAATGGGGTGCCAGAGCCGTGCCCCATCAGGCCGTGTTTGCCTCTGAGGAACAGAGAGTCCGGGCTGAGGTGAGATTGCCAGGAGTGCTTGGATGGATGAGCCGTGCGGGGAACGGGGAGCTCGGAATCGCAGCTGCTGCTGGATCCGTTGCCTTAGGTCTGCTCCGTCTGTGTCTGTGCCAAGTGGGATTTGTGCTGGGGAGAGAGGTGCTGTGGGGAGCCAGAGGTGAAGTAAATCCTCTGTGGGGATGGGCAGCGAAGGACTGAGTAGCAGGGAAAGGAGAGGATTTCTAAAGGATACGACTGTTTCTGCCAAGAGCGGGGTGGAGCAGCGATGGGGGTGGTTGGGTTTGGCCTGGGCTCTGTTATTCTTGGTGCAATTTTAAAATTCTGTCGTGTGATTTACTGTCCGGGAGCTTTCGAACGAGAGCTGAGCGAAATGTAGGTTAAGCCTTGGAAGTTGGGTCCATTGCCTGCAGCAGCTCGCCGAGGCTGGAGGACTGGGGGGATGGCTGCTCCCAGGAAAGGTTACTTATTTATTGATACTGTGTCACATTTCCCTCAGCGACTGCCAGCCCGGAATGGCTGTGAGTTTGTGCTCTTCTCAGTGGGGGATTGGAGAAGGTTTTGGCTGTAATTAGAAGTGGGAGAAAAATCCTGCTAAATAAAAGCCTCACCTCTGTCCCCCCTAAGTTATCCCCGTTTGTCCCAGCTTGGAGCTGCGCAGAAGTCCGGCAGGGGAAATGACATCAGGGATACAGCTGTCAGTTCCAAGGCAGAGAGAGAAGATGTAGCAGCCAAGGGCAGGGCAGGGGGAAAGGTTTCAGAAAGCATTTCTGTGGTGTAATGAATGCCAATTTCTGCTTGCCCAGGGAGAAGAGGACGAACTCCCAGCCATTCAGGCCTGACAGTCCCCTGCAGCGAGAGCATCCACTGGAAGAGTTCAGGGTCGAAGACAAGGCTGAGGGAAAATCCAGGCTATTTATAAGGGATGATGAGAGGTGGGTCCAGGGTGAGAATCCAGTGGGTAAAGGGAAAAGTGGTGTAAGGGAGGAGTAATACAGGGCAGGGGCCGATAAGGTAGGATGGGTGGAACAGTGCAGTGAACATAAACCAATGGGGGGGGGGGTTGGGGGGGCGGGGGGGGGGCGGGTACAAGGATACAAGAACTTTCCAGAGCTGGGAGGAGACAAGGGATGACATAACTGGGAATAGAGGCAACCAATGGGAAATGAGGGTTATAAAGCTTTACCTTAAAGCTTTACCATAAAGAATTTTTAAAACCTTTGACAACCTTCTTAGGAGCTATTCTAAACTTAAACAAATGCCCTCCAAGGTCTGGGGCCATGGGCCGACTCCTCACCCAAAACACTGGTCTGGCTTGGGACGTCAGTCAGTCCGATTCCTACACTGGGCCTCTGCATGATATTCACCCAGAAGCTGCCTTTCAAGGACTGAAGTGGAACAAAAGGTATAAAAGAAATGTCATTCCCAGATGGAAAACAGTTTCATTTCTCTTGTGTCTGCTTTTTTTTTTTTTTTTTTACAGTTACCTCAAAATTCCCGGATCCAGAACAGCTGCTCTGAGTTTTGGAAGAGATTCCAAAGCAGGATACAGTAGGTTTCAAAGTACACCATGGAAAATCAATCGTTTGTCTGCAGCATGCAGCATGTAGGTGTGATGTCTGTAACTGGTCTTAGTTGATGCAGAGGTACTTGGAAACAAATGTTTAATCTTTCATCTCTCCCCACCTGCATTCTTCCTCAGTGTACTTTTTATTCAGCAGGACTCGGATGAGAGAGAGAGAGAGAGAGAGAGAGAGGAACTCTCTTCACATCAGCGTCAAAGGAAAAAGTGTTCAGCGACTTACAGTCCTAGTGACTGTTCTGTGTAAAAGCAGGATTGTTTTGCCATCAGACCTTGCGTGCCGTACCAGTCTGTGCGTTAGCAGGTGTCTAAGAAAGGTCAAAAGGGAATAACTCCATGTCGTTCACTGGTGTGAATCTTGGTGGGGAGCAGAGCCGAGAGTGAACTGCAGTGAGGGGGAGGTTACTGAAGCCCCAGTTTGTTTCCAGTGAGCGTGGTGTTGTGGTGTTCAAAGTTACAGGTGCCTGCTGGCCTGGAGCTGGATACTTCTGCCTCTGCTTTCTTTGGGGGTTGATGATTCCTTATGTTTATGTTGGCGTGCCAGACAAATTGTTAAAGGTATTTCCATCAGACCTGCTTTGAATGTGTTACCCCTTCATTTAATTAAAAGAAAAAAAGCCCCGCTCCATCACTGCTGCTGTGATGTGTGACAAAAGCCCATCTTCCCTCCCCTGGGAACAGGTGAGAGATGGAACTAAACCCCAAAGGATTTTCTGCTCACTGATGGCACGTGAGTTTTCTTGGGAATTCTCTGCCAAATGTGGTCAGTTGTTTTTGAATGTGGCCATGCGGGGAGTCGAACGTGCCAGCCCAGATCTGCAAACATGCAGTGCCAGAAGGAGAACCTTTGAAATGTCACCTGGGATGTGTTCCACTGACTCACAAGTGGGTGCTGTGCCCAGGTCCCCTGTCCAAATCCTGGGCGGGCAGAAGCCAGGACTGCACATTGCTCGTGATATGAATTCAGTTTTGGGGAGGTTAAATACAAATGAGATGCCAGGGAGGGAATGTCTTCTAACTGTATATATTTTTGTCCTAGAGGAGCCCTGCCCAGTGTGACTGCTGCCCAGTGCTGCTCCCTGACTGCACGCTCTCTTGGTGAGCCTCTGTCCTGCTGGCCGTGCCTTTTCTGTCCCCGTCCCCGTGCCGCTCCTTGCCCGTCTTTACCCTCCCGAGCACGTGGCGTGGTCGATTCCTGTCTCCCGGTCCTGGTTTCCCTTTTTGTCTCTGTGTCCCGGCGTCCTTGCTGTGTGTTTGGGACTCCGTCTTTTTGTCTGTCCTTCTCCGTGCCTCACTCGTGTTCCCGTTCTGTTCCCTGTGGCTCTGTGGTGCTCCCCGTGCCATTGTTTCCCCCGGGATCCTTGTGTCCCGTTCGCTGCCCCTGTTCTTTTTTAATCCCTCTCTCGTGCTGCCCATCTAGCATCCCTTTTTTGTGGTTTTGTTTTTTTTTTTTTTTTTTTCCCTCCATTTCAGCCTGCACCCCGATCTTCATTTTCTTTCTTGTGCCCTCTCTGCTGCCACTCTCTGCCTCGTGTTCTCTGTGTGTGCGGGGCTGGGGAGGAACTTTAGCCCTCCTGGGGGCTGCCCCTCCCCCCCCCCCTTTCCTTGTGCCAGCTGGGTCCCTTTTTGGGGGCATGGACCCGTGGGAAGAGTTCCCATCAAGGGCCGTGCTGCCGTCCAGGGCAGCTGGAGCGGTTCTGTGCCTTCATTTTGGTGGTGACGAAAGAAGGCTGAGGGGGGGACGGGGTGGAGAGTCGGGGGGCTCCGATGTATTTCGGGGCAGCCCGAGGTCCCCGGCAGAGGGAGCCACGCTGCGGCGCAGGAGCAGGGGAGTGGGGAATGGTGTGGGGGGGGCCGTGCTGGGTGCCCCTCCCCCAGAGGGACCCACGGGTGCCAGGACATTCCCCGGGAGGGGTGGCCGTAGAATACATGAAAAATTTTTTTGTTTGTTTTCATTTCGTTAGAGGGAGGCTTTCTTTACTTTTGGCTGGGGTTTATTTTGGTGCATTCATTCAGGGGGATTTCCTGAAGGGATGGATCTTGTTGTTTCATCCCCCCCCCTCCCCCCATCCCTTGTCTGTCTGTCTGTCTGTCTGTCTGTCTGTCTGTCTGTCCGTCCCCAAATCGCCGCAGCCCCGGGCTGAGCTCGGCGGCAGTGCTGCCGCCTTGTGGGCACAGCGCGGTACTGCAGCCGTCGCCTGTCTCGGATCCAGCCCCACAGCGAGCAGTCCGGAGCAGAAGTGTGAAAGCTGGGATCCTTTGACTTCTGCAGGGGACTTCATTTTCTTTTCCTCTTCTTCTCTTCCAGGACCGGAGAAATGGTTCCACTCCTCCCATCTTTGCCAACAGCTGTGCTGTTGGAGGAGCCAGAGCCAAGGTGCCTTCAGCACCAGGGCTCTGCACTGGAGGGCTCCCGGTCCTGACCGCGCAGGGTTCCCCTTTTCCTCCCCGCTGGGATGAAGTGCCTATGGAATCTGGGATCTGGGTGAAACTGCAGCTCTGCTGGTATGCAGGGACGTGAGGTTCCGGGGGACTGCGTTTCCCTGTGGCTTTCCAGGTCGGCAGGAGCCGGAGGAAATGGGGTGCCAGAGCCGTGCCCCATCAGGCCGTGTTTGCCTCTGAGGAACAGAGAGTCCGGGCTGAGGTGAGATTGCCAGGAGTGCTTGGATGGATGAGCCGTGCGGGGAACGGGGAGCTCGGAATCGCAGCTGCTGCTGGATCCGTTGCCTTAGGTCTGCTCCGTCTGTGTCTGTGCCAAGTGGGATTTGTGCTGGGGAGAGAGGTGCTGTGGGGAGCCAGAGGTGAAGTAAATCCTCTGTGGGGATGGGCAGCGAAGGACTGAGTAGCAGGGAAAGGAGAGGATTTCTAAAGGATACGACTGTTTCTGCCAAGAGCGGGGTGGAGCAGCGATGGGGGTGGTTGGGTTTGGCCTGGGCTCTGTTATTCTTGGTGCAATTTTAAAATTCTGTCGTGTGATTTACTGTCCGGGAGCTTTCGAACGAGAGCTGAGCGAAATGTAGGTTAAGCCTTGGAAGTTGGGTCCATTGCCTGCAGCAGCTCGCCGAGGCTGGAGGACTGGGGGGATGGCTGCTCCCAGGAAAGGTTACTTATTTATTGATACTGTGTCACATTTCCCTCAGCGACTGCCAGCCCGGAATGGCTGTGAGTTTGTGCTCTTCTCAGTGGGGGATTGGAGAAGGTTTTGGCTGTAATTAGAAGTGGGAGAAAAATCCTGCTAAATAAAAGCCTCACCTCTGTCCCCCCTAAGTTATCCCCGTTTGTCCCAGCTTGGAGCTGCGCAGAAGTCCGGCAGGGGAAATGACATCAGGGATACAGCTGTCAGTTCCAAGGCAGAGAGAGAAGATGTAGCAGCCAAGGGCAGGGCAGGGGGAAAGGTTTCAGAAAGCATTTCTGTGGTGTAATGAATGCCAATTTCTGCTTGCCCAGGGAGAAGAGGACGAACTCCCAGCCTTTCAGGCCTGACAGTCCCCTGCAGCGAGAGCATACACTGGAAGAGTTCAGGGTCGAAGACAAGGCTGAGGGAAAATCCAGGCTATTTATAAGGGATGATGAGAGGTGGGTCCAGGGTGAGAATCCAGTGGGTAAAGGGAAAAGTGGTGTAAGGGAGGAGTAATACAGGGCAGGGGCCGATAAGGTAGGATGGGTGGAACAGTGCAGTGAACATAAACCAATGGGGGGGGGGGGCGGGGTACAAGGATACAAGAACTTTCCAGAGCTGGGAGGAGACAAGGGATGACATAACTGGGAATAGAGGCAACCAATGGGAAATGAGGGTTATAAAGCTTTACCTTAAAGCTTTACCATAAAGAATTTTTAAAACCTTTGACAACCTTCTTAGGAGCTATTCTAAACTTAAACAAATGCCCTCCAAGGTCTGGGGCCATGGGCCGACTCCTCACCCAAAACACTGGTCTGGCTTGGGACGTCAGTCAGTCCGATTCCTACACTGGGCCTCTGCATGATATTCACCCAGAAGCTGCCTTTCAAGGACTGAAGTGGAACAAAAGGTATAAAAGAAATGTCATTCCCAGATGGAAAACAGTTTCATTTCTCTTGTGTCTGCTTTTTTTTTTTTTTTTTTACAGTTACCTCAAAATTCCCGGATCCAGAACAGCTGCTCTGAGTTTTGGAAGAGATTCCAAAGCAGGATACAGTAGGTTTCAAAGTACACCATGGAAAATCAATCGTTTGTCTGCAGCATGCAGCATGTAGGTGTGATGTCTGTAACTGGTCTTAGTTGATGCAGAGGTACTTGGAAACAAATGTTTAATCTTTCATCTCTCCCCACCTGCATTCTTCCTCAGTGTACTTTTTATTCAGCAGGACTCGGATGAGAGAGAGAGAGAGAGAGAGAGAGAGGAACTCTCTTCACATCAGCGTCAAAGGAAAAAGTGTTCAGCGACTTACAGTCCTAGTGACTGTTCTGTGTAAAAGCAGGATTGTTTTGCCATCAGACCTTGCGTGCCGTACCAGTCTGTGCGTTAGCAGGTGTCTAAGAAAGGTCAAAAGGGAATAACTCCATGTCGTTCACTGGTGTGAATCTTGGTGGGGAGCAGAGCCGAGAGTGAACTGCAGTGAGGGGGAGGTTACTGAAGCCCCAGTTTGTTTCCAGTGAGCGTGGTGTTGTGGTGTTCAAAGTTACAGGTGCCTGCTGGCCTGGAGCTGGATACTTCTGCCTCTGCTTTCTTTGGGGGTTGATGATTCCTTATGTTTATGTTGGCGTGCCAGACAAATTGTTAAAGGTATTTCCATCAGACCTGCTTTGAATGTGTTACCCCTTCATTTAATTAAAAGAAAAAAAGCCCCGCTCCATCACTGCTGCTGTGATGTGTGACAAAAGCCCATCTTCCCTCCCCTGGGAACAGGTGAGAGATGGAACTAAACCCCAAAGGATTTTCTGCTCACTGATGGCACGTGAGTTTTCTTGGGAATTCTCTGCCAAATGTGGTCAGTTGTTTTTGAATGTGGCCATGCGGGGAGTCGAACGTGCCAGCCCAGATCTGCAAACATGCAGTGCCAGAAGGAGAACCTTTGAAATGTCACCTGGGATGTGTTCCACTGACTCACAAGTGGGTGCTGTGCCCAGGTCCCCTGTCCAAATCCTGGGCGGGCAGAAGCCAGGACTGCACATTGCTCGTGATATGAATTCAGTTTTGGGGAGGTTAAATACAAATGAGATGCCAGGGAGGGAATGTCTTCTAACTGTATATATTTTTGTCCTAGAGGAGCCCTGCCCAGTGTGACTGCTGCCCAGTGCTGCTCCCTGACTGCACGCTCTCTTGGTGAGCCTCTGTCCTGCTGGCCGTGCCTTTTCTGTCCCCGTCCCCGTGCCGCTCCTTGCCCGTCTTTACCCTCCCGAGCACGTGGCGTGGTCGATTCCTGTCTCCCGGTCCTGGTTTCCCTTTTTGTCTCTGTGTCCCGGCGTCCTTGCTGTGTGTTTGGGACTCCGTCTTTTTGTCTGTCCTTCTCCGTGCCTCACTCGTGTTCCCGTTCTGTTCCCTGTGGCTCTGTGGTGCTCCCCGTGCCATTGTTTCCCCCGGGATCCTTGTGTCCCGTTCGCTGCCCCTGTTCTTTTTTAATCCCTCTCTCGTGCTGCCCATCTAGCATCCCTTTTTTGTGGTTTTGTTTTTTTTTTTTTTTTTTTCCCTCCATTTCAGCCTGCACCCCGATCTTCATTTTCTTTCTTGTGCCCTCTCTGCTGCCACTCTCTGCCTCGTGTTCTCTGTGTGTGCGGGGCTGGGGAGGAACTTTAGCCCTCCTGGGGGCTGCCCCTCCCCCCCCCCCCTTTCCTTGTGCCAGCTGGGTCCCTTTTTGGGGGCATGGACCCGTGGGAAGAGTTCCCATCAAGGGCCGTGCTGCCGTCCAGGGCAGCTGGAGCGGTTCTGTGCCTTCATTTTGGTGGTGACGAAAGAAGGCTGAGGGGGGGACGGGGTGGAGAGTCGGGGGGCTCCGATGTATTTCGGGGCAGCCCGAGGTCCCCGGCAGAGGGAGCCACGCTGCGGCGCAGGAGCAGGGGAGTGGGGAATGGTGTGGGGGGGGCCGTGCTGGGTGCCCCTCCCCCAGAGGGACCCACGGGTGCCAGGACATTCCCCGGGAGGGGTGGCCGTAGAATACATGAAAAATTTTTTTGTTTGTTTTCATTTCGTTAGAGGGAGGCTTTCTTTACTTTTGGCTGGGGTTTATTTTGGTGCATTCATTCAGGGGGATTTCCTGAAGGGATGGATCTTGTTGTTTCATCCCCCCCCCTCCCCCCATCCCTTGTCTGTCTGTCTGTCTGTCTGTCTGTCTGTCTGTCTGTCCGTCCCCAAATCGCCGCAGGCCCGGGCTGAGCTCGGCGGCAGTGCTGCCGCCTTGTGGGCACAGCGCGGTACTGCAGCCGTCGCCTGTCTCGGATCCAGCCCCACAGCGAGCAGTCCGGAGCAGAAGTGTGAAAGCTGGGATCCTTTGACTTCTGCAGGGGACTTCATTTTCTTTTCCTCTTCTTCTCTTCCAGGACCGGAGAAATGGTTCCACTCCTCCCATCTTTGCCAACAGCTGTGCTGTTGGAGGAGCCAGAGCCAAGGTGCCTTCAGCACCAGGGCTCTGCACTGGAGGGCTCCCGGTCCTGACCGCGCAGGGTTCCCCTTTTCCTCCCCGCTGGGATGAAGTGCCTATGGAATCTGGGATCTGGGTGAAACTGCAGCTCTGCTGGTATGCAGGGACGTGAGGTTCCGGGGGACTGTGTTTCCCTGTGGCTTTCCAGGTCGGCAGGAGCCGGAGG
Organism: Cinclus cinclus; assembly: GCF_963662255.1. NCBI lineage: Eukaryota > Metazoa > Chordata > Aves > Passeriformes > Cinclidae > Cinclus > Cinclus cinclus. Next base: position 66,487 of record NW_026912085.1, on the reverse strand, counting down.
AAATGGGGTGCCAGAGCCGTGCCCCATCAGGCCGTGTTTGCCTCTGAGGAACAGAGAGTCCGGGCTGAGGTGAGATTGCCAGGAGTGCTTGGATGGATGAGCCGTGCGGGGAACGGGGAGCTCGGAATCGCAGCTGCTGCTGGATCCGTTGCCTTAGGTCTGCTCCGTCTGTGTCTGTGCCAAGTGGGATTTGTGCTGGGGAGAGAGGTGCTGTGGGGAGCCAGAGGTGAAGTAAATCCTCTGTGGGGATGGGCAGCGAAGGACTGAGTAGCAGGGAAAGGAGAGGATTTCTAAAGGATACGACTGTTTCTGCCAAGAGCGGGGTGGAGCAGCGATGGGGGTGGTTGGGTTTGGCCTGGGCTCTGTTATTCTTGGTGCAATTTTAAAATTCTGTCGTGTGATTTACTGTCCGGGAGCTTTCGAACGAGAGCTGAGCGAAATGTAGGTTAAGCCTTGGAAGTTGGGTCCATTGCCTGCAGCAGCTCGCCGAGGCTGGAGGACTGGGGGGATGGCTGCTCCCAGGAAAGGTTACTTATTTATTGATACTGTGTCACATTTCCCTCAGCGACTGCCAGCCCGGAATGGCTGTGAGTTTGGGCTCTTCTCAGTGGGGGATTGGAGAAGGTTTTGGCTGTAATTAGAAGTGGGAGAAAAATCCTGCTAAATAAAAGCCTCACCTCTGTCCCCCCTAAGTTATCCCCGTTTGTCCCAGCTTGGAGCTGCGCAGAAGTCCGGCAGGGGAAATGACATCAGGGATACAGCTGTCAGTTCCAAGGCAGAGAGAGAAGATGTAGCAGCCAAGGGCAGGGCAGGGGGAAAGGTTTCAGAAAGCATTTCTGTGGTGTAATGAATGCCAATTTCTGCTTGCCCAGGGAGAAGAGGACGAACTCCCAGCCATTCGGGCCTGACAGTCCCCTGCAGCGAGAGCATACACTGGAAGAGTTCAGGGTCGAAGACAAGGCTGAGGGAAAATCCAGGCTATTTATAAGGGATGATGAGAGGTGGGTCCAGGGTGAGAATCCAGTGGGTAAAGGGAAAAGTGGTGTAAGGGAGGAGTAATACAGGGCAGGGGCCGATAAGGTAGGATGGGTGGAACAGTGCAGTGAACATAAACCAATGGGGGGGGGGGGGCGGGGTACAAGGATACAAGAACTTTCCAGAGCTGGGAGGAGACAAGGGATGACATAACTGGGAATAGAGGCAACCAATGGGAAATGAGGGTTATAAAGCTTTACCTTAAAGCTTTACCATAAAGAATTTTTAAAACCTTTGACAACCTTCTTAGGAGCTATTCTAAACTTAAACAAATGCCCTCCAAGGTCTGGGGCCATGGGCCGACTCCTCACCCAAAACACTGGTCTGGCTTGGGACGTCAGTCAGTCCGATTCCTACACTGGGCCTCTGCATGATATTCACCCAGAAGCTGCCTTTCAAGGACTGAAGTGGAACAAAAGGTATAAAAGAAATGTCATTCCCAGATGGAAAACAGTTTCATTTCTCTTGTGTCTGCTTTTTTTTTTTTTTTTTTACAGTTACCTCAAAATTCCCGGATCCAGAACAGCTGCTCTGAGTTTTGGAAGAGATTCCAAAGCAGGATACAGTAGGTTTCAAAGTACACCATGGAAAATCAATCGTTTGTCTGCAGCATGCAGCATGTAGGTGTGATGTCTGTAACTGGTCTTAGTTGATGCAGAGGTACTTGGAAACAAATGTTTAATCTTTCATCTCTCCCCACCTGCATTCTTCCTCAGTGTACTTTTTATTCAGCAGGACTCGGATGAGAGAGAGAGAGAGAGAGAGAGAGAGGAACTCTCTTCACATCAGCGTCAAAGGAAAAAGTGTTCAGCGACTTACAGTCCTAGTGACTGTTCTGTGTAAAAGCAGGATTGTTTTGCCATCAGACCTTGCGTGCCGTACCAGTCTGTGCGTTAGCAGGTGTCTAAGAAAGGTCAAAAGGGAATAACTCCATGTCGTTCACTGGTGTGAATCTTGGTGGGGAGCAGAGCCGAGAGTGAACTGCAGTGAGGGGGAGGTTACTGAAGCCCCAGTTTGTTTCCAGTGAGCGTGGTGTTGTGGTGTTCAAAGTTACAGGTGCCTGCTGGCCTGGAGCTGGATACTTCTGCCTCTGCTTTCTTTGGGGGTTGATGATTCCTTATGTTTATGTTGGCGTGCCAGACAAATTGTTAAAGGTATTTCCATCAGACCTGCTTTGAATGTGTTACCCCTTCATTGAATTAAAAGAAAAAAAGCCCCGCTCCATCACTGCTGCTGTGATGTGTGACAAAAGCCCATCTTCCCTCCCCTGGGAACAGGTGAGAGATGGAACTAAACCCCAAAGGATTTTCTGCTCACTGATGGCACGTGAGTTTTCTTGGGAATTCTCTGCCAAATGTGGTCAGTTGTTTTTGAATGTGGCCATGCGGGGAGTCGAACGTGCCAGCCCAGATCTGCAAACATGCAGTGCCAGAAGGAGAACCTTTGAAATGTCACCTGGGATGTGTTCCACTGACTCACAAGTGGGTGCTGTGCCCAGGTCCCCTGTCCAAATCCTGGGCGGGCAGAAGCCAGGACTGCACATTGCTCGTGATATGAATTCAGTTTTGGGGAGGTTAAATACAAATGAGATGCCAGGGAGGGAATGTCTTCTAACTGTATATATTTTTGTCCTAGAGGAGCCCTGCCCAGTGTGACTGCTGCCCAGTGCTGCTCCCTGACTGCACGCTCTCTTGGTGAGCCTCTGTCCTGCTGGCCGTGCCTTTTCTGTCCCCGTCCCCGTGCCGCTCCTTGCCCGTCTTTACCCTCCCGAGCACGTGGCGTGGTCGATTCCTGTCTCCCGGTCCTGGTTTCCCTTTTTGTCTCTGTGTCCCGGCGTCCTTGCTGTGTGTTTGGGACTCCGTCTTTTTGTCTGTCCTTCTCCGTGCCTCACTCGTGTTCCCGTTCTGTTCCCTGTGGCTCTGTGGTGCTCCCCGTGCCATTGTTTCCCCCGGGATCCTTGTGTCCCGTTCGCTGCCCCTGTTCTTTTTTAATCCCTCTCTCGTGCTGCCCATCTAGCATCCCTTTTTTGTGGTTTTGTTTTTTTTTTTTTTTTTTTCCCTCCATTTCAGCCTGCACCCCGATCTTCATTTTCTTTCTTGTGCCCTCTCTGCTGCCACTCTCTGCCTCGTGTTCTCTGTGTGTGCGGGGCTGGGGAGGAACTTTAGCCCTCCTGGGGGCTGCCCCTCCCCCCCCCCCCTTTCCTTGTGCCAGCTGGGTCCCTTTTTGGGGGCATGGACCCGTGGGAAGAGTTCCCATCAAGGGCCGTGCTGCCGTCCAGGGCAGCTGGAGCGGTTCTGTGCCTTCATTTTGGTGGTGACGAAAGAAGGCTGAGGGGGGGACGGGGTGGAGAGTCGGGGGGCTCCGATGTATTTCGGGGCAGCCCGAGGTCCCCGGCAGAGGGAGCCACGCTGCGGCGCAGGAGCAGGGGAGTGGGGAATGGTGTGGGGGGGGCCGTGCTGGGTGCCCCTCCCCCAGAGGGACCCACGGGTGCCAGGACATTCCCCGGGAGGGGTGGCCGTAGAATACATGAAAAATTTTTTTGTTTGTTTTCATTTCGTTAGAGGGAGGCTTTCTTTACTTTTGGCTGGGGTTTATTTTGGTGCATTCATTCAGGGGGATTTCCTGAAGGGATGGATCTTGTTGTTTCATCCCCCCCCCTCCCCCCATCCCTTGTCTGTCTGTCTGTCTGTCTGTCTGTCTGTCTGTCTGTCCGTCCCCAAATCGCCGCAGGCCCGGGCTGAGCTCGGCGGCAGTGCTGCCGCCTTGTGGGCACAGCGCGGTACTGCAGCCGTCGCCTGTCTCGGATCCAGCCCCACAGCGAGCAGTCCGGAGCAGAAGTGTGAAAGCTGGGATCCTTTGACTTCTGCAGGGGACTTCATTTTCTTTTCCTCTTCTTCTCTTCCAGGACCGGAGAAATGGTTCCACTCCTCCCATCTTTGCCAACAGCTGTGCTGTTGGAGGAGCCAGAGCCAAGGTGCCTTCAGCACCAGGGCTCTGCACTGGAGGGCTCCCGGTCCTGACCGCGCAGGGTTCCCCTTTTCCTCCCCGCTGGGATGAAGTGCCTATGGAATCTGGGATCTGGGTGAAACTGCAGCTCTGCTGGTATGCAGGGACGTGAGGTTCCGGGGGACTGTGTTTCCCTGTGGCTTTCCAGGTCGGCAGGAGCCGGAGGAAATGGGGTGCCAGAGCCGTGCCCCATCAGGCCGTGTTTGCCTCTGAGGAACAGAGAGTCCGGGCTGAGGTGAGATTGCCAGGAGTGCTTGGATGGATGAGCCGTGCGGGGAACGGGGAGCTCGGAATCGCAGCTGCTGCTGGATCCGTTGCCTTAGGTCTGCTCCGTCTGTGTCTGTGCCAAGTGGGATTTGTGCTGGGGAGAGAGGTGCTGTGGGGAGCCAGAGGTGAAGTAAATCCTCTGTGGGGATGGGCAGCGAAGGACTGAGTAGCAGGGAAAGGAGAGGATTTCTAAAGGATACGACTGTTTCTCCCAAGAGCGGGGTGGAGCAGCGATGGGGGTGGTTGGGTTTGGCCTGGGCTCTGTTATTCTTGGTGCAATTTTAAAATTCTGTCGTGTGATTTACTGTCCGGGAGCTTTCGAACGAGAGCTGAGCGAAATGTAGGTTAAGCCTTGGAAGTTGGGTCCATTGCCTGCAGCAGCTCGCCGAGGCTGGAGGACTGGGGGGATGGCTGCTCCCAGGAAAGGTTACTTATTTATTGATACTGTGTCACATTTCCCTCAGCGACTGCCAGCCCGGAATGGCTGTGAGTTTGGGCTCTTCTCAGTGGGGGATTGGAGAAGGTTTTGGCTGTAATTAGAAGTGGGAGAAAAATCCTGCTAAATAAAAGCCTCACCTCTGTCCCCCCTAAGTTATCCCCGTTTGTCCCAGCTTGGAGCTGCGCAGAAGTCCGGCAGGGGAAATGACATCAGGGATACAGCTGTCAGTTCCAAGGCAGAGAGAGAAGATGTAGCAGCCAAGGGCAGGGCAGGGGGAAAGGTTTCAGAAAGCATTTCTGTGGTGTAATGAATGCCAATTTCTGCTTGCCCAGGGAGAAGAGGACGAACTCCCAGCCATTCGGGCCTGACAGTCCCCTGCAGCGAGAGCATCCACTGGAAGAGTTCAGGGTCGAAGACAAGGCTGAGGGAAAATCCAGGCTATTTATAAGGGATGATGAGAGGTGGGTCCAGGGTGAGAATCCAGTGGGTAAAGGGAAAAGTGGTGTAAGGGAGGAGTAATACAGGGCAGGGGCCGATAAGGTAGGATGGGTGGAACAGTGCAGTGAACATAAACCAATGGGGGGGGGGGGGGGGGGCGGGGTACAAGGATACAAGAACTTTCCAGAGCTGGGAGGAGACAAGGGATGACATAACTGGGAATAGAGGCAACCAATGGGAAATGAGGGTTATAAAGCTTTACCTTAAAGCTTTACCATAAAGAATTTTTAAAACCTTTGACAACCTTCTTAGGAGCTATTCTAAACTTAAACAAATGCCCTCCAAGGTCTGGGGCCATGGGCCGACTCCTCACCCAAAACACTGGTCTGGCTTGGGACGTCAGTCAGTCCGATTCCTACACTGGGCCTCTGCATGATATTCACCCAGAAGCTGCCTTTCAAGGACTGAAGTGGAACAAAAGGTATAAAAGAAATGTCATTCCCAGATGGAAAACAGTTTCATTTCTCTTGTGTCTGCTTTTTTTTTTTTTTTTTTTTTACAGTTACCTCAAAATTCCCGGATCCAGAACAGCTGCTCTGAGTTTTGGAAGAGATTCCAAAGCAGGATACAGTAGGTTTCAAAGTACACCTTGGAAAATCAATCGTTTGTCTGCAGCATGCAGCATGTAGGTGTGATGTCTGTAACTGGTCTTAGTTGATGCAGAGGTACTTGGAAACAAATGTTTAATCTTTCATCTCTCCCCACCTGCATTCTTCCTCAGTGTACTTTTTATTCAGCAGGACTCGGATGAGAGAGAGATAGAGAGAGAGAGGAACTCTCTTCACATCAGCGTCAAAGGAAAAAGTGTTCAGCGACTTACAGTCCTAGTGACTGTTCTGTGTAAAAGCAGGATTGTTTTGCCATCAGACCTTGCGTGCCGTACCAGTCTGTGCGTTAGCAGGTGTCTAAGAAAGGTCAAAAGGGAATAACTCCATGTCGTTCACTGGTGTGAATCTTGGTGGGGAGCAGAGCCGAGAGTGAACTGCAGTGAGGGGGAGGTTACTGAAGCCCCAGTTTGTTTCCAGTGAGCGTGGTGTTGTGGTGTTCAAAGTTACAGGTGCCTGCTGGCCTGGAGCTGGATACTTCTGCCTCTGCTTTCTTTGGGGGTTGATGATTCCTTATGTTTATGTTGGCGTGCCAGACAAATTGTTAAAGGTATTTCCATCAGACCTGCTTTGAATGTGTTACCCCTTCATTGAATTAAAAGAAAAAAAGCCCCGCTCCATCACTGCTGCTGTGATGTGTGACAAAAGCCTATCTTCCCTCCCCTGGGAACAGGTGAGAGATGGAACTAAACCCCAAAGGATTTTCTGCTCACTGATGGCACGTGAGTTTTCTTGGGAATTCTCTGCTAAATGTGGTCAGTTGTTTTTGAATGTGGCCATGCGGGGAGTCGAACGTGCCAGCCCAGATCTGCAAACATGCAGTGCCAGAAGGAGAACCTTTGAAATGTCACCTGGGATGTGTTCCACTGACTCACAAGTGGGTGCTGTGCCCAGGTCCCCTGTCCAAATCCTGGGCGGGCAGAAGCCAGGACTGCACATTGCTCGTGATATGAATTCAGTTTTGGGGAGGTTAAATACAAATGAGATGCCAGGGAGGGAATGTCTTCTAACTGTATATATTTTTGTCCTAGAGGAGCCCTGCCCAGTGTGACTGCTGCCCAGTGCTGCTCCCTGACTGCACGCTCTCTTGGTGAGCCTCTGTCCTGCTGGCCGTGCCTTTTCTGTCCCCGTCCCCGTGCTGCTCCTTGCCCGTCTTTACCCTCCCGAGCACGTGGCGTGGTCGATTCCTGTCTCCCGGTCCTGGTTTCCCTTTTTGTCTCTGTGTCCCGGCGTCCTTGCTGTGTGTTTGGGACTCCGTCTTTTTGTCTGTCCTTCTCCGTGCCTCACTCGTGTTCCCGTTCTGTTCCCTGTGGCTCTGTGGTGCTCCCCGTGCCATTGTTTCCCCCGGGATCCTTGTGTCCCGTTCGCTGCCCCTGTTCTTTTTTAATCACTCTCTCGTGCTGCCCATCTAGCATCCCTTTTTTGTGGTTTTGTTTTTTTTTTTTTTTTCTCCATTTCAGCCTGTACCCCGATCTTCATTTTCTTTCTTGTGCCCTCTCTGCTGCCACTCTCTGCCTCGTGTTCTCTGTGTGTGCGGGGCTGGGGAGGAACTTTAGCCCTCCTGGGGGCTGCCCCTCCCCCCCCCCCCTTTCCTTGTGCCAGCTGGGTCCCTTTTTGGGGGCATGGACCCGTGGGAAGGGTTCCCATCAAGGGCCGTGCTGCCGTCCAGGGCAGCTGGAGCGGTTCTGTGCCTTCATTTTGGTGGTGATGAAAGAAGGCTGAGGGGGGGACGGGGTGGAGAGTCGGGGGGCTCCGATGTATTTCGGGGCAGCCCGAGGTCCCCGGCAGAGGGAGCCACGCTGCGGCGCAGGAGCAGGGGAGTGGGGAATGGTGTGGGGGGGGCCGTGCTGGGTGCCCCTCCCCCAGAGGGACCCACGGGTGCCAGGACATTCCCCGGGAGGGGTGGCCGTAGAATACATGAAAAATTTTTTTGTTTGTTTTCATTTCGTTAGAGGAAGGCTTTCTTTACTTTTGGCTGGGGTTTATTTTGGTGCATTCATTCAGGGGGATTTCCTGAAGGGATGGATCTCGTTGTTTCATCCCCCCCCCCTCCCCCCATCCCTTGTCTGTCTGTCTGTCTGTCTGTCTGTCTGTCCGTCCCCAAATCGCCGCAGCCCCGGGCTGAGCTCGGCGGCAGTGCTGCCGCCTTGTGGGCACAGCGCGGTACTGCAGCCGTCGCCTGTCTCGGATCCAGCCCCACAGCGAGCAGTCCGGAGCAGAAGTGTGAAAGCTGGGATCCTTTGACTTCTGCAGGGGACTTCATTTTCTTTTCCTCTTCTTCTCTTCCAGGACCGGAGAAATGGTTCCACTCCTCCCATCTTTGCCAACAGCTGTGCTGTTGGAGGAGCCAGAGCCAAGGTGCCTTCAGCACCAGGGCTCTGCACTGGAGGGCTCCCGGTCCTGACCGCGCAGGGTTCCCCTTTTCCTCCCCGCTGGGATGAAGTGTCTATGGAATCTGGGATCTGGGTGAAACTGCAGCTCTGCTGGTATGCAGGGACGTGAGGTTCCGGGGGACTGCGTTTCCCTGTGGCTTTCCAGGTCGGCAGGAGCCGGAGGAAATGGGGTGCCAGAGCCGTGCCCCATCAGGCCGTGTTTGCCTCTGAGGAACAGAGAGTCCGGGCTGAGGTGAGATTGCCAGGAGTGCTTGGATGGATGAGCCGTGCGGGGAACGGGGAGCTCGGAATCGCAGCTGCTGCTGGATCCGTTGCCTTAGGTCTGCTCCGTCTGTGTCTGTGCCAAGTGGGATTTGTGCTGGGGAGAGAGGTGCTGTGGGGAGCCAGAGGTGAAGTAAATCCTCTGTGGGGATGGGCAGCGAAGGACTGAGTAGCAGGGAAAGGAGAGGATTTCTAAAGGATACGACTGTTTCTGCCAAGAGCGGGGTGGAGCAGCGATGGGGGTGGTTGGGTTTGGCCTGGGCTCTGTTATTCTTGGTGCAATTTTAAAATTCTGTCGTGTGATTTACTGTCCGGGAGCTTTCGAACGAGAGCTGAGCGAAATGTAGGTTAAGCCTTGGAAGTTGGGTCCATTGCCTGCAGCAGCTCGCCGAGGCTGGAGGACTGGGGGGATGGCTGCTCCCAGGAAAGGTTACTTATTTATTGATACTGTGTCACATTTCCCTCAGCGACTGCCAGCCCGGAATGGCTGTGAGTTTGTGCTCTTCTCAGTGGGGGATTGGAGAAGGTTTTGGCTGTAATTAGAAGTGGGAGAAAAATCCTGCTAAATAAAAGCCTCACCTCTGTCCCCCCTAAGTTATCCCCGTTTGTCCCAGCTTGGAGCTGCGCAGAAGTCCGGCAGGGGAAATGACATCAGGGATACAGCTGTCAGTTCCAAGGCAGAGAGAGAAGATGTAGCAGCCAAGGGCAGGGCAGGGGGAAAGGTTTCAGAAAGCATTTCTGTGGTGTAATGAATGCCAATTTCTGCTTGCCCAGGGAGAAGAGGACGAACTCCCAGCCATTCAGGCCTGACAGTCCCCTGCAGCGAGAGCATCCACTGGAAGAGTTCAGGGTCGAAGACAAGGCTGAGGGAAAATCCAGGCTATTTATAAGGGATGATGAGAGGTGGGTCCAGGGTGAGAATCCAGTGGGTAAAGGGAAAAGTGGTGTAAGGGAGGAGTAATACAGGGCAGGGGCCGATAAGGTAGGATGGGTGGAACAGTGCAGTGAACATAAACCAATGGGGGGGGGGGTTGGGGGGGCGGGGGGGGGGGCGGGTACAAGGATACAAGAACTTTCCAGAGCTGGGAGGAGACAAGGGATGACATAACTGGGAATAGAGGCAACCAATGGGAAATGAGGGTTATAAAGCTTTACCTTAAAGCTTTACCATAAAGAATTTTTAAAACCTTTGACAACCTTCTTAGGAGCTATTCTAAACTTAAACAAATGCCCTCCAAGGTCTGGGGCCATGGGCCGACTCCTCACCCAAAACACTGGTCTGGCTTGGGACGTCAGTCAGTCCGATTCCTACACTGGGCCTCTGCATGATATTCACCCAGAAGCTGCCTTTCAAGGACTGAAGTGGAACAAAAGGTATAAAAGAAATGTCATTCCCAGATGGAAAACAGTTTCATTTCTCTTGTGTCTGCTTTTTTTTTTTTTTTTTTACAGTTACCTCAAAATTCCCGGATCCAGAACAGCTGCTCTGAGTTTTGGAAGAGATTCCAAAGCAGGATACAGTAGGTTTCAAAGTACACCATGGAAAATCAATCGTTTGTCTGCAGCATGCAGCATGTAGGTGTGATGTCTGTAACTGGTCTTAGTTGATGCAGAGGTACTTGGAAACAAATGTTTAATCTTTCATCTCTCCCCACCTGCATTCTTCCTCAGTGTACTTTTTATTCAGCAGGACTCGGATGAGAGAGAGAGAGAGAGAGAGAGAGAGGAACTCTCTTCACATCAGCGTCAAAGGAAAAAGTGTTCAGCGACTTACAGTCCTAGTGACTGTTCTGTGTAAAAGCAGGATTGTTTTGCCATCAGACCTTGCGTGCCGTACCAGTCTGTGCGTTAGCAGGTGTCTAAGAAAGGTCAAAAGGGAATAACTCCATGTCGTTCACTGGTGTGAATCTTGGTGGGGAGCAGAGCCGAGAGTGAACTGCAGTGAGGGGGAGGTTACTGAAGCCCCAGTTTGTTTCCAGTGAGCGTGGTGTTGTGGTGTTCAAAGTTACAGGTGCCTGCTGGCCTGGAGCTGGATACTTCTGCCTCTGCTTTCTTTGGGGGTTGATGATTCCTTATGTTTATGTTGGCGTGCCAGACAAATTGTTAAAGGTATTTCCATCAGACCTGCTTTGAATGTGTTACCCCTTCATTTAATTAAAAGAAAAAAAGCCCCGCTCCATCACTGCTGCTGTGATGTGTGACAAAAGCCCATCTTCCCTCCCCTGGGAACAGGTGAGAGATGGAACTAAACCCCAAAGGATTTTCTGCTCACTGATGGCACGTGAGTTTTCTTGGGAATTCTCTGCCAAATGTGGTCAGTTGTTTTTGAATGTGGCCATGCGGGGAGTCGAACGTGCCAGCCCAGATCTGCAAACATGCAGTGCCAGAAGGAGAACCTTTGAAATGTCACCTGGGATGTGTTCCACTGACTCACACGTGGGTGCTGTGCCCAGGTCCCCTGTCCAAATCCTGGGCGGGCAGAAGCCAGGACTGCACATTGCTCGTGATATGAATTCAGTTTTGGGGAGGTGAAATACAAATGAGATGCCAGGGAGGGAATGTCTTCTAACTGTATATATTTTTGTCCTAGAGGAGCCCTGCCCAGTGTGACTGCTGCCCAGTGCTGCTCCCTGACTGCACGCTCTCTTGGTGAGCCTCTGTCCTGCTGGCCGTGCCTTTTCTGTCCCCGTCCCCGTGCCGCTCCTTGCCCGTCTTTACCCTCCCGAGCACGTGGCGTGGTCGATTCCTGTCTCCCGGTCCTGGTTTCCCTTTTTGTCTCTGTGTCCCGGCGTCCTTGCTGTGTGTTTGGGACTCCGTCTTTTTGTCTGTCCTTCTCCGTGCCTCACTCGTGTTCCCGTTCTGTTCCCTGTGGCTCTGTGGTGCTCCCCGTGCCATTGTTTCCCCCGGGATCCTTGTGTCCCGTTCGCTGCCCCTGTTCTTTTTTAATCCCTCTCTCGTGCTGCCCATCTAGCATCCCTTTTTTGTGGTTTTTATTTTTTTTTTTTTTTTTCTCCATTTCAGCCTGCACCCCGATCTTCATTTTCTTTCTTGTGCCCTCTCTGCTGCCACTCTCTGCCTCGTGTTCTCTGTGTGTGCGGGGCTGGGGAGGAACTTTAGCCCTCCTGGGGGCTGCCCCTCCCCCCCCCTTTCCTTGTGCCAGCTGGGTCCCTTTTTGGGGGCATGGACCCATGGGAAGGGTTCCCATCAAGGGCCGTGCTGCCGTCCAGGGCAGCTGGAGCGGTTCTGTGCCTTCATTTTGGTGGTGATGAAAGAAGGCTGAGGGGGGGACGGGGTGGAGAGTCGGGGGGCTCCGATGTATTTCGGGGCAGCCCGAGGTCCCCGGCAGAGGGAGCCACGCTGCGGCGCAGGAGCAGGGGAGTGGGGAATGGTGTGGGGGGGGCCGTGCTGGGTGCCCCTCCCCCAGAGGGACCCACGGGTGCCAGGACATTCCCCGGGAGGGGTGGCCGTAGAATACATGAAAAATTTTTTTGTTTGTTTTCATTTCGTTAGAGGGAGGCTTTCTTTACTTTTGGCTGGGGTTTATTTTGGTGCATTCATTCAGGGGGATTTCCTGAAGGGATGGATCTCGTTGTTTCATCCCCCCCCCCTCCCCCCATCCCTTGTCTGTCTGTCTGTCTGTCTGTCTGTCTGTCCGTCCCCAAATCGCCGCAGCCCCGGGCTGAGCTCGGCGGCAGTGCTGCCGCCTTGTGGGCACAGCGCGGTACTGCAGCCGTCGCCTGTCTCGGATCCAGCCCCACAGCGAGCAGTCCGGAGCAGAAGTGTGAAAGCTGGGATCCTTTGACTTCTGCAGGGGACTTCATTTTCTTTTCCTCTTCTTCTCTTCCAGGACCGGAGAAATGGTTCCACTCCTCCCATCTTTGCCAACAGCTGTGCTGTTGGAGGAGCCAGAGCCAAGGTGCCTTCAGCACCAGGGCTCTGCACTGGAGGGCTCCCGGTCCTGACCGCGCAGGGTTCCCCTTTTCCTCCCCGCTGGGATGAAGTGTCTATGGAATCTGGGATCTGGGTGAAACTGCAGCTCTGCTGGTATGCAGGGACGTGAGGTTCCGGGGGACTGCGTTTCCCTGTGGCTTTCCAGGTCGGCAGGAGCCGGAGGAAATGGGGTGCCAGAGCCGTGCCCCATCAGGCCGTGTTTGCCTCTGAGGAACAGAGAGTCCGGGCTGAGGTGAGATTGCCAGGAGTGCTTGGATGGATGAGCCGTGCGGGGAACGGGGAGCTCGGAATCGCAGCTGCTGCTGAATCCGTTGCCTTAGGTCTGCTCCGTCTGTGTCTGTGCCAAGTGGGATTTGTGCTGGGGAGAGAGGTGCTGTGGGGAGCCAGAGGTGAAGTAAATCCTCTGTGGGGATGGGCAGCGAAGGACTGAGTAGCAGGGAAAGGAGAGGATTTCTAAAGGATACGACTGTTTCTGCCAAGAGCGGGGTGGAGCAGCGATGGGGGTGGTTGGGTTTGGCCTGGGCTCTGTTATTCTTGGTGCAATTTTAAAATTCTGTCGTGTGATTTACTGTCCGGGAGCTTTCGAACGAGAGCTGAGCGAAATGTAGGTTAAGCCTTGGAAGTTGGGTCCATTGCCTGCAGCAGCTCGCCGAGGCTGGAGGACTGGGGGGATGGCTGCTCCCAGGAAAGGTTACTTATTTATTGATACTGTGTCACATTTCCCTCAGCGACTGCCAGCCCGGAATGGCTGTGAGTTTGTGCTCTTCTCAGTGGGGGATTGGAGAAGGTTTTGGCTGTAATTAGAAGTGGGAGAAAAATCCTGCTAAATAAAAGCCTCACCTCTGTCCCCCCTAAGTTATCCCCGTTTGTCCCAGCTTGGAGCTGCGCAGAAGTCCGGCAGGGGAAATGACATCAGGGATACAGCTGTCAGTTCCAAGGCAGAGAGAGAAGATGTAGCAGCCAAGGGCAGGGCAGGGGGAAAGGTTTCAGAAAGCATTTCTGTGGTGTAATGAATGCCAATTTCTGCTTGCCCAGGGAGAAGAGGACGAACTCCCAGCCATTCGGGCCTGACAGTCCCCTGCAGCGAGAGCATCCACTGGAAGAGTTCAGGGTCGAAGACAAGGCTGAGGGAAAATCCAGGCTATTTATAAGGGATGATGAGAGGTGGGTCCAGGGTGAGAATCCAGTGGGTAAAGGGAAAAGTGGTGTAAGGGAGGAGTAATACAGGGCAGGGGCCGATAAGGTAGGATGGGTGGAACAGTGCAGTGAACATAAACCAATGGGGGGGGGGGGGGGGGGGCGGGGTACAAGGATACAAGAACTTTCCAGAGCTGGGAGGAGACAAGGGATGACATAACTGGGAATAGAGGCAACCAATGGGAAATGAGGGTTATAAAGCTTTACCTTAAAGCTTTACCATAAAGAATTTTTAAAACCTTTGACAACCTTCTTAGGAGCTATTCTAAACTTAAACAAATGCCCTCCAAGGTCTGGGGCCATGGGCCGACTCCTCACCCAAAACACTGGTCTGGCTTGGGACGTCAGTCAGTCCGATTCCTACACTGGGCCTCTGCATGATATTCACCCAGAAGCTGCCTTTCAAGGACTGAAGTGGAACAAAAGGTATAAAAGAAATGTCATTCCCAGATGGAAAACAGTTTCATTTCTCTTGTGTCTGCTTTTTTTTTTTTTTTTTTTTTTTACAGTTACCTCAAAATTCCCGGATCCAGAACAGCTGCTCTGAGTTTTGGAAGAGATTCCAAAGCAGGATACAGTAGGTTTCAAAGTACACCATGGAAAATCAATCGTTTGTCTGCAGCATGCAGCATGTAGGTGTGATGTCTGTAACTGGTCTTAGTTGATGCAGAGGTACTTGGAAACAAATGTTTAATCTTTCATCTCTCCCCACCTGCATTCTTCCTCAGTGTACTTTTTATTCAGCAGGACTCGGATGAGAGAGAGATAGAGAGAGAGAGAGAGAGAGAGAGAGAGAGAGGAACTCTCTTCACATCAGCGTCAAAGGAAAAAGTGTTCAGCGACTTACAGTCCTAGTGACTGTTCTGTGTAAAAGCAGGATTGTTTTGCCATCAGACCTTGCGTGCCGTACCAGTCTGTGCGTTAACAGGTGTCTAAGAAAGGTCAAAAGGGAATAACTCCATGTCGTTCACTGGTGTGAATCTTGGTGGGGAGCAGAGCCGAGAGTGAACTGCAGTGAGGGGGAGGTTACTGAAGCCCCAGTTTGTTTCCAGTGAGCGTGGTGTTGTGGTGTTCAAAGTTACAGGTGCCTGCTGGCCTGGAGCTGGATACTTCTGCCTCTGCTTTCTTTGGGGGTTGATGATTCCTTATGTTTATGTTGGCGTGCCAGACAAATTGTTAAAGGTATTTCCATCAGACCTGCTTTGAATGTGTTACCCCTTCATTGAATTAAAAGAAAAAAAGCCCCGCTCCATCACTGCTGCTGTGATGTGTGACAAAAGCCCATCTTCCCTCCCCTGGGAACAGGTGAGAGATGGAACTAAACCCCAAAGGATTTTTTGCTCACTGATGGCACGTGAGTTTTCTTGGGAATTCTCTGCCAAATGTGGTCAGTTGTTTTTGAATGTGGCCATGCGGGGAGTCGAACGTGCCAGCCCAGATCTGCAAACATGCAGTGCCAGAAGGAGAACCTTTGAAATGTCACCTGGGATGTGTTCCACTGACTCACAAGTGGGTGCTGTGCCCAGGTCCCCTGTCCAAATCCTGGGCGGGCAGAAGCCAGGACTGCACATTGCTCGTGATATGAATTCAGTTTTGGGGAGGTTAAATACAAATGAGATGCCAGGGAGGGAATGTCTTCTAACTGTATATATTTTTGTCCTAGAGGAGCCCTGCCCAGTGTGACTGCTGCCCAGTGCTGCTCCCTGACTGCACGCTCTCTTGGTGAGCCTCTGTCCTGCTGGCCGTGCCTTTTCTGTCCCCGTCCCCGTGCCGCTCCTTGCCCGTCTTTACCCTCCCGAGCACGTGGCGTGGTCGATTCCTGTCTCCCGGTCCTGGTTTCCCTTTTTGTCTCTGTGTCCCGGCGTCCTTGCTGTGTGTTTGGGACTCCGTCTTTTTGTCTGTCCTTCTCCGTGCCTCACTCGTGTTCCCGTTCTGTTCCCTGTGGCTCTGTGGTGCTCCCCGTGCCATTGTTTCCCCCGGGATCCTTGTGTCCCGTTCGCTGCCCCTGTTCTTTTTTAATCCCTCTCTCGTGCTGCCCATCTAGCATCCCTTTTTTGTGGTTTTTTTTTTTTTTTTTTTTTTCCTCCATTTCAGCCTGCACCCCGATCTTCATTTTCTTTCTTGTGCCCTCTCTGCTGCCACTCTCTGCCTCGTGTTCTCTGTGTGTGCGGGGCTGGGGAGGAACTTTAGCCCTCCTGGGGGCTGCCCCTCCCCCCCCCCCCCCCCCTTTCCTTGTGCCAGCTGGGTCCCTTTTTGGGGGCATGGACCCGTGGGAAGGGTTCCCATCAAGGGCCGTGCTGCCGTCCAGGGCAGCTGGAGCGGTTCTGTGCCTTCATTTTGGTGGTGATGAAAGAAGGCTGAGGGGGGGACGGGGTGGAGAGTCGGGGGGCTCCGATGTATTTCGGGGCAGCCCGAGGTCCCCGGCAGAGGGAGCCACGCTGCGGTGCAGGAGCAGGGGAGTGGGGAATGGTGTGGGGGGGGCCGTGCTGGGTGCCCCTCCCCCAGAGGGACCCACGGGTGCCAGGACATTCCCCGGGAGGGGTGGCCGTAGAATACATGAAAAATTTTTTTGTTTGTTTTCATTTCGTTAGAGGGAGGCTTTCTTTACTTTTGGCTGGGGTTTATTTTGGTGCATTCATTCAGGGGGATTTCCTGAAGGGATGGATCTCGTTGTTTCATCCCCCCCCCCTCCCCCCATCCCTTGTCTGTCTGTCTGTCTGTCTGTCTGTCCGTCCCCAAATCGCCGCAGCCCCGGGCTGAGCTCGGCGGCAGTGCTGCCGCCTTGTGGGCACAGCGCGGTACTGCAGCCGTCGCCTGTCTCGGATCCAGCCCCACAGCGAGCAGTCCGGAGCAGAAGTGTGAAAGCTGGGATCCTTTGACTTCTGCAGGGGACTTCATTTTCTTTTCCTCTTCTTCTCTTCCAGGACCGGAGAAATGGTTCCACTCCTCCCATCTTTGCCAACAGCTGTGCTGTTGGAGGAGCCAGAGCCAAGGTGCCTTCAGCACCAGGGCTCTGCACTGGAGGGCTCCCGGTCCTGACCGCGCAGGGTTCCCCTTTTCCTCCCCGCTGGGATGAAGTGCCTATGGAATCTGGGATCTGGGTGAAACTGCAGCTCTGCTGGTATGCAGGGACGTGAGGTTCCGGGGGACTGTGTTTCCCTGTGGCTTTCCAGGTCGGCAGGAGCCGGAGGAAATGGGGTGCCAGAGCCGTGCCCCATCAGGCCGTGTTTGCCTCTGAGGAACAGAGAGTCCGGGCTGAGGTGAGATTGCCAGGAGTGCTTGGATGGATGAGCCGTGCGGGGAACGGGGAGCTCGGAATCGCAGCTGCTGCTGGATCCGTTGCCTTAGGTCTGCTCCGTCTGTGTCTGTGCCAAGTGGGATTTGTGCTGGGGAGAGAGGTGCTGTGGGGAGCCAGAGGTGAAGTAAATCCTCTGTGGGGATGGGCAGCGAAGGACTGAGTAGCAGGGAAAGGAGAGGATTTCTAAAGGATACGACTGTTTCTGCCAAGAGCGGGGTGGAGCAGCGATGGGGGTGGTTGGGTTTGGCCTGGGCTCTGTTATTCTTGGTGCAATTTTAAAATTCTGTCGTGTGATTTACTGTCCGGGAGCTTTCGAACGAGAGCTGAGCGAAATGTAGGTTAAGCCTTGGAAGTTGGGTCCATTGCCTGCAGCAGCTCGCCGAGGCTGGAGGACTGGGGGGATGGCTGCTCCCAGGAAAGGTTACTTATTTATTGATACTGTGTCACATTTCCCTCAGCGACTGCCAGCCCGGAATGGCTGTGAGTTTGTGCTCTTCTCAGTGGGGGATTGGAGAAGGTTTTGGCTGTAATTAGAAGTGGGAGAAAAATCCTGCTAAATAAAAGCCTCACCTCTGTCCCCCCTAAGTTATCCCCGTTTGTCCCAGCTTGGAGCTGCGCAGAAGTCCGGCAGGGGAAATGACATCAGGGATACAGCTGTCAGTTCCAAGGCAGAGAGAGAAGATGTAGCAGCCAAGGGCAGGGCAGGGGGAAAGGTTTCAGAAAGCATTTCTGTGGTGTAATGAATGCCAATTTCTGCTTGCCCAGGGAGAAGAGGACGAACTCCCAGCCATTCAGGCCTGACAGTCCCCTGCAGCGAGAGCATACACTGGAAG
The DNA here is from genome assembly GCF_963662255.1 of Cinclus cinclus. Taxonomy (NCBI): domain Eukaryota; kingdom Metazoa; phylum Chordata; class Aves; order Passeriformes; family Cinclidae; genus Cinclus; species Cinclus cinclus. The sequence goes on along the minus strand of NW_026912085.1, from coordinate 48,704 downwards.
AGTTCAGGGTCGAAGACAAGGCTGAGGGAAAATCCAGGCTATTTATAAGGGATGATGAGAGGTGAGTCCAGGGTGAGAATCCAGTGGGTAAAGGGAAAAGTGGTGTAAGGGAGGAGTAATACAGGGCAGGGGCCGATAAGGTAGGATGGGTGGAACAGTGCAGTGAACATAAACCAATGGGGGGGGGGGGGGCGGGGGGGGCGGGTACAAGGATACAAGAACTTTCCAGAGCTTGGAGGAGACAAGGGATGACATAACTGGGAATAGAGGCAACCAATGGGAAATGAGGGTTATAAAGCTTTACCTTAAAGCTTTACCATAAAGAATTTTTAAAACCTTTGACAACCTTCTTAGGAGCTATTCTAAACTTAAACAAATGCCCTCCAAGGTCTGGGGCCATGGGCCGACTCCTCACCCAAAACACTGGTCTGGCTTGGGACGTCAGTCAGTCCGATTCCTACACTGGGCCTCTGCATGATATTCACCCAGAAGCTGCCTTTCAAGGACTGAAGTGGAACAAAAGGTATAAAAGAAATGTCATTCCCAGATGGAAAACAGTTTCATTTCTCTTGTGTCTGCTTTTTTTTTTTTTTTTTTTACAGTTACCTCAAAATTCCCGGATCCAGAACAGCTGCTCTGAGTTTTGGAAGAGATTCCAAAGCAGGATACAGTAGGTTTCAAAGTACACCATGGAAAGTCAATCGTTTGTCTGCAGCATGCAGCATGTAGGTGTGATGTCTGTAACTGGTCTTAGTTGATGCAGAGGTACTTGGAAACAAATGTTTAATCTTTCATCTCTCCCCACCTGCATTCTTCCTCAGTGTACTTTTTATTCAGCAGGACTCGGATGAGAGAGAGAGAGAGAGAGAGAGAGAGAGAGGAACTCTCTTCACATCAGCGTCAAAGGAAAAAGTGTTCAGCGACTTACAGTCCTAGTGACTGTTCTGTGTAAAAGCAGGATTGTTTTGCCATCAGACCTTGCGTGCCGTACCAGTCTGTGCGTTAGCAGGTGTCAAAGAAAGGTCAAAAGGGAATAACTCCATGTCGTTCACTGGTGTGAATCTTGGTGGGGAGCAGAGCCGAGAGTGAACTGCAGTGAGGGGGAGGTTACTGAAGCCCCAGTTTGTTTCCAGTGAGCGTGGTGTTGTGGTGTTCAAAGTTACAGGTGCCTGCTGGCCTGGAGCTGGATACTTCTGCCTCTGCTTTCTTTGGGGGTTGATGATTCCTTATGTTTATGTTGGCGTGCCAGACAAATTGTTAAAGGTATTTCCATCAGACCTGCTTTGAATGTGTTACCCCTTCATTGAATTAAAAGAAAAAAAGCCCCGCTCCATCACTGCTGCTGTGATGTGTGACAAAAGCCCATCTTCCCTCCCCTGGGAACAGGTGAGAGATGGAACTAAACCCCAAAGGATTTTCTGCTCACTGATGGCACGTGAGTTTTCTTGGGAATTCTCTGCCAAATGTGGTCAGTTGTTTTTGAATGTGGCCATGCGGGGAGTCGAACGTGCCAGCCCAGATCTGCAAACATGCAGTGCCAGAAGGAGAACCTTTGAAATGTCACCTGGGATGTGTTCCACTGACTCACAAGTGGGTGCTGTGCCCAGGTCCCCTGTCCAAATCCTGGGCGGGCAGAAGCCAGGACTGCACATTGCTCGTGATATGAATTCAGTTTTGGGGAGGTTAAATACAAATGAGATGCCAGGGAAGGAATGTCTTCTAACTGTATATATTTTTGTCCTAGAGGAGCCCTGCCCAGTGTGACTGCTGCCCAGTGCTGCTCCCTGACTGCACGCTCTCTTGGTGAGCCTCTGTCCTGCTGGCCGTGCCTTTTCTGTCCCCGTCCCCGTGCCGCTCCTTGCCCGTCTTTACCCTCCCGAGCACGTGGCGTGGTCGATTCCTGTCTCCCGGTCCTGGTTTCCCTTTTTGTCTCTGTGTCCCGGCGTCCTTGCTGTGTGTTTGGGACTCCGTCTTTTTGTCTGTCCTTCTCCGTGCCTCACTCGTGTTCCCGTTCTGTTCCCTGTGGCTCTGTGGTGCTCCCCGTGCCATTGTTTCCCCCGGGATCCTTGTGTCCCGTTCGCTGCCCCTGTTCTTTTTTAATCCCTCTCTCGTGCTGCCCATCTAGCATCCCTTTTTTGTGTTTTTATTTTTTTTTTTTTTTTTTTTCCTCCATTTCAGCCTGCACCCCGATCTTCATTTTCTTTCTTGTGCCCTCTCTGCTGCCACTCTCTGCCTCGTGTTCTCTGTGTGTGCGGGGCTGGGGAGGAACTTTAGCCCTCCTGGGGGCTGCCCCTCCCCCCCCCCCCCTTTCCTTGTGCCAGCTGGGTCCCTTTTTGGGGGCATGGACCCGTGGGAAGGGTTCCCATCAAGGGCCGTGCTGCCGTCCAGGGCAGCTGGAGCGGTTCTGTGCCTTCATTTTGGTGGTGATGAAAGAAGGCTGAGGGGGGGACGGGGTGGAGAGTCGGGGGGCTCCGATGTATTTCGGGGCAGCCCGAGGTCCCCGGCAGAGGGAGCCACGCTGCGGCGCAGGAGCAGGGGAGTGGGGAATGGTGTGGGGGGGGCCGTGCTGGGTGCCCCTCCCCCAGAGGGACCCACGGGTGCCAGGACATTCCCCGGGAGGGGTGGCCGTAGAATACATGAAAAATTTTTTTGTTTGTTTTCATTTCGTTAGAGGGAGGCTTTCTTTACTTTTGGCTGGGGTTTATTTTGGTGCATTCATTCAGGGGGATTTCCTGAAGGGATGGATCTCGTTGTTTCATCCCCCCCCCCTCCCCCCATCCCTTGTCTGTCTGTCTGTCTGTCTGTCTGTCTGTCCGTCCCCAAATCGCCGCAGCCCCGGGCTGAGCTCGGCGGCAGTGCTGCCGCCTTGTGGGCACAGCGCGGTACTGCAGCCGTCGCCTGTCTCGGATCCAGCCCCACAGCGAGCAGTCCGGAGCAGAAGTGTGAAAGCTGGGATCCTTTGACTTCTGCTGGGGACTTCATTTTCTTTTCCTCTTCTTCTCTTCCAGGACCGGAGAAATGGTTCCACTCCTCCCATCTTTGCCAACAGCTGTGCTGTTGGAGGAGCCAGAGCCAAGGTGCCTTCAGCACCAGGGCTCTGCACTGGAGGGCTCCCGGTCCTGACCGCGCAGGGTTCCCCTTTTCCTCCCCGCTGGGATGAAGTGTCTATGGAATCTGGGATCTGGGTGAAACTGCAGCTCTGCTGGTATGCAGGGACGTGAGGTTCCGGGGGACTGCGTTTCCCTGTGGCTTTCCAGGTCGGCAGGAGCCGGAGGAAATGGGGTGCCAGAGCCGTGCCCCATCAGGCCGTGTTTGCCTCTGAGGAACAGAGAGTCCGGGCTGAGGTGAGATTGCCAGGAGTGCTTGGATGGATGAGCCGTGCGGGGAACGGGGAGCTCGGAATCGCAGCTGCTGCTGAATCCGTTGCCTTAGGTCTGCTCCGTCTGTGTCTGTGCCAAGTGGGATTTGTGCTGGGGAGAGAGGTGCTGTGGGGAGCCAGAGGTGAAGTAAATCCTCTGTGGGGATGGGCAGCGAAGGACTGAGTAGCAGGGAAAGGAGAGGATTTCTAAAGGATACGACTGTTTCTGCCAAGAGCGGGGTGGAGCAGCGATGGGGGTGGTTGGGTTTGGCCTGGGCTCTGTTATTCTTGGTGCAATTTTAAAATTCTGTCGTGTGATTTACTGTCCGGGAGCTTTCGAACGAGAGCTGAGCGAAATGTAGGTTAAGCCTTGGAAGTTGGGTCCATTGCCTGCAGCAGCTCGCCGAGGCTGGAGGACTGGGGGGATGGCTGCTCCCAGGAAAGGTTACTTATTTATTGATACTGTGTCACATTTCCCTCAGCGACTGCCAGCCCGGAATGGCTGTGAGTTTGTGCTCTTCTCAGTGGGGGATTGGAGAAGGTTTTGGCTGTAATTAGAAGTGGGAGAAAAATCCTGCTAAATAAAAGCCTCACCTCTGTCCCCCCTAAGTTATCCCCGTTTGTCCCAGCTTGGAGCTGCGCAGAAGTCCGGCAGGGGAAATGACATCAGGGATACAGCTGTCAGTTCCAAGGCAGAGAGAGAAGATGTAGCAGCCAAGGGCAGGGCAGGGGGAAAGGTTTCAGAAAGCATTTCTGTGGTGTAATGAATGCCAATTTCTGCTTGCCCAGGGAGAAGAGGACGAACTCCCAGCCATTCAGGCCTGACAGTCCCCTGCAGCGAGAGCATCCACTGGAAGAGTTCAGGGTCGAAGACAAGGCTGAGGGAAAATCCAGGCTATTTATAAGGGATGATGAGAGGTGGGTCCAGGGTGAGAATCCAGTGGGTAAAGGGAAAAGTGGTGTAAGGGAGGAGTAATACAGGGCAGGGGCCGATAAGGTAGGATGGGTGGAACAGTGCAGTGAACATAAACCAATGGGGGGGGGGGGTTGGGGCGGGGGGGGGCGGGGTACAAGGATACAAGAACTTTCCAGAGCTGGGAGGAGACAAGGGATGACATAACTGGGAATAGAGGCAACCAATGGGAAATGAGGGTTATAAAGCTTTACCTTAAAGCTTTACCATAAAGAATTTTTAAAACCTTTGACAACCTTCTTAGGAGCTATTCTAAACTTAAACAAATGCCCTCCAAGGTCTGGGGCCATGGGCCGACTCCTCACCCAAAACACTGGTCTGGCTTGGGACGTCAGTCAGTCCGATTCCTACACTGGGCCTCTGCATGATATTCGCCCAGAAGCTGCCTTTCAAGGACTGAAGTGGAACAAAAGGTATAAAAGAAATGTCATTCCCAGATGGAAAACAGTTTCATTTCTCTTGTGTCTGCTTTTTTTTTTTTTTTTTTTTTTTTTTACAGTTACCTCAAAATTCCCGGATCCAGAACAGCTGCTCTGAGTTTTGGAAGAGATTCCAAAGCAGGATACAGTAGGTTTCAAAGTACACCATGGAAAGTCAATCGTTTGTCTGCAGCATGCAGCATGTAGGTGTGATGTCTGTAACTGGTCTTAGTTGATGCAGAGGTACTTGGAAACAAATGTTTAATCTTTCATCTCTCCCCACCTGCATTCTTCCTCAGTGTACTTTTTATTCAGCAGGACTCGGATGAGAGAGAGAGAGAGAGAGAGAGAGAGAGAGAGAGAGGAACTCTCTTCACATCAGCGTCAAAGGAAAAAGTGTTCAGCGACTTACAGTCCTAGTGACTGTTCTGTGTAAAAGCAGGATTGTTTTGCCATCAGACCTTGCGTGCCGTACCAGTCTGTGCGTTAACAGGTGTCTAAGAAAGGTCAAAAGGGAATAACTCCATGTCGTTCACTGGTGTGAATCTTGGTGGGGAGCAGAGCCGAGAGTGAACTGCAGTGAGGGGGAGGTTACTGAAGCCCCAGTTTGTTTCCAGTGAGCGTGGTGTTGTGGTGTTCAAAGTTACAGGTGCCTGCTGGCCTGGAGCTGGATACTTCTGCCTCTGCTTTCTTTGGGGGTTGATGATTCCTTATGTTTATGTTGGCGTGCCAGACAAATTGTTAAAGGTATTTCCATCAGACCTGCTTTGAATGTGTTACCCCTTCATTGAATTAAAAGAAAAAAAGCCCCGCTCCATCACTGCTGCTGTGATGTGTGACAAAAGCCCATCTTCCCTCCCCTGGGAACAGGTGAGAGATGGAACTAAACCCCAAAGGATTTTCTGCTCACTGATGGCACGTGAGTTTTCTTGGGAATTCTCTGCCAAATGTGGTCAGTTGTTTTTGAATGTGGCCATGCGGGGAGTCGAACGTGCCAGCCCAGATCTGCAAACATGCAGTGCCAGAAGGAGAACCTTTGAAATGTCACCTGGGATGTGTTCCACTGACTCACAAGTGGGTGCTGTGCCCAGGTCCCCTGTCCAAATCCTGGGCGGGCAGAAGCCAGGACTGCACATTGCTCGTGATATGAATTCAGTTTTGGGGAGGTTAAATACAAATGAGATGCCAGGGAGGGAATGTCTTCTAACTGTATATATTTTTGTCCTAGAGGAGCCCTGCCCAGTGTGACTGCTGCCCAGTGCTGCTCCCTGACTGCACGCTCTCTTGGTGAGCCTCTGTCCTGCTGGCCGTGCCTTTTCTGTCCCCGTCCCCGTGCCGCTCCTTGCCCGTCTTTACCCTCCCGAGCACGTGGCGTGGTCGATTCCTGTCTCCCGGTCCTGGTTTCCCTTTTTGTCTCTGTGTCCCCGCGTCCTTGCTGTGTGTTTGGGACTCCGTCTTTTTGTCTGTCCTTCTCCGTGCCTCACTCGTGTTCCCGTTCTGTTCCCTGTGGCTCTGTGGTGCTCCCCGTGCCATTGTTTCCCCCGGGATCCTTGTGTCCCGTTCGCTGCCCCTGTTCTTTTTTAATCCCTCTCTCGTGCTGCCCATCTAGCATCCCTTTTTTGTGGTTTTGGGTTTTTTTTGTTTTTTTTTTCTCCATTTCAGCCTGCACCCCGATCTTCATTTTCTTTCTTGTGCCCTCTCTGCTGCCACTCTCTGCCTCGTGTTCTCTGTGTGTGCGGGGCTGGGGAGGAACTTTAGCCCTCCTGGGGGCTGCCCCTCCCCCCCCCCCTTTCCTTGTGCCAGCTGGGTCCCTTTTTGGGGGCATGGACCCGTGGGAAGGGTTCCCATCAAGGGCCGTGCTGCCGTCCAGGGCAGCTGGAGCGGTTCTTTGCCTTCATTTTGGTGGTGATGAAAGAAGGCTGAGGGGGGGACGGGGTGGAGAGTCGGGGGGCTCCGATGTATTTCGGGGCAGCCCGAGGTCCCCGGCAGAGGGAGCCACGCTGCGGCGCAGGAGCAGGGGAGTGGGGAATGGTGTGGGGGGGGCCGTGCTGGGTGCCCCTCCCCCAGAGGGACCCACGGGTGCCAGGACATTCCCCGGGAGGGGTGGCCGTAGAATACATGAAAAATTTTTTTGTTTGTTTTCATTTCGTTAGAGGAAGGCTTTCTTTACTTTTGGCTGGGGTTTATTTTGGTGCATTCATTCAGGGGGATTTCCTGAAGGGATGGATCTCGTTGTTTCATCCCCCCCCCCTCCCCCCATCCCTTGTCTGTCTGTCTGTCTGTCTGTCTGTCTGTCTGTCTGTCCGTCCCCAAATCGCCGCAGCCCCGGGCTGAGCTCGGCGGCAGTGCTGCCGCCTTGTGGGCACAGCGCGGTACTGCAGCCGTCGCCTGTCTCGGATCCAGCCCCACAGCGAGCAGTCCGGAGCAGAAGTGTGAAAGCTGGGATCCTTTGACTTCTGCAGGGGACTTCATTTTCTTTTCCTCTTCTTCTCTTCCAGGACCGGAGAAATGGTTCCACTCCTCCCATCTTTGCCAACAGCTGTGCTGTTGGAGGAGCCAGAGCCAAGGTGCCTTCAGCACCAGGGCTCTGCACTGGAGGGCTCCCGGTCCTGACCGCGCAGGGTTCCCCTTTTCCTCCCCGCTGGGATGAAGTGTCTATGGAATCTGGGATCTGGGTGAAACTGCAGCTCTGCTGGTATGCAGGGACGTGAGGTTCCGGGGGACTGCGTTTCCCTGTGGCTTTCCAGGTCGGCAGGAGCCGGAGGAAATGGGGTGCCAGAGCCGTGCCCCATCAGGCCGTGTTTGCCTCTGAGGAACAGAGAGTCCGGGCTGAGGTGAGATTGCCAGGAGTGCTTGGATGGATGAGCCGTGCGGGGAACGGGGAGCTCGGAATCGCAGCTGCTGCTGAATCCATTGCCTTAGGTCTGCTCCGTCTGTGTCTGTGCCAAGTGGGATTTGTGCTGGGGAGAGAGGTGCTGTGGGGAGCCAGAGGTGAAGTAAATCCTCTGTGGGGATGGGCAGCGAAGGACTGAGTAGCAGGGAAAGGAGAGGATTTCTAAAGGATACGACTGTTTCTGCCAAGAGCGGGGTGGAGCAGCGATGGGGGTGGTTGGGTTTGGCCTGGGCTCTGTTATTCTTGGTGCAATTTTAAAATTCTGTCGTGTGATTTACTGTCCGGGAGCTTTCGAACGAGAGCTGAGCGAAATGTAGGTTAAGCCTTGGAAGTTGGGTCCAATTGCCTGCAGCAGCTCGCCGAGGCTGGAGGACTGGGGGGATGGCTGCTCCCAGGAAAGGTTACTTATTTATTGATACTGTGTCACATTTCCCTCAGCGACTGCCAGCCCGGAATGGCTGTGAGTTTGTGCTCTTCTCAGTGGGGGATTGGAGAAGGTTTTGGCTGTAATTAGAAGTGGGAGAAAAATCCTGCTAAATAAAAGCCTCACCTCTGTCCCCCCTAAGTTATCCCCGTTTGTCCCAGCTTGGAGCTGCGCAGAAGTCCGGCAGGGGAAATGACATCAGGGATACAGCTGTCAGTTCCAAGGCAGAGAGAGAAGATGTAGCAGCCAAGGGCAGGGCAGGGGGAAAGGTTTCAGAAAGCATTTCTGTGGTGTAATGAATGCCAATTTCTGCTTGCCCAGGGAGAAGAGGACGAACTCCCAGCCATTCAGGCCTGACAGTCCCCTGCAGCGAGAGCATACACTGGAAGAGTTCAGGGTCGAAGACAAGGCTGAGGGAAAATCCAGGCTATTTATAAGGGATGATGAGAGGTGGGTCCAGGGTGAGAATCCAGTGGGTAAAGTGGTGTAAGGGAGGAGTAATACAGGGCAGGGGCCGATAAGGTAGGATGGGTGGAACAGTGCAGTGAACATAAACCAATGGGGGGGGGGGGGGGGGGGGGCGGGGTACAAGGATACAAGAACTTTCCAGAGCTGGGAGGAGACAAGGGATGACATAACTGGGAATAGAGGCAACCAATGGGAAATGAGGGTTATAAAGCTTTACCTTAAAGCTTTACCATAAAGAATTTTTAAAACCTTTGACAACCTTCTTAGGAGCTATTCTAAACTTAAACAAATGCCCTCCAAGGTCTGGGGCCATGGGCCGACTCCTCACCCAAAACACTGGTCTGGCTTGGGACGTCAGTCAGTCCGATTCCTACACTGGGCCTCTGCATGATATTCGCCCAGAAGCTGCCTTTCAAGGACTGAAGTGGAACAAAAGGTATAAAAGAAATGTCATTCCCAGATGGAAAACAGTTTCATTTCTCTTGTGTCTGCTTTTTTTTTTTTTTTTTTTTTTTTTTTTTTTTTTTACAGTTACCTCAAAATTCCCGGATCCAGAACAGCTGCTCTGAGTTTTGGAAGAGATTCCAAAGCAGGATACAGTAGGTTTCAAAGTACACCATGGAAAGTCAATCGTTTGTCTGCAGCATGCAGCATGTAGGTGTGATGTCTGTAACTGGTCTTAGTTGATGCAGAGGTACTTGGAAACAAATGTTTAATCTTTCATCTCTCCCCACCTGCATTCTTCCTCAGTGTACTTTTTATTCAGCAGGACTCGGATGAGAGAGAGAGAGAGAGAGAGAGAGAGAGAGAGGAACTCTCTTCACATCAGCGTCAAAGGAAAAAGTGTTCAGCGACTTACAGTCCTAGTGACTGTTCTGTGTAAAAGCAGGATTGTTTTGCCATCAGACCTTGCGTGCCGTACCAGTCTGTGCGTTAGCAGGTGTCTAAGAAAGGTCAAAAGGGAATAACTCCATGTCGTTCACTGGTGTGAATCTTGGTGGGGAGCAGAGCCGAGAGTGAACTGCAGTGAGGGGGAGGTTACTGAAGCCCCAGTTTGTTTCCAGTGAGCGTGGTGTTGTGGTGTTCAAAGTTACAGGTGCCTGCTGGCCTGGAGCTGGATACTTCTGCCTCTGCTTTCTTTGGGGGTTGATGATTCCTTATGTTTATGTTGGCGTGCCAGACAAATTGTTAAAGGTATTTCCATCAGACCTGCTTTGAATGTGTTACCCCTTCATTGAATTAAAAGAAAAAAAGCCCCGCTCCATCACTGCTGCTGTGATGTGTGACAAAAGCCCATCTTCCCTCCCCTGGGAACAGGTGAGAGATGGAACTAAACCCCAAAGGATTTTCTGCTCACTGATGGCACGTGAGTTTTCTTGGGAATTGTCTGCCAAATGTGGTCAGTTGTTTTTGAATGTGGCCATGCGGGGAGTCGAACGTGCCAGCCCAGATCTGCAAACATGCAGTGCCAGAAGGAGAACCTTTGAAATGTCACCTGGGATGTGTTCCACTGACTCACAAGTGGGTGCTGTGCCCAGGTCCCCTGTCCAAATCCTGGGCGGGCAGAAGCCAGGACTGCACATTGCTCGTGATATGAATTCAGGTTGTTTTGGGGGGGGTCGGGGTGGGGGTTAAATACAAATGAGATGCCAGGGAGGGAATGGCTCCTACGTGTAAATATATTTGTCCTAGAGGAGCCCTGCCCAGTCTGACTGCTGCCCAGTGCTGCTCCCTGACTGTACCCTCTCTTGGTGAGCCTCTGTCCTGCTGCCTGTGTTTTTGTTTTCTGGTTTTGTTTTTTTGTTTGTTTTTTTTTTTTTAATTTCATCCTGCACCCCGATCTTCATATTCTTCCCGTGTCCTCTCTGCTGCCACTCTCCCTTTCTGCCTCGTGTCCTCTGTGTCTGGTTTATAATGTGTAGACTATATGGATATATGAATTCCACGTAAGTATGCCAAATATAAATAGAAAAATGAATTGAAATATAGTTTTAAAATAAAGGGGTTTTAATTTTCTGTTTTGTTAGAGGCTGGGCTTTTCCATAAATGATATAAAAATGTGAAGATATAGAATATATAAATGTGTGTGTGTGTGTATATACATATATATACACACACATAAAATACAAATGTTAGTAATATAAAGATTTCTTAATAAAAATAATATTGTACCCCTGTTGTAATTGATGCCAATATACATTAAATTCAATATCCAAAAATAGGTATTGCTTATGAATATAAATTAATTATTAACAAACATATATATATATATATATATATATATATTTATATCTGTCTATCTATCTAATGGGTTTGGGTTTTTTTTAATTTGTTCATGGCAGGGATTTTTTAGTTTGGGTCGGGGTTTTTTGGGAGCATTCGTTTAGTAGGATTTTTTAAAGGGAGGGACCTCGATGCTTTTTGGGCCCTTGTCTCTGTGTGTGTGTGTGTGTGTGTTTGTCTGTGTGTCTGTGTGTGTGTCTCTCTGTCTGTGTCCCCCGTGTCCCCAAAGAGCCGCGGCCCCGGGCTGAGCTCGGCCGCAGTGCAGCCGCCTTGTGGGAAGAGATGGGTACTGCAGCCGTGCCCCGAAGCGGCGACCGGCTCCTCCTCGGCGCTGCTGCGGGCGGGCGGTGGGGCGCGAAATGGTGCGCGTGACCTTCTCAAGATGGCGGAGGGCCCAAGGTGACGATGCCGTTCCACTGGGACCGATGCGACGCTCGGGACGGCGGACGCAATAGGACCCCAGCAGAGATACGCTGGAGGGGGGGGTTGTCCTTTTTTTCCCGCCCTTTTTTTGCCGTCCTATGTAGAAGGCCGGGTGAGTGATGGCCGGGTCGCCATCTTGGGAGTGGCACGCTGCAATTTCCGCCCTTCCTGGCGCCATCTTTGTTCCTGGCAGAAGCCACTTCCGGTGGCGTTGCCAGCGTTGTCGTGGTAACTGTAAAGCCCCAGATAATGGTGTCTATTGAAGTCGCCTGCCTGAATCCGACCCCCGACGCTGATCGCGTGCTCTCCCGCCGCCTGTCCCACGGGCCATTTCCAGCACCGCTGACCAGTCCGAGCCCATCCGCGCCGCGTAAAAGGCGACGGAAAATCGCGCCGAGAACGCAGGATCGGTTTCGGGGCCGGATTCAGGCAGGCGAGTTCAATAATCGCCAATGTAAGGGGCCTTCTTTTTCGCCTCCCTAAACAAAGATGGCGGAGGCACCGGAAGTGGCTTCTGCCAGTACCAAAGATGGCGGCAGGGAAGGGCGGAAATTGCGTCTCGACCCTTCCCAAGATGGCGACTCAACCGTCACTCGCCCGACCTTCTGCATAGGGCGGCAAAAAGGGGCGGGGAAAAAAGGACCCCCACAGGGTGTCGACTGCATTGCCTGCCCGTGACGCCGACGCCGATCCCTCCCCCCCGGCGCGATTTTGCGCGGCGTTTCCCATCGTGCCCACACGGGCTGCGGGCTCAGCGGCGCCGCGGACGCGCGGGAGCCCGGCGGGCGCCGACAGGCAGCGGCGGATCCACCCCTCTCTCTGCCGGGCTCCTTCCCCGGCCGCCGTCACGGAGAGCGACTCCCGTCCCGCCGCGCCACCTCTCCGCGCTGCCCGGTTCCGCTCCCGCCCGGGGAACGCATCGACGAAGGAAGAGCGGTCGCCCAGCTCCCGGAGCCATCGCCCTGCCCGCAGCCGGGAGCAGCCCGCAGGAGGAGGCAGCTGCTCTCTCTGCCGGAGAGTTGAGAGGGGCGCAAGGATGGGGCGGGGTGGGAACGCGGGCACGGGAGAATTCCCAGGCACAATTCCAGCGCCCCCTTTCAGCTGGCAGCAGCCCGGTGTCCTCTGCGTGTGGCAGCAGCTGCAGCACTGGTTTGGAGCAAGTTTCCATGGCATTTTGTTGCAAAGGTGCCCCTTCCAGCCGGGTGCCCCGGCTGGGTTCCCTGGCTGGGAGAGCCCTTGAAGTAGCCAGAGGGAGCAGCTGCTGCGAATTCCGAGCCCGCTGTTCCTGTGATTCTGGATACAGTGTTTCAGTAGTGTGTGCTTCTGTCCTATGCGCTGCTAGATGTACTTTGGAACAAGTTGACTCTTTCATCCCTCCCCACCTGCATTCTTCCTAGGTGTACGTTTTATTCAGCAGCATTCAGATGAGAGAGAGGAGCTCTGTTCCCATCAGCACGAAAGGAAAAAGTGTGCTCACACAGACCTAAGTTGTTTGGTCAAAAAATTCTTACTTTGCTTTGGTCCAAAAAATGTTATTCCTGTGTGCAAGCTCACGGGGAAGATTTTATTCAACAGCTCTCAGTAGGACATCAAAGCTCCACTTCCCCTTTTCTTGAACAGCCTGAGACCCAATATTACTTGATATCAATTATTTTTCAGGCGTTTGGAACTTTTTGAAGAGCCAGAAGGATTGTTTGTGCATACGTGTGTCACTAATATCCCTCCTCTCTCCAATGGAGGATGGGGGGGGAAAGGGATGCAGAGCTTCCTACAAGGGGCTGTAAGTGCAAATAAAGAGGAGCCAGAGGTTTAGTTGATATGAATCACTGTTTCTGAAAAGAGCCTGATGGATTTCCTGATACCAAAACCAGTAGGAATAGGAGACTGAACTCGGGCATCGTGATGGTCTCCTTGGCTTTAAAAAGCTTTAATGGCTTTAAAGGGCATTTCTATCAGACCTGGTTTATTTTTGTTCCCTTTCATTAAATTTTAAAAAGAAAAAAAGCCCCGCTCCATCACTGCTGCTGTGATGTGTGACAAAAGCCCATCTTCCCTCCCCTGGGAACAGGTGAGAGATGGAACTAAACCCCAAAGGATTTTCTGCTCACTGATGGCACGTGAGTTTTCTTGGGAATTCTCTGCCAAATGTGGTCAGTTGTTTTTGAATGTGGCCATGCGGGGAGTCGAACGTGCCAGCCCAGATCTGCAAACATGCAGTGCCAGAAGGAGAACCTTTGAAATGTCACCTGGGATGTGTTCCACTGACTCACAAGTGGGTGCTGTGCCCAGGTCCCCTGTCCAAATCCTGGGCGGGCAGAAGCCAGGACTGCACATTGCTCGTGATATGAATTCAGTTTTGGGGAGGTTAAATACAAATGAGATGCCAGGGAGGGAATGTCTTCTAACTGTATATATTTTTGTCCTAGAGGAGCCCTGCCCAGTGTGACTGCTGCCCAGTGCTGCTCCCTGACTGCACGCTCTCTTGGTGAGCCTCTGTCCTGCTGGCCGTGCCTTTTCTGTCCCCGTCCCCGTGCCGCTCCTTGCCCGTCTTTACCCTCCCGAGCACGTGGCGTGGTCGATTCCTGTCTCCCGGTCCTGGTTTCCCTTTTTGTCTCTGTGTCCCGGCGTCCTTGCTGTGTGTTTGGGACTCCGTCTTTTTGTCTGTCCTTCCCCGTGCCTCACTCGTGTTCCCGTTCTGTTCCCTGTGGCTCTGTGGTGCTCCCCGTGCCATTGTTTCCCCCGGGATCCTTGTGTCCCGTTCGCTGCCCCTGTTCTTTTTTAATCCCTCTCTCGTGCTGCCCATCTAGCATCCCTTTTTTGTGTTTTTTTTTTTTTTTTTTTTCCTCCATTTCAGCCTGCACCCCGATCTTCATTTTCTTTCTTGTGCCCTCTCTGCTGCCACTCTCTGCCTCGTGTTCTCTGTGTGTGCGGGGCTGGGGAGGAACTTTAGCCCTCCTGGGGGCTGCCCCTCCCCCCCCCCCCCCCTTTCCTTGTGCCAGCTGGGTCCCTTTTTGGGGGCATGGACCCGTGGGAAGGGTTCCCATCAAGGGCCGTGCTGCCGTCCAGGGCAGCTGGAGCGGTTCTGTGCCTTCATTTTGGTGGTGATGAAAGAAGGCTGAGGGGTGGACGGGGTGGAGAGTCGGGGGGCTCCGATGTATTTCGGGGCAGCCCGAGGTCCCCGGCAGAGGGAGCCACGCTGCGGCGCAGGAGCAGGGGAGTGGGGAATGGTGTGGGGGGGGCCGTGCTGGGTGCCCCTCCCCCAGAGGGACGCACGGGTGCCAGGACATTCCCCGGGAGGGGTGGCCGTAGAATACATGAAAAATTTTTTTGTTTGTTTTCATTTCGTTAGAGGAAGGCTTTCTTTACTTTTGGCTGGGGTTTATTTTGGTGCATTCATTCAGGGGGATTTCCTGAAGGGATGGATCTCGTTGTTTCATCCCCCCCCCTCCCCCCATCCCTTGTCTGTCTGTCTGTCTGTCTGTCTGTCTGTCCGTCCCCAAATCGCCGCAGCCCCGGGCTGAGCTCGGCGGCAGTGCTGCCGCCTTGTGGGCACAGCGCGGTACTGCAGCCGTCGCCTGTCTCGGATCCAGCCCCACAGCGAGCAGTCCGGAGCAGAAGTGTGAAAGCTGGGATCCTTTGACTTCTGCAGGGGACTTCATTTTCTTTTCCTCTTCTTCTCTTCCAGGACCGGAGAAATGGTTCCACTCCTCCCATCTTTGCCAACAGCTGTGCTGTTGGAGGAGCCAGAGCCAAGGTGCCTTCAGCACCAGGGCTCTGCACTGGAGGGCTCCCGGTCCTGACCGCGCAGGGTTCCCCTTTTCCTCCCCGCTGGGATGAAGTGTCTATGGAATCTGGGATCTGGGTGAAACTGCAGCTCTGCTGGTATGCAGGGACGTGAGGTTCCGGGGGACTGCGTTTCCCTGTGGCTTTCCAGGTCGGCAGGAGCCGGAGGAAATGGGGTGCCAGAGCCGTGCCCCATCAGGCCGTGTTTGCCTCTGAGGAACAGAGAGTCCGGGCTGAGGTGAGATTGCCAGGAGTGCTTGGATGGATGAGCCGTGCGGGGAACGGGGAGCTCGGAATCGCAGCTGCTGCTGAATCCGTTGCCTTAGGTCTGCTCCGTCTGTGTCTGTGCCAAGTGGGATTTGTGCTGGGGAGAGAGGTGCTGTGGGGAGCCAGAGGTGAAGTAAATCCTCTGTGGGGATGGGCAGCGAAGGACTGAGTAGCAGGGAAAGGAGAGGATTTCTAAAGCATACGACTGTTTCTGCCAAGAGCGGGGTGGAGCAGCGATGGGGGTGGTTGGGTTTGGCCTGGGCTCTGTTATTCTTGGTGCAATTTTAAAATTCTGTCGTGTGATTTACTGTCCGGGAGCTTTCGAACGAGAGCTGAGCGAAATGTAGGTTAAGCCTTGGAAGTTGGGTCCAATTGCCTGCAGCAGCTCGCCGAGGCTGGAGGACTGGGGGGATGGCTGCTCCCAGGAAAGGTTACTTATTTATTGATACTGTGTCACATTTCCCTCAGCGACTGCCAGCCCGGAATGGCTGTGAGTTTGGGCTCTTCTCAGTGGGGGATTGGAGAAGGTTTTGGCTGTAATTAGAAGTGGGAGAAAAATCCTGCTAAATAAAAGCCTCACCTCTGTCCCCCCTAAGTTATCCCCGTTTGTCCCAGCTTGGAGCTGCGCAGAAGTCCGGCAGGGGAAATGACATCAGGGATACAGCTGTCAGTTCCAAGGCAGAGAGAGAAGATGTAGCAGCCAAGGGCAGGGCAGGGGGAAAGGTTTCAGAAAGCATTTCTGTGGTGTAATGAATGCCAATTTCTGCTTGCCCAGGGAGAAGAGGACGAACTCCCAGCCATTCAGGCCTGACAGTCCCCTGCAGCGAGAGCATACACTGGAAGAGTTCAGGGTCGAAGACAAGGCTGAGGGAAAATCCAGGCTATTTATAAGGGATGATGAGAGGTGGGTCCAGGGTGAGAATCCAGTGGGTAAAGGGAAAAGTGGTGTAAGGGAGGAGTAATACAGGGCAGGGGCCGATAAGGTAGGATGGGTGGAACAGTGCAGTGAACATAAACCAATGGGGGGGGGGGGGGGGGCGGGGTACAAGGATACAAGAACTTTCCAGAGCTGGGAGGAGACAAGGGATGACATAACTGGGAATAGAGGCAACCAATGGGAAATGAGGGTTATAAAGCTTTACCTTAAAGCTTTACCATAAAGAATTTTTAAAACCTTTGACAACCTTCTTAGGAGCTATTCTAAACTTAAACAAATGCCCTCCAAGGTCTGGGGCCATGGGCCGACTCCTCACCCAAAACACTGGTCTGGCTTGGGACGTCAGTCAGTCCGATTCCTACACTGGGCCTCTGCATGATATTCGCCCAGAAGCTGCCTTTCAAGGACTGAAGTGGAACAAAAGGTATAAAAGAAATGTCATTCCCAGATGGAAAACAGTTTCATTTCTCTTGTGTCTGCTTTTTTTTTTTTTTTTTTTTTTTTTACAGTTACCTCAAAATTCCCGGATCCAGAACAGCTGCTCTGAGTTTTGGAAGAGATTCCAAAGCAGGATACAGTAGGTTTCAAAGTACACCATGGAAAGTCAATCGTTTGTCTGCAGCATGCAGCATGTAGGTGTGATGTCTGTAACTGGTCTTAGTTGATGCAGAGGTACTTGGAAACAAATGTTTAATCTTTCATCTCTCCCCACCTGCATTCTTCCTCAGTGTACTTTTTATTCAGCAGGACTCGGATGAGAGAGAGAGAGAGAGAGAGAGAGAGAGAGAGAGGAACTCTCTTCACATCAGCGTCAAAGGAAAAAGTGTTCAGCGACTTACAGTCCTAGTGACTGTTCTGTGTAAAAGCAGGATTGTTTTGCCATCAGACCTTGCGTGCCGTACCAGTCTGTGCGTTAGCAGGTGTCTAAGAAAGGTCAAAAGGGAATAACTCCATGTCGTTCACTGGTGTGAATCTTGGTGGGGAGCAGAGCCGAGAGTGAACTGCAGTGAGGGGGAGGTTACTGAAGCCCCAGTTTGTTTCCAGTGAGCGTGGTGTTGTGGTGTTCAAAGTTACAGGTGCCTGCTGGCCTGGAGCTGGATACTTCTGCCTCTGCTTTCTTTGGGGGTTGATGATTCCTTATGTTTATGTTGGCGTGCCAGACAAATTGTTAAAGGTATTTCCATCAGACCTGCTTTGAATGTGTTACCCCTTCATTGAATTAAAAGAAAAAAAGCCCCGCTCCATCACTGCTGCTGTGATGTGTGACAAAAGCCCATCTTCCCTCCCCTGGGAACAGGTGAGAGATGGAACTAAACCCCAAAGGATTTTCTGCTCACTGATGGCACGTGAGTTTTCTTGGGAATTGTCTGCCAAATGTGGTCAGTTGTTTTTGAATGTGGCCATGCGGGGAGTCGAACGTGCCAGCCCAGATCTGCAAACATGCAGTGCCAGAAGGAGAACCTTTGAAATGTCACCTGGGATGTGTTCCACTGACTCACAAGTGGGTGCTGTGCCCAGGTCCCCTGTCCAAATCCTGGGCGGGCAGAAGCCAGGACTGCACATTGCTCGTGATATGAATTCAGGTTGTTTTGGGGGGGGTCGGGGTGGGGGTTAAATACAAATGAGATGCCAGGGAGGGAATGGCTCCTACGTGTAAATATATTTGTCCTAGAGGAGCCCTGCCCAGTCTGACTGCTGCCCAGTGCTGCTCCCTGACTGTACCCTCTCTTGGTGAGCCTCTGTCCTGCTGCCTGTGTTTTTGTTTTCTGGTTTTGTTTTTTTGTTTGTTTTTTTTTTTTTAATTTCATCCTGCACCCCGATCTTCATATTCTTCCCGTGTCCTCTCTGCTGCCACTCTCCCTTTCTGCCTCGTGTCCTCTGTGTCTGGTTTATAATGTGTAGACTATATGGATATATGAATTCCACGTAAGTATGCCAAATATAAATAGAAAAATGAATTGAAATATAGTTTTAAAATAAAGGGGTTTTAATTTTCTGTTTTGTTAGAGGCTGGGCTTTTCCATAAATGATATAAAAATGTGAAGATATAGAATATATAAATGTGTGTGTGTGTGTATATACATATATATACACACACATAAAATACAAATGTTAGTAATATAAAGATTTCTTAATAAAAATAATATTGTACCCCTGTTGTAATTGATGCCAATATACATTAAATTCAATATCCAAAAATAGGTATTGCTTATGAATATAAATTAATTATTAACAAACATATATATATATATATATATATATATTTATATCTGTCTATCTATCTAATGGGTTTGGGTTTTTTTTAATTTGTTCATGGCAGGGATTTTTTAGTTTGGGTCGGGGTTTTTTGGGAGCATTCGTTTAGTAGGATTTTTTAAAGGGAGGGACCTCGATGCTTTTTGGGCCCTTGTCTCTGTGTGTGTGTGTGTGTGTGTGTTTGTCTGTGTGTCTGTGTGTGTGTCTCTCTGTCTGTGTCCCCCGTGTCCCCAAAGAGCCGCGGCCCCGGGCTGAGCTCGGCCGCAGTGCAGCCGCCTTGTGGGAAGAGATGGGTACTGCAGCCGTGCCCCGAAGCGGCGACCGGCTCCTCCTCGGCGCTGCTGCGGGCGGGCGGTGGGGCGCGAAATGGTGCGCGTGACCTTCTCAAGATGGCGGAGGGCCCAAGGTGACGATGCCGTTCCACTGGGACCGATGCGACGCTCGGGACGGCGGACGCAATAGGACCCCAGCAGAGATACGCTGGAGGGGGGGGTTGTCCTTTTTTTCCCGCCCTTTTTTTGCCGTCCTATGTAGAAGGCCGGGTGAGTGATGGCCGGGTCGCCATCTTGGGAGTGGCACGCTGCAATTTCCGCCCTTCCTGGCGCCATCTTTGTTCCTGGCAGAAGCCACTTCCGGTGGCGTTGCCAGCGTTGTCGTGGTAACTGTAAAGCCCCAGATAATGGTGTCTATTGAAGTCGCCTGCCTGAATCCGACCCCCGACGCTGATCGCGTGCTCTCCCGCCGCCTGTCCCACGGGCCATTTCCAGCACCGCTGACCAGTCCGAGCCCATCCGCGCCGCGTAAAAGGCGACGGAAAATCGCGCCGAGAACGCAGGATCGGTTTCGGGGCCGGATTCAGGCAGGCGAGTTCAATAATCGCCAATGTAAGGGGCCTTCTTTTTCGCCTCCCTAAACAAAGATGGCGGAGGCACCGGAAGTGGCTTCTGCCAGTACCAAAGATGGCGGCAGGGAAGGGCGGAAATTGCGTCTCGACCCTTCCCAAGATGGCGACTCAACCGTCACTCGCCCGACCTTCTGCATAGGGCGGCAAAAAGGGGCGGGGAAAAAAGGACCCCCACAGGGTGTCGACTGCATTGCCTGCCCGTGACGCCGACGCCGATCCCTCCCCCCCGGCGCGATTTTGCGCGGCGTTTCCCATCGTGCCCACACGGGCTGCGGGCTCAGCGGCGCCGCGGACGCGCGGGAGCCCGGCGGGCGCCGACAGGCAGCGGCGGATCCGCCCCTCTCTCTGCCGGGCTCCTTCCCCGGCCGCCGTCACGGAGAGCGACTCCCGTCCCGCCGCGCCACCTCTCCGCGCTGCCCGGTTCCGCTCCCGCCCGGGGAACGCATCGACGAAGGAAGAGCGGTCGCCCAGCTCCCGGAGCCATCGCCCTGCCCGCAGCCGGGAGCAGCCCGCAGGAGGAGGCAGCTGCTCTCTCTGCCGGAGAGTTGAGAGGGGCGCAAGGATGGGGCGGGGTGGGAACGCGGGCACGGGAGAATTCCCAGGCACAATTCCAGCGCCCCCTTTCAGCTGGCAGCAGCCCGGTGTCCTCTGCGTGTGGCAGCAGCTGCAGCACTGGTTTGGAGCAAGTTTCCATGGCATTTTGTTGCAAAGGTGCCCCTTCCAGCCGGGTGCCCCGGCTGGGTTCCCTGGCTGGGAGAGCCCTTGAAGTAGCCAGAGGGAGCAGCTGCTGCGAATTCCGAGCCCGCTGTTCCTGTGATTCTGGATACAGTGTTTCAGTAGTGTGTGCTTCTGTCCTATGCGCTGCTAGATGTACTTTGGAACAAGTTGACTCTTTCATCCCTCCCCACCTGCATTCTTCCTAGGTGTACGTTTTATTCAGCAGCATTCAGATGAGAGAGAGGAGCTCTGTTCCCATCAGCACGAAAGGAAAAAGTGTGCTCACACAGACCTAAGTTGTTTGGTCAAAAAATTCTTACTTTGCTTTGGTCCAAAAAATGTTATTCCTGTGTGCAAGCTCACGGGGAAGATTTTATTCAACAGCTCTCAGTAGGACATCAAAGCTCCACTTCCCCTTTTCTTGAACAGCCTGAGACCCAATATTACTTGATATCAATTATTTTTCAGGCGTTTGGAACTTTTTGAAGAGCCAGAAGGATTGTTTGTGCATACGTGTGTCACTAATATCCCTCCTCTCTCCAATGGAGGATGGGGGGGGAAAGGGATGCAGAGCTTCCTACAAGGGGCTGTAAGTGCAAATAAAGAGGAGCCAGAGGTTTAGTTGATATGAATCACTGTTTCTGAAAAGAGCCTGATGGATTTCCTGATACCAAAACCAGTAGGAATAGGAGACTGAACTCGGGCATCGTGATGGTCTCCTTGGCTTTAAAAAGCTTTAATGGCTTTAAAGGGCATTTCTATCAGACCTGGTTTATTTTTGTTCCCTTTCATTAAATTTTAAAAAGAAAAAAAGCCCCGCTCCATCACTGCTGCTGTGATGTGTGACAAAAGCCCATCTTCCCTCCCCTGGGAACAGGTGAGAGATGGAACTAAACCCCAAAGGATTTTCTGCTCACTGATGGCACGTGAGTTTTCTTGGGAATTCTCTGCCAAATGTGGTCAGTTGTTTTTGAATGTGGCCATGCGGGGAGTCGAACGTGCCAGCCCAGATCTGCAAACATGCAGTGCCAGAAGGAGAACCTTTGAAATGTCACCTGGGATGTGTTCCACTGACTCACAAGTGGGTGCTGTGCCCAGGTCCCCTGTCCAAATCCTGGGCGGGCAGAAGCCAGGACTGCACATTGCTCGTGATATGAATTCAGTTTTGGGGAGGTTAAATACAAATGAGATGCCAGGGAGGGAATGTCTTCTAACTGTATATATTTTTGTCCTAGAGGAGCCCTGCCCAGTGTGACTGCTGCCCAGTGCTGCTCCCTGACTGCACGCTCTCTTGGTGAGCCTCTGTCCTGCTGGCCGTGCCTTTTCTGTCCCCGTCCCCGTGCCGCTCCTTGCCCGTCTTTACCCTCCCGAGCACGTGGCGTGGTCGATTCCTGTCTCCCGGTCCTGGTTTCCCTTTTTGTCTCTGTGTCCCGGCGTCCTTGCTGTGTGTTTGGGACTCCGTCTTTTTGTCTGTCCTTCCCCGTGCCTCACTCGTGTTCCCGTTCTGTTCCCTGTGGCTCTGTGGTGCTCCCCGTGCCATTGTTTCCCCCGGGATCCTTGTGTCCCGTTCGCTGCCCCTGTTCTTTTTTAATCCCTCTCTCGTGCTGCCCATCTAGCATCCCTTTTTTGTGTTTTTTTTTTTTTTTTTTTTCCTCCATTTCAGCCTGCACCCCGATCTTCATTTTCTTTCTTGTGCCCTCTCTGCTGCCACTCTCTGCCTCGTGTTCTCTGTGTGTGCGGGGCTGGGGAGGAACTTTAGCCCTCCTGGGGGCTGCCCCTCCCCCCCCCCCTTTCCTTGTGCCAGCTGGGTCCCTTTTTGGGGGCATGGACCCGTGGGAAGGGTTCCCATCAAGGGCCGTGCTGCCGTCCAGGGCAGCTGGAGCGGTTCTGTGCCTTCATTTTGGTGGTGATGAAAGAAGGCTGAGGGGGGGACGGGGTGGAGAGTCGGGGGGCTCCGATGTATTTCGGGGCAGCCCGAGGTCCCCGGCAGAGGGAGCCACGCTGCGGCGCAGGAGCAGGGGAGTGGGGAATGGTGTGGGGGGGGCCGTGCTGGGTGCCCCTCCCCCAGAGGGACGCACGGGTGCCAGGACATTCCCCGGGAGGGGTGGCCGTAGAATACATGAAAAATTTTTTTGTTTGTTTTCATTTCGTTAGAGGAAGGCTTTCTTTACTTTTGGCTGGGGTTTATTTTGGTGCATTCATTCAGGGGGATTTCCTGAAGGGATGGATCTCGTTGTTTCATCCCCCCCCCTCCCCCCATCCCTTGTCTGTCTGTCTGTCTGTCTGTCTGTCTGTCCGTCCCCAAATCGCCGCAGCCCCGGGCTGAGCTCGGCGGCAGTGCTGCCGCCTTGTGGGCACAGCGCGGTACTGCAGCCGTCGCCTGTCTCGGATCCAGCCCCACAGCGAGCAGTCCGGAGCAGAAGTGTGAAAGCTGGGATCCTTTGACTTCTGCAGGGGACTTCATTTTCTTTTCCTCTTCTTCTCTTCCAGGACCGGAGAAATGGTTCCACTCCTCCCATCTTTGCCAACAGCTGTGCTGTTGGAGGAGCCAGAGCCAAGGTGCCTTCAGCACCAGGGCTCTGCACTGGAGGGCTCCCGGTCCTGACCGCGCAGGGTTCCCCTTTTCCTCCCCGCTGGGATGAAGTGTCTATGGAATCTGGGATCTGGGTGAAACTGCAGCTCTGCTGGTATGCAGGGACGTGAGGTTCCGGGGGACTGCGTTTCCCTGTGGCTTTCCAGGTCGGCAGGAGCCGGAGGAAATGGGGTGCCAGAGCCGTGCCCCATCAGGCCGTGTTTGCCTCTGAGGAACAGAGAGTCCGGGCTGAGGTGAGATTGCCAGGAGTGCTTGGATGGATGAGCCGTGCGGGGAACGGGGAGCTCGGAATCGCAGCTGCTGCTGAATCCGTTGCCTTAGGTCTGCTCCGTCTGTGTCTGTGCCAAGTGGGATTTGTGCTGGGGAGAGAGGTGCTGTGGGGAGCCAGAGGTGAAGTAAATCCTCTGTGGGGATGGGCAGCGAAGGACTGAGTAGCAGGGAAAGGAGAGGATTTCTAAAGCATACGACTGTTTCTGCCAAGAGCGGGGTGGAGCAGCGATGGGGGTGGTTGGGTTTGGCCTGGGCTCTGTTATTCTTGGTGCAATTTTAAAATTCTGTCGTGTGATTTACTGTCCGGGAGCTTTCGAACGAGAGCTGAGCGAAATGTAGGTTAAGCCTTGGAAGTTGGGTCCAATTGCCTGCAGCAGCTCGCCGAGGCTGGAGGACTGGGGGGATGGCTGCTCCCAGGAAAGGTTACTTATTTATTGATACTGTGTCACATTTCCCTCAGCGACTGCCAGCCCGGAATGGCTGTGAGTTTGGGCTCTTCTCAGTGGGGGATTGGAGAAGGTTTTGGCTGTAATTAGAAGTGGGAGAAAAATCCTGCTAAATAAAAGCCTCACCTCTGTCCCCCCTAAGTTATCCCCGTTTGTCCCAGCTTGGAGCTGCGCAGAAGTCCGGCAGGGGAAATGACATCAGGGATACAGCTGTCAGTTCCAAGGCAGAGAGAGAAGATGTAGCAGCCAAGGGCAGGGCAGGGGGAAAGGTTTCAGAAAGCATTTCTGTGGTGTAATGAATGCCAATTTCTGCTTGCCCAGGGAGAAGAGGACGAACTCCCAGCCATTCAGGCCTGACAGTCCCCTGCAGCGAGAGCATCCACTGGAAGAGTTCAGGGTCGAAGACAAGGCTGAGGGAAAATCCAGGCTATTTATAAGGGATGATGAGAGGTGGGTCCAGGGTGAGAATCCAGTGGGTAAAGTGGTGTAAGGGAGGAGTAATACAGGGCAGGGGCCGATAAGGTAGGATGGGTGGAACAGTGCAGTGAACATAAACCAATGGGGGGGGGGGGCGGGGTACAAGGATACAAGAACTTTCCAGAGCTGGGAGGAGACAAGGGATGACATAACTGGGAATAGAGGCAACCAATGGGAAATGAGGGTTATAAAGCTTTACCTTAAAGCTTTACCATAAAGAATTTTTAAAACCTTTGACAACCTTCTTAGGAGCTATTCTAAACTTAAACAAATGCCCTCCAAGGTCTGGGGCCATGGGCCGACTCCTCACCCAAAACACTGGTCTGGCTTGGGACGTCAGTCAGTCCGATTCCTACACTGGGCCTCTGCATGATATTCGCCCAGAAGCTGCCTTTCAAGGACTGAAGTGGAACAAAAGGTATAAAAGAAATGTCATTCCCAGATGGAAAACAGTTTCATTTCTCTTGTGTCTGCTTTTTTTTTTTTTTTTTTTTTTTTTTTTACAGTTACCTCAAAATTCCCAGATCCAGAACAGCTGCTCTGAGTTTTGGAAGAGATTCCAAAGCAGGATACAGTAGGTTTCAAAGTACACCATGGAAAATCAATCGTTTGTCTGCAGCATGCAGCATGTAGGTGTGATGTCTGTAACTGGTCTTAGTTGATGCAGAGGTACTTGGAAACAAATGTTTAATCTTTCATCTCTCCCCACCTGCATTCTTCCTCAGTGTACTTTTTATTCAGCAGGACTCGGATGAGAGAGAGAGAGAGAGAGAGAGAGAGAGAGAGAGGAACTCTCTTCACATCTCTTCACATCAGCGTCAAAGGAAAAAGTGTTCAGCGACTTACAGTCCTAGTGACTGTTCTGTGTAAAAGCAGGATTGTTTTGCCATCAGACCTTGCGTGCCGTACCAGTCTGTGCGTTAGCAGGTGTCTAAGAAAGGTCAAAAGGGAATAACTCCATGTCGTTCACTGGTGTGAATCTTGGTGGGGAGCAGAGCCGAGAGTGAACTGCAGTGAGGGGGAGGTTACTGAAGCCCCAGTTTGTTTCCAGTGAGCGTGGTGTTGTGGTGTTCAAAGTTACAGGTGCCTGCTGGCCTGGAGCTGGATACTTCTGCCTCTGCTTTCTTTGGGGGTTGATGATTCCTTATGTTTATGTTGGCGTGCCAGACAAATTGTTAAAGGTATTTCCATCAGACCTGCTTTGAATGTGTTACCCCTTCATTTAATTAAAAGAAAAAAAGCCCCGCTCCATCACTGCTGCTGTGATGTGTGACAAAAGCCCATCTTCCCTCCCCTGGGAACAGGTGAGAGATGGAACTAAACCCCAAAGGATTTTCTGCTCACTGATGGCACGTGAGTTTTCTTGGGAATTCTCTGCCAAATGTGGTCAGTTGTTTTTGAATGTGGCCATGCGGGGAGTCGAACGTGCCCGTCCAGATCTGCAAACATGCAGTGCCAGGAGGAGAACCTTTGAAATGTCACCTGGGATGTGTTCCACTGACTCACACGTGGGTGCTGTGCCCAGGTCCCCTGTCCAAATCCTGGGCGGGCAGAAGCCAGGACTGCACATTGCTCGTGATATGAATTCAGTTTTGGGGAGGTGAAATACAAATGAGATGCCAGGGAGGGAATGTCTTCTAACTGTATATATTTTTGTCCTAGAGGAGCCCTGCCCAGTGTGACTGCTGCCCAGTGCTGCTCCCTGACTGCACGCTCTCTTGGTGAGCCTCTGTCCTGCTGGCCGTGCCTTTTCTGTCCCCGTCCCCGTGCCGCTCCTTGCCCGTCTTTACCCTCCCGAGCACGTGGCGTGGTCGATTCCTGTCTCCCGGTCCTGGTTTCCCTTTTTGTCTCTGTGTCCCGGCGTCCTTGCTGTGTGTTTGGGACTCCGTCTTTTTGTCTGTCCTTCTCCGTGCCTCACTCGTGTTCCCGTTCTGTTCCCTGTGGCTCTGTGGTGCTCCCCGTGCCATTGTTTCCCCCGGGATCCTTGTGTCCCGTTCGCTGCCCCTGTTCTTTTTTAATCCCTCTCTCGTGCTGCCCATCTAGCATCCCTTTTTTGTGGTTTTGTTTTTTTTTTTTTTTTTTTCTCCATTTCAGCCTGCACCCCGATCTTCATTTTCTTTCTTGTGCCCTCTCTGCTGCCACTCTCTGCCTCGTGTTCTCTGTGTGTGTGGGGCTGGGGAGGAACTTTAGCCCTCCTGGGGGCTGCCCCTCCCCCCCCCCTTTCCTTGTGCCAGCTGGGTCCCTTTTTGGGGGCATGGACCCGTGGGAAGGGTTCCCATCAAGGGCCGTGCTGCCGTCCAGGGCAGCTGGAGCGGTTCTGTGCCTTCATTTTGGTGGTGATGAAAGAAGGCTGAGGGGGGGACGGGGTGGAGAGTCGGGGGGCTCCGATGTATTTCGGGGCAGCCCGAGGTCCCCGGCAGAGGGAGCCACGCTGCGGCGCAGGAGCAGGGGAGTGGGGAATGGTGGGGGGGGGGCCGTGCTGGGTGCCCCTCCCCCAGAGGGACCCACGGGTGCCAGGACATTCCCCGGGAGGGGTGGCCGTAGAATACATGAAAAATTTTTTTGTTTGTTTTCATTTCGTTAGAGGGAGGCTTTCTTTACTTTTGGCTGGGGTTTATTTTGGTGCATTCATTCAGGGGGATTTCCTGAAGGGATGGATCTCGTTGTTTCATCCCCCCCCCTCCCCCCATCCCTTGTCTGTCTGTCTGTCTGTCTGTCTGTCTGTCTGTCCGTCCCCAAATCGCCGCAGCCCCGGGCTGAGCTCGGCGGCAGTGCTGCCGCCTTGTGGGCACAGCGCGGTACTGCAGCCGTCGCCTGTCTCGGATCCAGCCCCACAGCGAGCAGTCCGGAGCAGAAGTGTGAAAGCTGGGATCCTTTGACTTCTGCAGGGGACTTCATTTTCTTTTCCTCTTCTTCTCTTCCAGGACCGGAGAAATGGTTCCACTCCTCCCATCTTTGCCAAC
The DNA here is from genome assembly GCF_963662255.1 of Cinclus cinclus. Taxonomy (NCBI): domain Eukaryota; kingdom Metazoa; phylum Chordata; class Aves; order Passeriformes; family Cinclidae; genus Cinclus; species Cinclus cinclus. Next base: position 21,850 of record NW_026912085.1, on the reverse strand, counting down.
AGCTGTGCTGTTGGAGGAGCCAGAGCCAAGGTGCCTTCAGCACCAGGGCTCTGCACTGGAGGGCTCCCGGTCCTGACCGCGCAGGGTTCCCCTTTTCCTCCCCGCTGGGATGAAGTGTCTATGGAATCTGGGATCTGGGGGAAACTGCAGCTCTGCTGGTATGCAGGGACGTGAGGTTCCGGGGGACTGCGTTTCCCTGTGGCTTTCCAGGTCGGCAGGAGCCGGAGGAAATGGGGTGCCAGAGCCGTGCCCCATCAGGCCGTGTTTGCCTCTGAGGAACAGAGAGTCCGGGCTGAGGTGAGATTGCCAGGAGTGCTTGGATGGATGAGCCGTGCGGGGAACGGGGAGCTCGGAATCGCAGCTGCTGCTGAATCCGTTGCCTTAGGTCTGCTCCGTCTGTGTCTGTGCCAAGTGGGATTTGTGCTGGGGAGAGAGGTGCTGTGGGGAGCCAGAGGTGAAGTAAATCCTCTGTGGGGATGGGCAGCGAAGGACTGAGTAGCAGGGAAAGGAGAGGATTTCTAAAGGATACGACTGTTTCTGCCAAGAGCGGGGTGGAGCAGCGATGGGGGTGGTTGGGTTTGGCCTGGGCTCTGTTATTCTTGGTGCAATTTTAAAATTCTGTCGTGTGATTTACTGTCCGGGAGCTTTCGAACGAGAGCTGAGCGAAATGTAGGTTAAGCCTTGGAAGTTGGGTCCATTGCCTGCAGCAGCTCGCCGAGGCTGGAGGACTGGGGGGATGGCTGCTCCCAGGAAAGGTTACTTATTTATTGATACTGTGTCACATTTCCCTCAGCGACTGCCAGCCCGGAATGGCTGTGAGTTTGTGCTCTTCTCAGTGGGGGATTGGAGAAGGTTTTGGCTGTAATTAGAAGTGGGAGAAAAATCCTGCTAAATAAAAGCCTCACCTCTGTCCCCCCTAAGTTATCCCCGTTTGTCCCAGCTTGGAGCTGCGCAGAAGTCCGGCAGGGGAAATGACATCAGGGATACAGCTGTCAGTTCCAAGGCAGAGAGAGAAGATGTAGCAGCCAAGGGCAGGGCAGGGGGAAAGGTTTCAGAAAGCATTTCTGTGGTGTAATGAATGCCAATTTCTGCTTGCCCAGGGAGAAGAGGACGAACTCCCAGCCATTCAGGCCTGACAGTCCCCTGCAGCGAGAGCATCCACTGGAAGAGTTCAGGGTCGAAGACAAGGCTGAGGGAAAATCCAGGCTATTTATAAGGGATGATGAGAGGTGGGTCCAGGGTGAGAATCCAGTGGGTAAAGGGAAAAGTGGTGTAAGGGAGGAGTAATACAGGGCAGGGGCCGATAAGGTAGGATGGGTGGAACAGTGCAGTGAACATAAACCAATGGGGGGGGGGGGGGGGCGGGGTACAAGGATACAAGAACTTTCCAGAGCTGGGAGAAGACAAGGGATGACATAACTGGGAATAGAGGCAACCAATGGGAAATGAGGGTTATAAAGCTTTACCTTAAAGCTTTACCATAAAGAATTTTTAAAACCTTTGACAACCTTCTTAGGAGCTATTCTAAACTTAAACAAATGCCCTCCAAGGTCTGGGGCCATGGGCCGACTCCTCACCCAAAACACTGGTCTGGCTTGGGACGTCAGTCAGTCCGATTCCTACACTGGGCCTCTGCATGATATTCGCCCAGAAGCTGCCTTTCAAGGACTGAAGTGGAACAAAAGGTATAAAAGAAATGTCATTCCCAGATGGAAAACAGTTTCATTTCTCTTGTGTCTGCTTTTTTTTTTTTTTTTTTTTTTTTTTACAGTTACCTCAAAATTCCCGGATCCAGAACAGCTGCTCTGAGTTTTGGAAGAGATTCCAAAGCAGGATACAGTAGGTTTCAAAGTACACCTTGGAAAATCAATCATTTGTCTGCAGCATGCAGCATGTAGGTGTGATGTCTGTAACTGGTCTTAGTTGATGCAGAGGTACTTGGAAACAAATGTTTAATCTTTCATCTCTCCCCACCTGCATTCTTCCTCAGTGTACTTTTTATTCAGCAGGACTCGGATGAGAGAGAGAGAGAGAGAGAGAGAGAGAGGAACTCTCTTCACATCAGCGTCAAAGGAAAAAGTGTTCAGCGACTTACAGTCCTAGTGACTGTTCTGTGTAAAAGCAGGATTGTTTTGCCATCAGACCTTGCGTGCCGTACCAGTCTGTGCGTTAGCAGGTGTCTAAGAAAGGTCAAAAGGGAATAACTCCATGTCGTTCACTGGTGTGAATCTTGGTGGGGAGCAGAGCCGAGAGTGAACTGCAGTGAGGGGGAGGTTACTGAAGCCCCAGTTTGTTTCCAGTGAGCGTGGTGTTGTGGTGTTCAAAGTTACAGGTGCCTGCTGGCCTGGAGCTGGATACTTCTGCCTCTGCTTTCTTTGGGGGTTGATGATTCCTTATGTTTATGTTGGCGTGCCAGACAAATTGTTAAAGGTATTTCCATCAGACCTGCTTTGAATGTGTTACCCCTTCATTGAATTAAAAGAAAAAAAGCCCTGCTCCATCACTGCTGCTGTGATGTGTGACAAAAGCCCATCTTCCCTCCCCTGGGAACAGGTGAGAGATGGAACTAAACCCCAAAGGATTTTCTGCTCACTGATGGCACGTGAGTTTTCTTGGGAATTCTCTGCCAAATGTGGTCAGTTGTTTTTGAATGTGGCCATGCGGGGAGTCGAACGTGCCCGTCCAGATCTGCAAACATGCAGTGCCAGAAGGAGAAGCCTTGAAATGTAAACCGGGATTTATTCACCTGACTGACAGGTGTGTGTGCTGTGCCCAGGTCCCCTGTCCAAATCCTGGGCGGGCAGAAGCCAGGACTGCACATTCCTTGTGATAGGAATTCAGGTTGTTTTGGGGGGGGTCAGGGTGGGGGTTAAATACAAATGAGATGCCAGGGAGGGAATGGCTCCTACGTGTAAATATATTTGTCCAAAAGGAGCCCTGCCCAGTCTGACTGCGGCCCAGTGCTGCTCCCTGACTGTACCCTCTCTTGGTGATCCTCTGTCCTGCTGGCCGTGTTTTTGTTTTCTGGTTTTGTTTTTTTGGTTTTTTTTGGTTTTTTTTTTTAATTTCATCCTGCACCCCGATCTTCATATTCTTCCCGTGTCCTCTCTGCTGCCACTCTCCCTTTCTGCCTCGTGTCCTCTGTGTCTGGTTTATAATGTGTAGACTATATGGATATATGAATTCCACGTAAGTATGCCAAATATAAATAGAAAAATGAATTGAAATATAGTTTTAAAATAAAGGGGTTTTAATTTTCTGTTTTGTTAGAGGCCGGGCTTTTCCATAAATGATATAAAAATGTGAAGATATAGAATATATAAATATGTGTGTGTGTGTGTATATACATATATATACACACACATAAAATACAAATGTTAGTAACATAAAGATTTCTTAATAAAATAATATTGTACCCCTGTTGTAATTGATGCCAATATACATTAAATTCAGTATCCAAAAATAGGTATTGCTTATGAATATAAATTAATTATTAACAAACATATATATATATTTATATATATATATCAATCTAATGGGTTTGGGGTTTTTTTAATTTGTTCATGGCAGGGATTTTTTAGTTTGGGTCGGGGTTTTTTGGGAGCATTCGTTTAGTAGGATTTTTTAAAGGGAGGGACCTCGATGCTTTTTGGGCCCTTGTCTCTCTGTGTGTGTGTGTGTGTGTGTGTGTCTGTGTGTGTGTGTGTGTGTCTCTCTGTGTGTGTCCGCCGTGTCCCCAAAGAGCCGCGGCCCCGGGCTGAGCTCGGCCGCAGTGCAGCCGCCTTGTGGGAAGAGATGGGTACTGCAGCCGTGCCCCGAAGCGGCGACCGGCTCCTCTTTGGCGCTGCTGCGGGAGGGCGGTGGGGCGCGAAATGGTGCGCGTGACCTTCTCAAGATGGCGGAGGGCCCAAGGTGACGATGCCGTTCCACTGGGACCGATGCGACGCTCGGGACGGCGGACGCAATAGGACCCCAGCAGAGATACGCTGGAGGGGGGGGGTTGTCCTTTTTTTCCCGCCCTTTTTTTGCCGTCCTATGTAGAAGGCCGGGTGAGTGATGGCCGGGTCGCCATCTTGGGAGTGGCACGCTGCAATTTCCGCCCTTCCTGGCGCCATCTTTGTTCCTGGCAGAAGCCACTTCCGGTGGCGTTGCCAGCGTTGTCGTGGTAACTGTAAAGCCCCAGATAATGGTGTCTATTGAAGTCGCCTGCCTGAATCCGACCCCCGACGCTGATCGCGCGCTCTCCCGCCGCCTGTCCCACGGGCCATTTCCAGCACCGCTGACCAGTCCGAGCCCGTCCGCGCCGCGTAAAAGGCGACGGAAAATCGCGCCGAGAACGCGGGATCGGTTTCGGGGCCGGATTCAGGCAGGCGAGTTCAATAATCGCCAATGTAAGGGGCCTTCTTTTTCACCTCCCTAAACAAAGATGGCGGAGGCACCGGAAGTGGCTTCTGCCAGTACCAAAGATGGCAGCAGGGAAGGGCGGAAATTGCCTCTCGACCCTTCCCAAGATGGCGACTCAACCGTCACTCGCCCGACCTTCTGCATAGGGCGGCAAAAAGGGGCGGGGAAAAAAGGACCCCCACGGGGTGTCGACTGCATTGCCTGCCCGCGACGCCGACGCCGATCCCTCCCCCCCGGCGCGATTTTGCGCGGCGTTTCCCATCGTGCCCACACGGGCTGCGGGCTCAGCGGCGCCGCAGACGCGCGGGAGCCCGGCGGGCGCCGACAGGCAGCGGCGGATCTGCCCCTCTCTCTGCCGGGCTCCTTCCCCGGCCGCCGTCACGGAGAGCGACTCCCGTCCCGCCGCGCCACCTCTCCGCGCCGCCCGGTTCCGCTCCCGCCCGGGGAACGCATCGACGAAGGAAGAGCGGTCGCCCAGCTCCCGGAGCCATCGCCCTGCCCGCAGCCGGGAGCAGCCCGCAGGAGGAGGCAGCTGCTCTCTCTGCCGGAGAGGTGAGAGGGGCGCAAGGATGGGGCGGGGTGGGAACGCGGGCACGGGAGAATTCCCAGGCACAATTCCAGCTCCCCCTTTCAGCTGGCAGCAGCCCGGTGTCCTCTGCGTGTGGCAGCAGCTGCAGCGCTGGTTTGGAGCAAGTTTCCATGGCATTTTGTTGCAAAGGTTCCCCTTCCAGCCGGGTGCCCCGGCTGGGTTCCCTGGCTGGGAGAGCCCTTGAAGTAGCCAGAGGGAGCAGCTGCTGCGAATTCCGAGCCCGCTGTTCCTGTGATTCTGGATACAGTGTTTCAGTAGTGTGTGCTTCTGTCCTATGCGCTGCTAGATGTACTTTGGAACAAGTTGACTCTTTCATCCCTCCCCACCTGCATTCTTCCTAGGTGTACGTTTTATTCAGCAGCATTCAGATGAGAGAGAGGAGCTCTGTTCCCATCAGCACGAAAGGAAAAAGTGTGCTCACACAGACCTAAGTTGTTTGGTCAAAAAATTCTTACTTTGCTTTGGTCCAAAAAATGTTATTCCTGTGTGCAAGCTCACGGGGAAGATTTTATTCAACAGCTCTCAGTGGGACATCAAAGCTCCACTTTCCCTTTTCTTGAACAGCCTGAGACCCAATATTACTTGATATCAGTTTTTTTTCAGGCGTTTGGAACTTTTTGAAGAGCCAGAAGGATTGTTTGTGCATACGTGTGTCACTAATATCCCTCCTCTCTCCAATGGAGGATGGGGGGGGAAAGGGATGCAGAGCTTCCTACAAGGGGCTGTAAGTGCAAATAAAGAGGAGCCAGAGGTTTAGTTGATATGAATCACTGTTTCTGAAAAGAGCCTGATGGATTTCCTGATACCAAAACCAGTAGGAATAGGAGACTGAACTCGGGCATCGTGATGGTCTCCTTGGCTTTAAAAAGCATTAATGGCTTTAAAGGGCATTTCTATCAGACCTGGTTTATTTTTGTTCCCTTTCATTAAATTTTAAAATGAAAAAAAGCCCCGCTCCATCACTGCTGCTGTGATGTGTGACAAAAGCCCATCTTCCCTCCCCTGGGAACAGGTGAGAGATGGAACTAAACCCCAAAGGATTTTCTGCTCACTGATGGCACGTGAGTTTTCTTGGGAATTCTCTGCCAAATGTGGTCAGTTGTTTTTGAATGTGGTCATGCGGGCAGTCGAACGTGCCCGTCCAGATCTGCAAACATGCAGTGCCAGAAGGAGAACCTTTGAAATGTCACCTGGGATGTGTTCCACTGACTCACACGTGGGTGCTGTGCCCAGGTCCCCTGTCCAAATCCTGGGCGGGCAGAAGCCAGGACTGCACATTGCTCGTGATATGAATTCAGTTTTGGGGAGGTGAAATACAAATGAGATGCCAGGGAGGGAATGTCTTCTAACTGTATATATTTTTGTCCTAGAGGAGCCCTGCCCAGTGTGACTGCTGCCCAGTGCTGCTCCCTGACTGCACGCTCTCTTGGTGAGCCTCTGTCCTGCTGGCCGTGCCTTTTCTGTCCCCGTCCCCGTGCCGCTCCTTGCCCGTCTTTACCCTCCCGAGCACGTGGCGTGGTCGATTCCTGTCTCCCGGTCCTGGTTTCCCTTTTTGTCTCTGTGTCCCGGCGTCCTTGCTGTGTGTTTGGGACTCCGTCTTTTTGTCTGTCCTTCTCCGTGCCTCACTCGTTTTCCCGTTCTGTTCCCTGTGGCTCTGTGGTGCTCCCCGGGCCATTGTTTCCCCCGGGATCCTTGTGTCCCGTTCGCTGCCCCTGTTCTTTTTTAATCCCTCTCTCGTGCTGCCCATCTAGCATCCCTTTTTTGTGGTTTTGTTTTTTTTTTTTTTTTTTTCTCCATTTCAGCCTGCACCCCGATCTTCATTTTCTTTCTTGTGCCCTCTCTGCTGCCACTCTCTGCCTCGTGTTCTCTGTGTGTGCGGGGCTGGGGAGGAACTTTAGCCCTCCTGGGGGCTGCCCCTCCCCCCCCCCCCTTTCCTTGTGCCAGCTGGGTCCCTTTTTGGGGGCATGGACCCGTGGGAAGGGTTCCCATCAAGGGCCGTGCTGCCGTCCAGGGCAGCTGGAGCGGTTCTGTGCCTTCATTTTGGTGGTGATGAAAGAAGGCTGAGGGGGGGACGGGGTGGAGAGTCGGGGGGCTCCGATGTATTTCGGGGCAGCCCGAGGTCCCCGGCAGAGGGAGCCACGCTGCGGCGCAGGAGCAGGGGAGTGGGGAATGGTGGGGGGGGGGCCGTGCTGGGTGCCCCTCCCCCAGAGGGACCCACGGGTGCCAGGACATTCCCCGGGAGGGGTGGCCGTAGAATACATGAAAAATTTTTTTGTTTGTTTTCATTTCGTTAGAGGGAGGCTTTCTTTACTTTTGGCTGGGGTTTATTTTGGTGCATTCATTCAGGGGGATTTCCTGAAGGGATGGATCTTGTTGTTTCATCCCCCCCCCTCCCCCCATCCCTTGTCTGTCTGTCTGTCTGTCTGTCTGTCTGTCCGTCCCCAAATCGCCGCAGGCCCGGGCTGAGCTCGGCGGCAGTGCTGCCGCCTTGTGGGCACAGCGCGGTACTGCAGCCGTCGCCTGTCTCGGATCCAGCCCCACAGCGAGCAGTCCGGAGCAGAAGTGTGAAAGCTGGGATCCTTTGACTTCTGCAGGGGACTTCATTTTCTTTTCCTCTTCTTCTCTTCCAGGACCGGAGAAATGGTTCCACTCCTCCCATCTTTGCCAACAGCTGTGCTGTTGGAGGAGCCAGAGCCAAGGTGCCTTCAGCACCAGGGCTCTGCACTGGAGGGCTCCCGGTCCTGACCGCGCAGGGTTCCCCTTTTCCTCCCCGCTGGGATGAAGTGTCTATGGAATCTGGGATCTGGGTGAAACTGCAGCTCTGCTGGTATGCAGGGACGTGAGGTTCCGGGGGACTGCGTTTCCCTGTGGCTTTCCAGGTCGGCAGGAGCTGGAGGAAATGGGGTGCCAGAGCCGTGCCCCATCAGGCCGTGTTTGCCTCTGAGGAACAGAGAGTCCGGGCTGAGGTGAGATTGCCAGGAGTGCTTGGATGGATGAGCCGTGCGGGGAACGGGGAGCTCGGAATCGCAGCTGCTGCTGAATCCGTTGCCGTAGGTCTGCTCCGTCTGTGTCTGTGCCAAGTGGGATTTGTGCTGGGGAGAGAGGTGCTGTGGGGAGCCAGAGGTGGAGTAAATCCTCTGTGGGGATGGGCAGCGAAGGACTGAGTAGCAGGGAAAGGAGAGGATTTCTAAAGGATACGACTGTTTCTGCCAAGAGCGGGGTGGAGCAGCGATGGGGGTGGTTGGGTTTGGCCTGGGCTCTGTTATTCTTGGTGCAATTTTAAAATTCTGTCGTGTGATTTACTGTCCGGGAGCTTTCGAACGAGAGCTGAGCGAAATGTAGGTTAAGCCTTGGAAGTTGGGTCCATTGCCTGCAGCAGCTCGCCGAGGCTGGAGGACTGGGGGGATGGCTGCTCCCAGGAAAGGTTACTTATTTATTGATACTGTGTCACATTTCCCTCAGCGACTGCCAGCCCGGAATGGCTGTGAGTTTGGGCTCTTCTCAGTGGGGGATTGGAGAAGGTTTTGGCTGTAATTAGAAGTGGGAGAAAAATCCTGCTAAATAAAAGCCTCACCTCTGTCCCCCCTAAGTTATCCCCGTTTGTCCCAGCTTGGAGCTGCGCAGAAGTCCGGCAGGGGAAATGACATCAGGGATACAGCTGTCAGTTCCAAGGCAGAGAGAGAAGATGTAGCAGCCAAGGGCAGGGCAGGGGGAAAGGTTTCAGAAAGCATTTCTGTGGTGTAATGAATGCCAATTTCTGCTTGCCCAGGGAGAAGAGGACGAACTCCCAGCCATTCAGGCCTGACAGTCCCCTGCAGCGAGAGCATCCACTGGAAGAGTTCAGGGTCGAAGACAAGGCTGAGGGAAAATCCAGGCTATTTATAAGGGATGATGAGAGGTGGGTCCAGGGTGAGAATCCAGTGGGTAAAGGGAAAAGTGGTGTAAGGGAGGAGTAATACAGGGCAGGGGCCGATAAGGTAGGATGGGTGGAACAGTGCAGTGAACATAAACCAATGGGGGGGGGGGCGGGGTACAAGGATACAAGAACTTTCCAGAGCTGGGAGGAGACAAGGGATGACATAACTGGGAATAGAGGCAACCAATGGGAAATGAGGGTTATAAAGCTTTACCTTAAAGCTTTACCATAAAGAATTTTTAAAACCTTTGACAACCTTCTTAGGAGCTATTCTAAACTTAAACAAATGCCCTCCAAGGTCTGGGGCCATGGGCCGACTCCTCACCCAAAACACTGGTCTGGCTTGGGACGTCAGTCAGTCCGATTCCCACACTGGGCCTCTGCATGATATTCGCCCAGAAGCTGCCTTTCAAGGACTGAAGTGGAACAAAAGGTATAAAAGAAATGTCATTCCCAGATGGAAAACAGTTTCATTTCTCTTGTGTCTGCTTTTTTTTTTTTTTTTTTTTTTTTTTTTTTACAGTTACCTCAAAATTCCCGGATCCAGAACAGCTGCTCTGAGTTTTGGAAGAGATTCCAAAGCAGGATACAGTAGGTTTCAAAGTACACCTTGGAAAATCAATCGTTTGTCTGCAGCATGCAGCATGTAGGTGTGATGTCTGTAACTGGTCTTAGTTGATGCAGAGGTACTTGGAAACAAATGTTTAATCTTTCATCTCTCCCCACCTGCATTCTTCCTCAGTGTACTTTTTATTCAGCAGGACTCGGATGAGAGAGAGAGAGAGAGAGAGAGAGAGAGGAACTCTCTTCACATCAGCGTCAAAGGAAAAAGTGTTCAGCGACTTACAGTCCTAGTGACTGTTCTGTGTAAAAGCAGGATTGTTTTGCCATCAGACCTTGCGTGCCGTACCAGTCTGTGCGTTAACAGGTGTCTAAGAAAGGTCAAAAGGGAATAACTCCATGTCGTTCACTGGTGTGAATCTTGGTGGGGAGCAGAGCCGAGAGTGAACTGCAGTGAGGGGGAGGTTACTGAAGCCCCAGTTTGTTTCCAGTGAGCGTGGTGTTGTGGTGTTCAAAGTTACAGGTGCCTGCTGGCCTGGAGCTGGATACTTCTGCCTCTGCTTTCTTTGGGGGTTGATGATTCCTTATGTTTATGTTGGCGTGCCAGACAAATTGTTAAAGGTATTTCCATCAGACCTGCTTTGAATGTGTTACCCCTTCATTGAATTAAAAGAAAAAAAGCCCCGCTCCATCACTGCTGCTGTGATGTGTGACAAAAGCCCATCTTCCCTCCCCTGGGAACAGGTGAGAGATGGAACTAAACCCCAAAGGATTTTCTGCTCACTGATGGCACGTGAGTTTTCTTGGGAATTCTCTGCCAAATGTGGTCAGTTGTTTTTGAATGTGGCCATGCGGGGAGTCGAACGTGCCAGCCCAGATCTGCAAACATGCAGTGCCAGAAGGAGAACCTTTGAAATGTCACCTGGGATGTGTTCCACTGACTCACAAGTGGGTGCTGTGCCCAGGTCCCCTGTCCAAATCCTGGGCGGGCAGAAGCCAGGACTGCACATTGCTCGTGATATGAATTCAGTTTTGGGGAGGTGAAATACAAATGAGATGCCAGGGAGGGAATGTCTTCTAACTGTATATATTTTTGTCCTAGAGGAGCCCTGCCCAGTGTGACTGCTGCCCAGTGCTGCTCCCTGACTGCACGCTCTCTTGGTGAGCCTCTGTCCTGCTGGCCGTGCCTTTTCTGTCCCCGTCCCCGTGCCGCTCCTTGCCCGTCTTTACCCTCCCGAGCACGTGGCGTGGTCGATTCCTGTCTCCCGGTCCTGGTTTCCCTTTTTGTCTCTGTGTCCCGGCGTCCTTGCTGTGTGTTTGGGACTCCGTCTTTTTGTCTGTCCTTCTCCGTGCCTCACTCGTGTTCCCGTTCTGTTCCCTGTGGCTCTGTGGTGCTCCCCGGGCCATTGTTTCCCCCGGGATCCTTGTGTCCCGTTTGCTGCCCCTGTTCTTTTTTAATCCCTCTCTCGTGCTGCCCATCTAGCATCCCTTTTTTGTGTTTTTTTTTTTTTTTTTTTTTTTTCCTCCATTTCAGCCTGCACCCCGATCTTCATTTTCTTTCTTGTGCCCTCTCTGCTGCCACTCTCTGCCTCGTGTTCTCTGTGTGTGCGGGGCTGGGGAGGAACTTTAGCCCTCCTGGGGGCTGCCCCTCCCCCCCCCTTTCCTTGTGCCAGCTGGGTCCCTTTTTGGGGGCATGGACCCATGGGAAGGGTTCCCATCAAGGGCCGTGCTGCCGTCCAGGGCAGCTGGAGCGGTTCTGTGCCTTCATTTTGGTGGTGATGAAAGAAGGCTGAGGGGGGGACGGGGTGGAGAGTCGGGGGGCTCCGATGTATTTCGGGGCAGCCCGAGGTCCCCGGCAGAGGGAGCCACGCTGCGGCGCAGGAGCAGGGGAGTGGGGAATGGTGTGGGGGGGGCCGTGCTGGGTGCCCCTCCCCCAGAGGGACGCACGGGTGCCAGGACATTCCCCGGGAGGGGTGGCCGTAGAATACATGAAAAATTTTTTTGTTTGTTTTCATTTCGTTAGAGGAAGGCTTTCTTTACTTTTGGCTGGGGTTTATTTTGGTGCATTCATTCAGGGGGATTTCCTGAAGGGATGGATCTCGTTGTTTCATCCCCCCCCCTCCCCCCATCCCTTGTCTGTCTGTCTGTCTGTCTGTCTGTCCGTCCCCAAATCGCCGCAGCCCCGGGCTGAGCTCGGCGGCAGTGCTGCCGCCTTGTGGGCACAGCGCGGTACTGCAGCCGTCGCCTGTCTCGGATCCAGCCCCACAGCGAGCAGTCCGGAGCAGAAGTGTGAAAGCTGGGATCCTTTGACTTCTGCAGGGGACTTCATTTTCTTTTCCTCTTCTTCTCTTCCAGGACCGGAGAAATGGTTCCACTCCTCCCATCTTTGCCAACAGCTGTGCTGTTGGAGGAGCCAGAGCCAAGGTGCCTTCAGCACCAGGGCTCTGCACTGGAGGGCTCCCGGTCCTGACCGCGCAGGGTTCCCCTTTTCCTCCCCGCTGGGATGAAGTGTCTATGGAATCTGGGATCTGGGTGAAACTGCAGCTCTGCTGGTATGCAGGGACGTGAGGTTCCGGGGGACTGCGTTTCCCTGTGGCTTTCCAGGTCGGCAGGAGCCGGAGGAAATGGGGTGCCAGAGCCGTGCCCCATCAGGCCGTGTTTGCCTCTGAGGAACAGAGAGTCCGGGCTGAGGTGAGATTGCCAGGAGTGCTTGGATGGATGAGCCGTGCGGGGAACGGGGAGCTCGGAATCGCAGCTGCTGCTGAATCCGTTGCCTTAGGTCTGCTCCGTCTGTGTCTGTGCCAAGTGGGATTTGTGCTGGGGAGAGAGGTGCTGTGGGGAGCCAGAGGTGGAGTAAATCCTCTGTGGGGATGGGCAGCGAAGGACTGAGTAGCAGGGAAAGGAGAGGATTTCTAAAGGATACGACTGTTTCTGCCAAGAGCGGGGTGGAGCAGCGATGGGGGTGGTTGGGTTTGGCCTGGGCTCTGTTATTCTTGGTGCAATTTTAAAATTCTGTCGTGTGATTTACTGTCCGGGAGCTTTCGAACGAGAGCTGAGCGAAATGTAGGTTAAGCCTTGGAAGTTGGGTCCATTGCCTGCAGCAGCTCGCCGAGGCTGGAGGACTGGGGGGATGGCTGCTCCCAGGAAAGGTTACTTATTTATTGATACTGTGTCACATTTCCCTCAGCGACTGCCAGCCCGGAATGGCTGTGAGTTTGGGCTCTTCTCAGTGGGGGATTGGAGAAGGTTTTGGCTGTAATTAGAAGTGGGAGAAAAATCCTGCTAAATAAAAGCCTCACCTCTGTCCCCCCTAAGTTATCCCCGTTTGTCCCAGCTTGGAGCTGCGCAGAAGTCCGGCAGGGGAAATGACATCAGGGATACAGCTGTCAGTTCCAAGGCAGAGAGAGAAGATGTAGCAGCCAAGGGCAGGGCAGGGGGAAAGGTTTCAGAAAGCATTTCTGTGGTGTAATGAATGCCAATTTCTGCTTGCCCAGGGAGAAGAGGACGAACTCCCAGCCATTCAGGCCTGACAGTCCCCTGCAGCGAGAGCATCCACTGGAAGAGTTCAGGGTCGAAGACAAGGCTGAGGGAAAATCCAGGCTATTTATAAGGGATGATGAGAGGTGGGTCCAGGGTGAGAATCCAGTGGGTAAAGGGAAAAGTGGTGTAAGGGAGGAGTAATACAGGGCAGGGGCCGATAAGGTAGGATGGGTGGAACAGTGCAGTGAACATAAACCAATGGGGGGGGGGGCGGGGTACAAGGATACAAGAACTTTCCAGAGCTGGGAGGAGACAAGGGATGACATAACTGGGAATAGAGGCAACCAATGGGAAATGAGGGTTATAAAGCTTTACCTTAAAGCTTTACCATAAAGAATTTTTAAAACCTTTGACAACCTTCTTAGGAGCTATTCTAAACTTAAACAAATGCCCTCCAAGGTCTGGGGCCATGGGCCGACTCCTCACCCAAAACACTGGTCTGGCTTGGGACGTCAGTCAGTCCGATTCCTACACTGGGCCTCTGCATGATATTCACCCAGAAGCTGCCTTTCAAGGACTGAAGTGGAACAAAAGGTATAAAAGAAATGTCATTCCCAGATGGAAAACAGTTTCATTTCTCTTGTGTCTGCTTTTTTTTTTTTTTTTTTTTTTTTTACAGTTACCTCAAAATTCCCGGATCCAGAACAGCTGCTCTGAGTTTTGGAAGAGATTCCAAAGCAGGATACAGTAGGTTTCAAAGTACACCTTGGAAAATCAATCGTTTGTCTGCAGCATGCAGCATGTAGGTGTGATGTCTGTAACTGGTCTTAGTTGATGCAGAGGTACTTGGAAACAAATGTTTAATCTTTCATCTCTCCCCACCTGCATTCTTCCTCAGTGTACTTTTTATTCAGCAGGACTCGGATGAGAGAGAGAGAGAGAGAGAGAGAGAGAGGAACTCTCTTCACATCAGCGTCAAAGGAAAAAGTGTTCAGCGACTTACAGTCCTAGTGACTGTTCTGTGTAAAAGCAGGATTGTTTTGCCATCAGACCTTGCGTGCCGTACCAGTCTGTGCGTTAACAGGTGTCTAAGAAAGGTCAAAAGGGAATAACTCCATGTCGTTCACTGGTGTGAATCTTGGTGGGGAGCAGAGCCGAGAGTGAACTGCAGTGAGGGGGAGGTTACTGAAGCCCCAGATTGTTTCCAGTGAGCGTGGTGTTGTGGTGTTCAAAGTTACAGGTGCCTGCTGGCCTGGAGCTGGATACTTCTGCCTCTGCTTTCTTTGGGGGTTGATGATTCCTTATGTTTATGTTGGCGTGCCAGACAAATTGTTAAAGGTATTTCCATCAGACCTGCTTTGAATGTGTTACCCCTTCATTGAATTAAAAGAAAAAAAGCCCCGCTCCATCACTGCTGCTGTGATGTGTGACAAAAGCCCATCTTCCCTCCCCTGGGAACAGGTGAGAGATGGAACTAAACCCCAAAGGATTTTCTGCTCACTGATGGCACGTGAGTTTTCTTGGGAATTCTCTGCCAAATGTGGTCAGTTGTTTTTGAATGTGGCCATGCGGGGAGTCGAACGTGCCAGCCCAGATCTGCAAACATGCAGTGCCAGAAGGAGAACCTTTGAAATGTCACCTGGGATGTGTTCCACTGACTCACACGTGGGTGCTGTGCCCAGGTCCCCTGTCCAAATCCTGGGCGGGCAGAAGCCAGGACTGCACATTGCTCGTGATATGAATTCAGTTTTGGGGAGGTGAAATACAAATGAGATGCCAGGGAGGGAATGTCTTCTAACTGTATATATTTTTGTCCTAGAGGAGCCCTGCCCAGTGTGACTGCTGCCCAGTGCTGCTCCCTGACTGCACGCTCTCTTGGTGAGCCTCTGTCCTGCTGGCCGTGCCTTTTCTGTCCCCGTCCCCGTGCCGCTCCTTGCCCGTCTTTACCCTCCCGAGCACGTGGCGTGGTCGATTCCTGTCTCCCGGTCCTGGTTTCCCTTTTTGTCTCTGTGTCCCGGCGTCCTTGCTGTGTGTTTGGGACTCCGTCTTTTTGTCTGTCCTTCTCCGTGCCTCACTCGTTTTCCCGTTCTGTTCCCTGTGGCTCTGTGGTGCTCCCCGTGCCATTGTTTCCCCCGGGATCCTTGTGTCCCGTTCGCTGCCCCTGTTCTTTTTTAATCCCTCTCTCGTGCTGCCCATCTAGCATCCCTTTTTTGTGGTTTTGTTTTTTTTTTTTTTTTTTTCTCCATTTCAGCCTGCACCCCGATCTTCATTTTCTTTCTTGTGCCCTCTCTGCTGCCACTCTCTGCCTCGTGTTCTCTGTGTGTGCGGGGCTGGGGAGGAACTTTAGCCCTCCTGGGGGCTGCCCCTCCCCCCCCCCCCCCTTTCCTTGTGCCAGCTGGGTCCCTTTTTGGGGGCATGGACCCGTGGGAAGGGTTCCCATCAAGGGCCGTGCTGCCGTCCAGGGCAGCTGGAGCGGTTCTGTGCCTTCATTTTGGTGGTGATGAAAGAAGGCTGAGGGGGGGACGGGGTGGAGAGTCGGGGGGCTCCGATGTATTTCGGGGCAGCCCGAGGTCCCCGGCAGAGGGAGCCACGCTGCAGCGCAGGAGCAGGGGAGTGGGGAATGGTGTGGGGGGGGCCGTGCTGGGTGCCCCTCCCCCAGAGGGACCCACGGGTGCCAGGACATTCCCCGGGAGGGGTGGCCGTAGAATACATGAAAAATTTTTTTGTTTGTTTTCATTTCGTTAGAGGGAGGCTTTCTTTACTTTTGGCTGGGGTTTATTTTGGTGCATTCATTCAGGGGGATTTCCTGAAGGGATGGATCTCGTTGTTTCATCCCCCCCCCCTCCCCCCATCCCTTGTCTCTCTGTCTGTCTGTCTGTCTGTCTGTCTGTCCGTCCCCAAATCGCCGCAGCCCCGGGCTGAGCTCGGCGGCAGTGCTGCCGCCTTGTGGGCACAGCGCGGTACTGCAGCCGTCGCCTGTCTCGGATCCAGCCCCACAGCGAGCAGTCCGGAGCAGAAGTGTGAAAGCTGGGATCCTTTGACTTCTGCAGGGGACTTCATTTTCTTTTCCTCTTCTTCTCTTCCAGGACCGGAGAAATGGTTCCACTCCTCCCATCTTTGCCAACAGCTGTGCTGTTGGAGGAGCCAGAGCCAAGGTGCCTTCAGCACCAGGGCTCTGCACTGGAGGGCTCCCGGTCCTGACCGCGCAGGGTTCCCCTTTTCCTCCCCGCTGGGATGAAGTGTCTATGGAATCTGGGATCTGGGTGAAACTGCAGCTCTGCTGGTATGCAGGGACGTGAGGTTCCGGGGGACTGCGTTTCCCTGTGGCTTTCCAGGTCGGCAGGAGCCGGAGGAAATGGGGTGCCAGAGCCGTGCCCCATCAGGCCGTGTTTGCCTCTGAGGAACAGAGAGTCCGGGCTGAGGTGAGATTGCCAGGAGTGCTTGGATGGATGAGCCGTGCGGGGAACGGGGAGCTCGGAATCGCAGCTGCTGCTGAATCCGTTGCCGTAGGTCTGCTCCGTCTGTGTCTGTGCCAAGTGGGATTTGTGCTGGGGAGAGAGGTGCTGTGGGGAGCCAGAGGTGAAGTAAATCCTCTGTGGGGATGGGCAGCGAAGGACTGAGTAGCAGGGAAAGGAGAGGATTTCTAAAGGATACGACTGTTTCTGCCAAGAGCGGGGTGGAGCAGCGATGGGGGTGGTTGGGTTTGGCCTGGGCTCTGTTATTCTTGGTGCAATTTTAAAATTCTGTCGTGTGATTTACTGTCCGGGAGCTTTCGAACGAGAGCTGAGCGAAATGTAGGTTAAGCCTTGGAAGTTGGGTCCATTGCCTGCAGCAGCTCGCCGAGGCTGGAGGACTGGGGGGATGGCTGCTCCCAGGAAAGGTTACTTATTTATTGATACTGTGTCACATTTCCCTCAGCGACTGCCAGCCCGGAATGGCTGTGAGTTTGGGCTCTTCTCAGTGGGGGATTGGAGAAGGTTTTGGCTGTAATTAGAAGTGGGAGAAAAATCCTGCTAAATAAAAGCCTCACCTCTGTCCCCCCTAAGTTATCCCCGTTTGTCCCAGCTTGGAGCTGCGCAGAAGTCCGGCAGGGGAAATGACATCAGGGATACAGCTGTCAGTTCCAAGGCAGAGAGAGAAGATGTAGCAGCCAAGGGCAGGGCAGGGGGAAAGGTTTCAGAAAGCATTTCTGTGGTGTAATGAATGCCAATTTCTGCTTGCCCAGGGAGAAGAGGACGAACTCCCAGCCATTCAGGCCTGACAGTCCCCTGCAGCGAGAGCATCCACTGGAAGAGTTCAGGGTCGAAGACAAGGCTGAGGGAAAATCCAGGCTATTTATAAGGGATGATGAGAGGTGGGTCCAGGGTGAGAATCCAGTGGGTAAAGGGAAAAGTGGTGTAAGGGAGGAGTAATACAGGGCAGGGGCCGATAAGGTAGGATGGGTGGAACAGTGCAGTGAACATAAACCAATGGGGGGGGGGGGGCGGGGTACAAGGATACAAGAACTTTCCAGAGCTGGGAGGAGACAAGGGATGACATAACTGGGAATAGAGGCAACCAATGGGAAATGAGGGTTATAAAGCTTTACCTTAAAGCTTTACCATAAAGAATTTTTAAAACCTTTGACAACCTTCTTAGGAGCTATTCTAAACTTAAACAAATGCCCTCCAAGGTCTGGGGCCATGGGCCGACTCCTCACCCAAAACACTGGTCTGGCTTGGGACGTCAGTCAGTCCGATTCCTACACTGGGCCTCTGCATGATATTCACCCAGAAGCTGCCTTTCAAGGACTGAAGTGGAACAAAAGGTATAAAAGAAATGTCATTCCCAGATGGAAAACAGTTTCATTTCTCTTGTGTCTGCTTTTTTTTTTTTTTTTTTTTTTTTTTACAGTTACCTCAAAATTCCCGGATCCAGAACAGCTGCTCTGAGTTTTGGAAGAGATTCCAAAGCAGGATACAGTAGGTTTCAAAGTACACCTTGGAAAATCAATCATTTGTCTGCAGCATGCAGCATGTAGGTGTGATGTCTGTAACTGGTCTTAGTTGATGCAGAGGTACTTGGAAACAAATGTTTAATCTTTCATCTCTCCCCACCTGCATTCTTCCTCAGTGTACTTTTTATTCAGCAGGACTCGGATGAGAGAGAGAGAGAGAGAGAGAGAGAGAGGAACTCTCTTCACATCAGCGTCAAAGGAAAAAGTGTTCAGCGACTTACAGTCCTAGTGACTGTTCTGTGTAAAAGCAGGATTGTTTTGCCATCAGACCTTGCGTGCCGTACCAGTCTGTGCGTTAGCAGGTGTCTAAGAAAGGTCAAAAGGGAATAACTCCATGTCGTTCACTGGTGTGAATCTTGGTGGGGAGCAGAGCCGAGAGTGAACTGCAGTGAGGGGGAGGTTACTGAAGCCCCAGTTTGTTTCCAGTGAGCGTGGTGTTGTGGTGTTCAAAGTTACAGGTGCCTGCTGGCCTGGAGCTGGATACTTCTGCCTCTGCTTTCTTTGGGGGTTGATGATTCCTTATGTTTATGTTGGCGTGCCAGACAAATTGTTAAAGGTATTTCCATCAGACCTGCTTTGAATGTGTTACCCCTTCATTGAATTAAAAGAAAAAAAGCCCTGCTCCATCACTGCTGCTGTGATGTGTGACAAAAGCCCATCTTCCCTCCCCTGGGAACAGGTGAGAGATGGAACTAAACCCCAAAGGATTTTCTGCTCACTGATGGCACGTGAGTTTTCTTGGGAATTCTCTGCCAAATGTGGTCAGTTGTTTTTGAATGTGGCCATGCGGGGAGTCGAACGTGCCCGTCCAGATCTGCAAACATGCAGTGCCAGAAGGAGAAGCCTTGAAATGTAAACCGGGATTTATTCACCTGACTGACAGGTGTGTGTGCTGTGCCCAGGTCCCCTGTCCAAATCCTGGGCGGGCAGAAGCCAGGACTGCACATTCCTTGTGATAGGAATTCAGGTTGTTTTGGGGGGGGTCAGGGTGGGGGTTAAATACAAATGAGATGCCAGGGAGGGAATGGCTCCTACGTGTAAATATATTTGTCCAAAAGGAGCCCTGCCCAGTCTGACTGCGGCCCAGTGCTGCTCCCTGACTGTACCCTCTCTTGGTGAGCCTCTGTCCTGCTGGCCGTGTTTTTGTTTTCTGGTTTTGTTTTTTTGTTTTTTTTTGTTTTTTTTTTTTAATTTCATCCTGCACCCCGATCTTCATATTCTTCCCGTGTCCTCTCTGCTGCCACTCTCCCTTTCTGCCTCGTGTCCTCTGTGTCTGGTTTATAATGTGTAGACTATATGGATATATGAATTCCACGTAAGTATGCCAAATATAAATAGAAAAATGAATTGAAATATAGTTTTAAAATAAAGGGGTTTTAATTTTCTGTTTTGTTAGAGGCTGGGCTTTTCCATAAATGATATAAAAATGTGAAGATATAGAATATATAAATATGTGTGTGTGTGTGTATATACATATATATACACACACATAAAATACAAATGTTAGTAACATAAAGATTTCTTAATAAAATAATATTGTACCCCTGTTGTAATTGATGCCAATATACATTAAATTCAGTATCCAAAAATAGGTATTGCTTATGAATATAAATTAATTATTAACAAACATATATATATATTTATATATATATATCAATCTAATGGGTTTGGGGTTTTTTTAATTTGTTCATGGCAGGGATTTTTTAGTTTGGGTCGGGGTTTTTTGGGAGCATTCGTTTAGTAGGATTTTTTAAAGGGAGGGACCTCGATGCTTTTTGGGCCCTTGTCTCTCTGTGTGTGTGTGTGTCTGTGTGTCTGTGTGTGTGTGTGTGTCTCTCTGTGTGTGTCCGCCGTGTCCCCAAAGAGCCGCGGCCCCGGGCTGAGCTCGGCCGCAGTGCAGCCGCCTTGTGGGAAGAGATCGGTACTGCAGCCGTGCCCCGAAGCGGCGACCGGCTCCTCCTCGGCGCTGCTGCGGGAGGGCGGTGGGGCGCGAAATGGTGCGCGTGACCTTCTCAAGATGGCGGAGGGCCCAAGGTGACGATGCCGTTCCACTGGGACCGATGCGACGCTCGGGACGGCGGACGCAATAGGACCCCAGCAGAGATACGCTGGAGGGGGGGGGTTGTCCTTTTTTTCCCGCCCTTTTTTTGTCGTCCTATGTAGAAGGCCGGGTGAGTGATGGCCGGGTCGCCATCTTGGGAGTGGCACGCTGCAATTTCCGCCCTTCCTGGCGCCATCTTTGTTCCTGGCAGAAGCCACTTCCGGTGGCGTTGCCAGCGTTGTCGTGGTAACTGTAAAGCCCCAGATAATGGTGTCTATTGAAGTCGCCTGCCTGAATCCGACCCCCGACGCTGATCGCGCGCTCTCCCGCCGCCTGTCCCACGGGCCATTTCCAGCACCGCTGACCAGTCCGAGCCCGTCCGCGCCGCGTAAAAGGCGACGGAAAATCGCGCCGAGAACGCGGGATCGGTTTCGGGGCCGGATTCAGGCAGGCGAGTTCAATAATCGCCAATGTAAGGGGCCTTCTTTTTCGCCTCCCTAAACAAAGATGGCGGAGGCACCGGAAGTGGCTTCTGCCAGTACCAAAGATGGCGGCAGGGAAGGGCGGAAATTGCGTCTCGACCCTTCCCAAGATGGCGACTCAACCGTCACTCGCCCGACCTTCTGCATAGGGCGGCAAAAAGGGGCGGGGAAAAAAGGACCCCCACGGGGTGTCGACTGCATTGCCTGCCCGCGACGCCGACGCCGATCCCTCCCCCCCGGCGCGATTTTGCGCGGCATTTCCCATCGTGCCCACACGGGCTGCGGGCTCAGCGGCGCCGCAGACGCGCGGGAGCCCGGCGGGCGCCGACAGGCAGCGGCGGATCCGCCCCTCTCTCTGCCGGGCTCCTTCCCCGGCCGCCGTCACGGAGAGCGACTCCCGTCCCGCCGCGCCACCTCTCCGCGCTGCCCGGTTCCGCTCCCGCCCGGGGAACGCATCGACGAAGGAAGAGCGGTCGCCCAGCTCCCGGAGCCATCGCCCTGCCCGCAGCCGGGAGCAGCCCGCAGGAGGAGGCAGCTGCTCTCTCTGCCGGAGAGGTGAGAGGGGCGCAAGGATGGGGCGGGGTGGGAACGCGGGCACGGGAGAATTCCCAGGCACAATTCCAGCGCTCCCTTTCAGCTGGCAGCAGCCCGGTGTCCTCTGCGTGTGGCAGCAGCTGCAGCACTGGTTTGGAGCAAGTTTCCATGGCATTTTGTTGCAAAGGTGCCCCTTCCAGCCGGGTGCCCCGGCTGGGTTCCCTGGCTGGGAGAGCCCTTGAAGTAGCCAGAGGGAGCAGCTGCTGCGAATTCCGAGCCCGCTGTTCCTGTGATTCTGGATACAGTGTTTCAGTAGTGTGTGCTTCTGTCCTATGCGCTGCTAGATGTACTTTGGAACAAGTTGACTCTTTCATCCCTCCCCACCTGCATTCTTCCTAGGTGTACGTTTTATTCAGCAGCATTCAGATGAGAGAGAGGAGCTCTGTTCCCATCAGCACGAAAGGAAAAAGTGTGCTCCCACAGACATAAGTTGTTTGGTCAAAAAATTCTTACTTTGCTTTGGTCCAAAAAATGTTATTCCTGTGTGCAAGCTCACGGGGAAGATTTCATTCAACAGCTCTCAGTAGGACATCAAAGCTCCACTTCCCCTTTTCTTGAACAGCCTGAGACCCAATATTACTTGATATCAATTATTTTTCAGGCGTTTGGAACTTTTTGAAGAGCCAGAAGGATTGTTTGTGCATACGTGTGTCACTAATATCCCTCCTCTCTCCAATGGAGGATGGGGGGGGAAAGGGATGCAGAGCTTCCTACAAGGGGCTGTAAGTGCAAATAAAGAGGAGCCAGAGGTTTAGTTGATATGAATCACTGTTTCTGAAAAGAGCCT